>NC_138728.1:28945194-29443194 GCF_965113295.1 Leuciscus leuciscus | reverse complement strand
TTTCCTCTTTTGTGCACTTTTACATAATACACCAACACTTGTATCTGTTCCCAAGAAAGTGGTGGGCTGAAATATGTGCAGTAAGTGGACATTTTTTTTATAACTTTCCAAAGGAAAGAAAGTATAAGACTTTGTAATGTCCATTTGTTTCCATTTCACTGGACAGTGAATAAACCCTCTCAGATAACTGTCATATGGAGGAAACTAGCCTACCTGCAAGTGCATAAATAACTTTACTTAATTTATACTTGTATGCTTTATGGCAGCAATATAAGTTGCAGGATTCCACATCTACAGAAAGGCCCTACAGAAGAGTCTGCACAGACAGAGGAGACATAGGCCTACAGGTGGGCAGTGTATAGACAACTTTTCCTTTTTATTTGTTGCATGAGGCATGTGTCTAATATCTCTTGTTGCAGGCACTTGAACACTGGCTTTTCTTTACAAAGAACAATTGAAATAAAACTCAAGGAACTAAGTATATTGGTCCTTTTATTAAACTTTTCATTATATTATAATGAAAAGTTTTTTTTTTTTTTTTTTTTTTTGGCCAATGTTGTGTAATATGGCACATGCAGCAATGTCACAGGCCCTGTCAGGTGTGCAAAACCTCAGACTTATCAGACTCTGAAATCTTCCCTTTAGTTAGCCAAAGTTCATTTCATTGTGTGCCCTTGTCCTGGCTACTGCATTGTAACTGGTTTGGGGTCAGGGAATGGGGTCATAAAACACCTGTCTGCAGGCAGGAACATGTCATAATCACCTATGAAGAAATGCAGTTCTGTTAGGATCAGCATAAGTGTATGTAATACAGTGAGCTTGATATTTTAATTGTGGAACTTTCCTTACCACTTTCAAATAATGTGCATAAATGTGAATCTCTGGAAAATTCTTAAGTCATGCCACAGATCCTGGCCATTTTGCTTTCACCATTTGTGATATGGAAGATTTTAGTCAACTGACTTTTTTTTATTTGATATAATATTATTAATCTGGAATATTAAGACTCCCAATAGTAACTGGGCTGCACATTTACATTGTGAACCCCCTTTCTGTTCACATAATCCCCTTCAGTGAGGCCTTGATGGCAGTTCTATGGTCTAGCAGCCTATGGTACCAATCACGTTAGTGAAGCCTGAGTGACATACTGTAATCGGCATGGTCATGATTGCATGATCTTCATAAAAAATGATAGCAAAAAAAAAAAAAAAAAAAAAAAACTGCTTTAAAAAAACTGCTTTACAACATTGGGTCTTAAAAACCTAAAACTGTTTTTTAAACCTAAAAGCGCCAGGTAAACTCCGAATGACACGACAGACAGCACTTTCCATCAAGTTCTCCGCATCTCCAATAGTGTAAAGGAAAGAGCCACTCGCAAATAATCATAGGGCAATGCAAACAGTTTGTGCTGTAGTTAAAGCCCGACTCCGACAAGTCAAAAAATAATGTGCGTTTCCAACAAATTAATAATGTAAACGACAATCTCACGAGTCACGAGAAAAAAAAATTCAATCTCAGAAAGTGCACTATCGCGCTGCGCTGGATTTCCCGTATCAGCTCCGCTTATGAAGCCGGGATCTAATCCTGTTTACATGAAATAAGCCTGCTCCCGAGCAGGTTCAAGTTTGCGCACCTGTTGCTGTGACAGCAAGTCCAGGATGAGCGTCGAAGAACCAAACAATCCAAGATCATGCCAAATCGTCAACAATCAAATCCAGCTAACTGAGTTAGCGACGTACGAAGAACGAGCCCCTGTTCTGCGTTTCTGGTCTGTTCTTGTTTGTTTATTTTGTATTTGGACTGCTATGATGGATTTTGACCCTTGCATGGACGACTAAGAGTTGAATTACTGGACTAACTGGAGTTAGTTAGCAGTGCTTAAACAGCAAACAGTTTTGCTTAAATTTATTGGTTGATCCAACACAGTATTTTAAGATTTTTTTTTTATTACTAAAGTTATTTAAAGTCTTACCCAATTGTAAAATTTAAGCTTGTTTAAATTAATAATTTTAAGTTCTTGAATTTAAAATAATTAAAAGGTACTGGTCATTTACTTCAAATTAGCTGTACATTAAAATGAGTGGAAGAGATAAGACAACTGGTCTTTTATAATACATTTTTTTTTTTTTTTTTTTTACAATTGCAACTTAAGGACTGTCATCTGGAGAGCCCCCTCTGGTGACAGTCTTCAGTATGTGCTCTGCAGGGTCATCTTGGTTTATTTTCCCATTCAAAAGTTCACACTTACAAATAATTAAATAGAGTAAAAAGAATGCGTATTTGGATTGCTGTCTGAGGGGAGGGCTCCAAGCTCAAAATAAAGCCTGAACCCAAGAGTACTCCCCCCGTATCTCTGGTTAGGATATTATCCAGGCGAGTGTTGGAGGTGATGGAGGGATGCAAAAAAATGTTGAGGAACATAGGTGAGTCAGCTGTGTATATAGGCCTCCTCTTCTACTGATTGGATAGGCAATTTGAATGTGTTCCTCCCGAACTTTGTATATAAACAGGGGCGGACTTTACCATTAGGCAAAGGTCGGCAATTGCCTTGGGCCCCGAGCTACCTAGGGGCCCCCAAAATGCCCTATTAACTTAGTTTTTTATATATATATTTTTTATATATATATTTCTAAAACTCCATTTGCGAAAAATGGCATCAAATCATTAGTGTCGCAGACAGGAGGGGGCCCCCCGCCTCACTACATTGGACTATTCCATTATCTCACTTACTGCGCATCTGCGAAAGTGACAAGGCTGTGCCAAAAAACTGACGGAGAAAAAGAAGTGATTGACAGACAGAGTGTACAGAGTGACAGACAGAGTGTACAGAGTAGTAGACAGTAAAAATGAAGCGAAGCTAGCTACCCAAGCGGTGCTGAAAAAAGGAGGAAGCGGGAGGAAAGCAAAAGGTCCGTAAAGGTGCACGGCGCGAAAGTTAAACAACACAGTAACAGGAGGACTGGGAAATACACAAACAGAGCAAGACGAGTCTAAACGCGAAAATGTTAAGTTTCGAAGTTACCCAAGCGGCTCAAATAAAAGAAAAAAGTGAAAAGACGCTGATAAGTATTTGGGAACGCTGCCAAAGATGACAAACTTTTTTACGGCTACTGTTGGGGATAACTTACAGATCAGGAACAACAACGTCCAACGCACAGAAAAATCGTGAGGTAAAGAGGACACGGAGATCGAAAGACAAAACTGAGCAGTTTACTTATGAATCATGATATTTTAAAAAATCTCAGCTCTCAGATTCTGTCAATTCTATTACGAAATTCAAACAATAAATACCGTTTTGCCGTTTTAATGTGACGTGACAGATTCCTATAGCGGCACGTGAACTGATCATCTCTAGCTAATAGTAAATAAACACGAATTAACAATGTTGAAAGATACAGTAGCCTATAACATACCGAAATGTATATTCCTCATTCATAATATCGATCAATAAGTGTTTTTCAACCGCGGAAAGAGGTAAAACAGCTGGAGAACAATCGTCACATAACATTTACCTCAGGAAAGCCATTTAATTGGCTAGAAAAAAAAAAAGAGCTATAGAGAGTATTTGGCTAAGTATTTGTAGGCCTACTATATTGCTTATTTTAAAGGGATAGTTCACTTTGAAATTCATTTTTGGTATGTTTTAGCTTACCTCAAGGGCATCCAAGATGTAGGTGTCTTTTTTTCCGCAGTAGTTTCAATTTTGATATTTTTAGGTCAAACCGTTCTTGTTTGTCAGTCATATAATGCAGGTCTATGGTCACGGTCTCAAAACACAAGCACAGAGTCCAAATTAAAACAATTCCCCGTCGTCCAAATTAAACAATTCCCCATCGTAAGTACACATTGATGGCCTAAGACACGAAACGAGCGGTTTGTGTGAGAAAACGAACAGTATTTATATCGTTTTTACCTCTTATACGCAGACATGTCCGAGTGATCTGATCGTGTCTTAGGCCATCAATGTGTACTTACGATGGGGAATTGTTTAATTTGGACGACGGGGAATTGTTTTCGCTCATAACTCTTAGACCGTTTGTCCCAGGATCAAGTGTCTTATATCGTTGGAATCCTTGGCTCAAGGCGGACAAAATGGCTATCTCCGATTTCGAGTAAATTGCATTTTTTTGAAAAACCTATTTTTGCAAACTTCTCCTAGGTTTTTAGCCCGATCGGAACCAAACCACTGCAGGAATATTCTCTGGAGTCTGACAATCAATAATCATCCAAACAATTAAAAATTTCAATTAACGCTCGATAAGGGGAACCAAAATATTTGATGGCACCAGGGCCACTTTTACTAAAACGGTTATAAATTGTGAACGGAAAGATATTTTTTTGCTAAACTTGGGGTACATCTTCCTGAGCTCAATCTGAGATCACTTGAAAAAAATCGCAACAATTGGCCACTTGGTAGCACTATAAAACGGTTATAACTTGTGAACGGAAAGAGATATTTTCGCAAAACTTGGGACACATGTTCATGAGCTCATTCTGAGGTCATGTGAAAAAAAATCATGACAGTTGTCCACTTGGTGGCACTATAAAATGGTTATAACTTGTGAGCGGAAAGAGATATTTTCGCTAAACTTGGGTCACATGTTCATAAGCTCAATCTGAGTTGACATGAAAAAAATCGTGACAATTGGCCAATTGTTGGTGCTATAACAGTGAAAAAAATCATGAAAATAGCTATAAGCGCACCCAACTGTTAGTCTACTGAAAATTGGCACGCAGTGTCTTCAAAGCCGTTAGTCCGATCGAGACAACAACAAAAAAACAAAGGAAATTTGAAAACATAGGTAAATAGCTAAACAATAACGCCAAAATGTTAAAATTATGATAGGAACTGACAAAAAAATGAATTAAATCCAATCAATTTCACCCATGGATCATTTTGATGCCTCAGCTCGCCTCAGCTCGCCTCAGCTCGCCCCAGCTCGCTTAGAACCTCGCCGGAGGTGGTACGAAAAAAAGTACCTGGAAGCAGGTACAGGTACAACTTTTACACAGTGGAAAAAGTACTTTTTTTCGTACCACCTCCGGCGAGGTTCTAAGCGAGCTGGGGCGAGCTGAGGCGATACTAAAATGTGACGTGAAAACACGGCAGACTGCTGACTGGTCAGAGAGAATCGTCACTATTAACGTCATCATTGCACGCGCCAGACGGAGTATCCTGAATAAAAAACAGCAAAAACAAAAACATCCAAAAACAGCATACACTCGATTTCCTCCTTTGTCCTGTGTGTGTGGCAGCGGATGTATCTCGCGTAGAAGATTAAGTCACAGCAGTTTCCTGCGGCGTCGCTATGACGACCAGGTACTATTGTGGAGGTACTATCTGCAATGGAAAACGGAGCGAAAAGCGAGCGGAGCCGAGTCGAGTCGAGTCGAGTCGAGTCGAGTTGAGCTGGTACTGGTAATGGAAAAGCGGCAAAAGTCTCACCTTTCAAATGTAGTCACTTTTTAGAGACATTTAAACAATAAATACTGTTTTGTGACTCTTTAATGTGTCTGACAGATCGCTGTAGACTCGAGGCTCAGTTAAAGCTGCTCGTGAACCAATCATCTCTTCCTTCTAGTTAATTTATAGCATTAAAATAAACATGAATGAACATAAAAGGAATGTTGTTTTAAAGTGCTAAGACGTCAGTACACTTTGTTTTTCAAATTTAAATCCTCCAATGTTAATCTACTAACTCTCCTGACTGCTTTGTGGGACAAAATGGCGGATTATGATTAGTCAGATCGCCTGTCAATCAAACTCCCTGCAAATGGTCAATTGAGAATGCCCGTGCGCACAATCCTGATCTAATCGACAACTTTGCAGTTGCACATAGGAAAGGCCGGAAAATCCCGCTATAATGTAAGAGAGCATCTTTTTTATGTATTTGGACCTAGGCCTAACAATGTGTTATGGTGCGCTGTCACCAGTGTTTTTATTTTTTTGTTTTTTTTGGTGAGCGTAGGCTCCTCCTGATTTTGTTAGTCATCTCATCTCTTATATGCTGTGTATGATCATATCCTGCCCTATTCATGGTAGGTTACTCGCGGACATTGCGTCATCAATTGCGTCATCAAGGGGCCCGCCTTGATAATCCTACGTAAGGGCCCGGTGTTGGCTTGTTACGCCACTGAATATAATTGTCTAAACTCCTTATCAAAATAACATATTTACAACAAATTTGACACATATATATGGGCACACTTTGAGTACTACTAATAAAAGTGGTGGAGATCAGGCAAGAGAGTGGGGTGGGAGTGGCGCAATGGATAAGACACATGCCTTTGATGTGAGAGACCCGGGTTCGAATCCACTGTGAGACACCAATGTGTCCCTGAGCAAGACACTTAGGCTAACCCCTAGTTGCTCCAGAGGCGTGCGACCTCTGACATATAGCAATTGTAAGTCGCTTTGGATAAAAGCGTCAGCTAAATGAATAAATGTAAATGTAAGACTCAGGCAAAAAGGTGCTATAACTGTCAAAAAGCTTTGAAAACCATATATTTCCTATGTTAAATGGCCTGTATTGGCTGTAAATGGTCTTTTCCATCATATATGTCAGTGGTTAAATGCTTGCTAAATAAAACTTAATAACTTTTGATGCTTTTGTTCTTAAAGGCCTTAACTGCTTGAACCCCGATAAATGCTGCTTGCAGCTTTAATTATTATTATTATTGTTATTATTATTATTATTATTAGGCCTACATTTTAGGGTACATATTTAGAAGACGCTTTTGTCCAAAACGTACAAAAAAGGAACAAAGCAATTCGTCAAATATCAGTCGTAATACAGGTTAGACAATAATAATGCTAAGATTATATAAGATTATCACAAATAAACAAAAGATTTTGATGCACGTCATTCATATTAAATCGTATATTCCACCCCATACCCGCTACAATTGAGAATCACTTTAAGCATGCAGTGATTTTTAAGCATGCACTATAATTTTTGCTTAAAAATAAAGCATTCATAAGTTAAGACAATTTGATGTATTCCACTTAATACACAATAAAACAATATACAATAAGATTCATTAACAACGGTCTTCTGGTGTTCTTCTAAAATGAGGGCGAGCCACAAATCCGTGAGTACAGTTTACAAACCCGTGGGAACGGATTGCGAAAACTGAAGGCACGGTTTACAAATCTGAGAGCGCGGATTAGAAACTCGTGGATACAGTTACTGTCACTTTAATTCAGCGCGTGCAGCACAGCAAAAATAGGGGGACATGAGGGAGGGAAGCACGGTCATTCGAAAATACTACCGAGTTTCTACTGATACAAAGCTTAATGCTAATCGGTGAAGTATCCCTTTAACAGTGTACATTCGATATTTAGTAAATTGCCCAAATGCCAACTAAACTTGTTTAAAAGACCAGGAATGTGTAACTTCAGAGTGTGTGATAGAGAAAAGCTCTACTCTTTTCACACAACACTTATATGCCTGGTTTCACAGGCAAGGCTTAAAGGTATAGCGGAGGATCTTTCCAAATTTTAGATAAGACCCGCCCTCTCCACTTTTTGAAAAGTTTGATTGATTCACCAGAATGATTGACAATTAGGAGGACCAATAGTTTAGACTACCCACCAGGAAGTAAAACATCCTCCGCTATACCTTTAAGCCTAATGCATGTTTGAGTTGTCTTAAATGAAAGCAACTTGCACTGACATATCTTTTAAAAGCCATTGTTTTTTTGTTTTGTTTTTAAACAATGTTTGATTCAACATCCATCAAGTTATGCATCATGAGGTAATATGCTTTGTAAAATCCTGAAAAAAATGTGTTAAGTTTACTAAACTCAAGATTTATGACAGTAAGATTCAAGTAAAATCATGACAGCATCAGATGACTAGGCTCAGGAACAGTTTCTATCCACAGGCTATTTCTCTCTTCAACAGTTAAATGCCTTCAAAGTGCAATACCACAATGTTTAGTGCAATATCTTTGTAAATTCTTTGAGTTTATTCATATTATTATTCACAATACTGTAAATATCTTCATTATCAGTAAATGTTTATTCTGACTAAACCAACAATCTGTCTTTATGCTTTTTATATTTTTTATTCTTGAATTTTATTATGTGTCTTGTTATAGTCTTAATTGTTATATTATGTGTCTTAAGCCTTGCCTATTGAAAGCTTCAATACCAAGTAGAGTTGAGCCGGATACTCGGCTGAAACGAGTATCCGGTACGGACAAAGCACTTTTGCCGAGTACGAGTATTATACGAATAATACGAGTCAATATCTGTGCTCGGATTGAATAAAAATCCTCATTGGGTATAGTTCGTTTGTTATCGTGATCAAAACCATTGATCTGAGGCTCAATGCTGATGCTGTCATGTAAATAGTTTTCTAATCAGCAATAAATATAACAATTTCTGATCAACCCATATCAATTGCATGCTTAAAATAACATACCGGTTAAAGCCCCGCCCATTTCAAGACAACCCGACCCACTTCCGGGTTAAATCCCGTCCACTTCCGGGTTAGGCCCTGCCCAGTCCGAGTACAGATACAGATACAGATAATTCATATGGTTAACAGATACAGATAATGCTGTACTCGCTCATCCCTAATACCAAGCTCTTCTTCTGATTCTGACTTAACTCACAATCACTTGTTGTGTTTCTTCATTTTTACAAGTTAACCATAAACTCAATTTAAAGCTACAGTTGTTACAGGGTTTCCGCGGGGTTGTAAAAGGTAGTAAAAGGTAGTAAATTAAATTATGCCAAATTAAGGCCAGTAAAAAGTAGTAAAAAGTAGTAAACGTCATCTGACGAGGTAGTAAATTTTCCTGTTAGATTTTCCGTTTGGCGAGTAAATCTCAAAAGGCTATCCGCCACACTGGCGGGTGAATGTTCATCATACAGGGTTCCCGCGGGGTCTTAAAAAGTCTAAAATTCCGAACTTTAAATTTAAGGCCTTAAAATGTCTTAAAAACAGCCAGATTTTCATCCGTGGTCTTAAATTTCATTTAGTCAGGTCTAAAAAAGGTCTCGCCAACAGGCCGTTCACATATCGCATCTTTTGCGCGCTCAAGTTCGTTCAAATGTAGGCGCGCGCGCGCTCATAATTGAAGCGACGCACTCGTTTTTTTCCAGGCGCAGCGAGATAAAAAAAAATCTCAACTCTTCAGAATGCCGCAAACGCACCGCAGGTCATGTGACAAGAACCAACCAATCAGCTTCGCCCCTTTCCGTAACAACATTGAAAGCTCACTCAACTGGAAGGCGGGTGCACCCAAACACTACGGGTGTTTTTCTCTTCTCCGTAAATAAATCTTGAAGCAGAGCTACAGCAAGCGTTTCTCGCCAGTGGAAATCCATTAGCCATAAAACTTCTTTGTCATTGTGGAGAGCGCAGTGCACGGTTGCATAGCAACGACAGACGCCACGGGAAAATCCGACCGAATTTTACTATTAATAATAAAAGATAAGCTAAAGTGCATTGTAAATGTCACTAATTTATCTTTTTATAAAAAAATATTTAAAGTCTGAAATATGTGAGGTTTATCTTTTTATAAAAAAAACTTTTTTGTCAAAACTTTATTTGAACTTGTACATGTTAGTATATAACATGTTGCAAGACACTTTTAAAATCTGGCTATCATTTTTAATGGTATTATTTTAATGTTTATGTAAACAAAAAGTGCATATTGATGCTAATTTTATGTTATTTGCTGGTTTTCGACATTGTGTAGTATTAGTACTTTTTGAACAGGATTCTGTGATAACCGTGGTCATTTTTGTCACAATAATCATTTAAATGAAATGTTCATGCCATTTCATCTCTAGTTATGATCAACTATGATCAACTAAAATCAACTAATTATGTGTTTTTTACAGTATAATATGCATAGTACAATTTTCTATAAAAAAAATAATATATCTGATTCTGATTCTGACACACGTTGTTGGGTGTGGAAGGTTACTAATGTGATTGTTTTATCTGTAAATTAAATTAATGTTTTTTCAATTACTTAATTCATTGAAATAAAATGAATTCTTTGATTTTTTTTTTTTGGTCTTAAATTTCAAACTTTATGGTCTTAATGTCTTAAAAATGTCTTAAATTTGACTTGCTGAAACCTGCAAGAACCCTGATCATACCAAAATAGTAATAAAAAAATATTACAATTGCCTTTTGTAATGTTATGATGCCTGGAAATTAGTTAAAATCTCCTGCGAATCTAGAGCGAGCGAGCGAGCAAAAGCGCGCATGCAAACCGTGTAGCGAGCGCACGGCAGAGAGGGAGAGACCTTGCGTGTGTGTGTGTGTGTGTGTGTGTGTGTCTCTCTCTCTCTCTCTCTCTCTCTCTCTCTCTCTCTCTCATGCAGTGGTGACGCGTTCATATAAACGGCACCTAAACGCTGTAAAAAAAAATATTATGACATTTTAATTGTTTATTACAATACAATCTTTATTTATAGAGCACAATTTAAAAACAACCGAAGTTGACCAACGTGCTTCACAACACTATAGATACTACAAATGAATACACAGTAAGAAAGACAGAAATTTATAAAACATAATAACATACAAGCTGTGAACACATTAATAAACAAGTGTTTCTGTGTCAGCTGCAAAGATGAAGTTGACACTGACTCGCGATCTTCGCAGTAGTGAACGCGCCGGAGAAAAATGCATTTCTTACGGATTAGCCTATAGCCTACTTTTATTTAGTTTTGAATGGTTCTGTTTAAAAGTAGAAATTTCAAGCTTTCTGTAGATAATAGATATAGGATATTTCTAATTTGTTTAGGTCTGTGAGGCGAGTAGCCTAGGCTACCTGTACGCTGAGTTTCGGTTCATGTCTGAACGTGTTGTGATTATACAAAATAATGAAACATGGATTAAAATTAAGATAAAATTAATACAAAACGAAATTCGTTTCAAAGAGAGGCTTTGTGTTTTCTGTTTGATGTCTCTGTGAAAGTTTTAAAAGCATCCTTAATGGAGAACGAACGGTTAGGCTACATAACATGTTTTTTTCCTCAAATGCAAACACGAAATAAAAGACACATATTTTTCCCCCAAAATTGTCTTGTTAAAAAGTATTTTATTTATAGCTTTTGAAAAAAAATCTGGATGGATTAATAGCGTTTTGGAAAAAAATCTGGATGGATTTATAGCGTTTTGAAAAAAAAAATCTGGATGGATTAATAGCGTTTTGGAAAAAAATATGGATGGATTTATAGCGTTTTGAAAAAAAATATGGATGGATTTATAGCGTTTTGAAAAAAAATATGGATGGATTAATAGCGTTTTGGAAAAAAATATGGATGGATTTATAGCGTTTTGGGAAAAAATATGGATGGATTTATAGCGTTTTATAGCCAGGTTGTAAAAATACAGTATTGTGTATTGTGTCAATATGTCACCTCTAGTGTGTGGCCCGGCCCTTTGTTTATTTTTCTGTATTTGGCCCTCACTAAAAAAAGTTGTGAGTTGGACAGTGCTTGGCTTGTGTCTAGTGTTGAAGTTATTTGTTTATTAATGAAATACTGTTATTATAGTGTACAATTGCACTTTATTATTACACATTGTGTAGCTGTTCATTCTAAAGGTCCAGTCTGTGTTCTAATTTTTATGTAATTGTTACTCTTTGACATATTGAGTAAATCCTATGGACCAAGGCCTGTTGTGATATCTTGATTAATCCAAGTCCTATGGTAGAGTTCCCTCTTACTTGAATGTAGCTCACTCACTTGCCCTAACACACATGCACACTCACATACACCTACAGAACCTCTCCTGACTTTCTCTTTCTCGCTCTCTCTGGTTCTCTATCTCTCCCTCCCAGTGTTGAAATTAAGTTATAATTGCCTCATTAAATTGTGATTAAATATGTTATTAATTCATTTTGGAAAGATATTTCATGTCTTTACTTGTCACTTTACTTAACACTTAACACTGCTACAGTTGAAGTTTGAAGCCGTGTTGGTAGTAAAAATATTGTGATGGTAGTAAAATAGGTAGTAAAAAGGTAGTAAATTCAATTTAAGAATCTCTGTATAAACCCTGTGTTACAAAATATTTTAAGCTGTTTATGCTTAATTTTATAAGTAAAATCTGTTTATTTTAAACAAATTTGCAATATTATACCACTACAAGCTGTCACAAATTTTGTAGCAAAGCATTTAAATGGTGGTAAAAGGACCAAGAAAACTGGACCTCTAATTAGAAGCTGCTTCAGGTGCACAACTGACTTTGCCTAACTCATCTGATATTCAACAGTTATAAGTTTTAATAACTTGCACCTTGATCTCAGCTTTCTTAGAGCAATGAAACATTCCTCCTTTTACATGGATGTGGACTAAAGGGACAACCAAATCATTATCAATTAACTTTTTTAAAAACTGAGTTCAGTGTGTTTTATTAAGTGTGCACCATTACTATTAGCCACTTTTCACATGTCATTTTTTCTTCCTGTAGGTGAAAGCCTCTCTTATAATGAATGTAATCAGTGCCATAACTGCAGGGGGCGCCATCGTTCTGGTGTCCATAGAGTTACGACTCATTGGCTATAATAGACATTGCAATTATTATAATAATGGTGACTGTTCAACTTTGAAGGTAATAAATGTACAATACTATATTAATGTGATCTGTTTACATTTGTTTTTGGTTTTTAATTGCTGTTTTATTTGAATAGTTCATAGTACACAAATGTGTCATCATTTACTAACTGAAACTATTTTTTTTTTTACTAATAAAGATTGTGCTGGTCATTGTTTTCCATATTATTACAATGACCAGATTATTTATTCTTTTTTTTTTCTTCTTTTTTTTTTTATTAGACACATTTCTTGCTTCAGAATAATGCAAAAAGCATCATAAAAGTATAATAAAAATGACAAAGTAGTCCCTGTGACTGCTATGTTTCAAGTGTTCAAAAGCCTCCTTATAGATAGTATAATGCAATATTGAATGCAAACTCACTTAATATAATTGATGGGATATTATTTGTGAAACTACTTTCATATGATCATGTTGAATTTTTTTTTAGATTTATGATCTGGGGACCAGTGGGATATTGCTGGTGTTCTCCATCCTTCAGTTCATCATCTCCATCTGTATCTCAGGATTTGCCTGCAAAGCCACCAGCAACACTGACTCTACAGTGGTCAATGTGGCACTGAACCAGGTAAATGATTTATGGTGCTGGTATTAAATATTTTTAACCCAACAACTAATAGTTATTTTATTTTGAATTAAAAAGCCACAATCACAAAGGTAAAGCTAACAGAATGAAAAGGAAATACTGTATAAAGTGACCAGAATATGTTCCATTGTAAACTGTCTTTAACTTCAGTGGTCTGAAACTATAGGTCTACAATGGTCTAAACTGTACAATTTTCAATAAACTATCTTTGATTTTGTATTGTTACAATGTAGTTATGCTACAGAACATATCTCATTTACTCCTGTATTTAAAAAAAAATGCAGATAAGACTGTATGAAACCAATACAGGAACTACTTATATGTCATTTCCCAACTGCTAGACTGTTTAATTGGGTTGCAGTGGGCTTTTCACTTGGTTATTTATCACAGTATACCAATAAAACAGTCTTTATGGTGTGTGGATCTTGTTAGTCTCTTGTGTACTAACATATTTTGTCTGTTACTTCCAGGGATACTAAGTCACAGTGAGGAGATCCTACCATCTAAAGTTTGCAGCTTGCAAGGGATTAATATATATTATTGCTTCTGATTACTCAAGCAAGTTTTAATTCTCTAGTGCTACAGGAAATTAACAGAAAAAAAGGTTACACTTTATTTTGATGGTCCACTTTAGACATTCTACTAACTATAAGTAACTTGTCAACTTCATGTCAAGTAAATTTCATTATAAAGTTACATATAGTCAGTCAAATGTCTGTTGGGGGAGAATCAAGATAAAGTATTAAGCAGACAAATACTCTAATGACTGGTATAGTTGACATGTAGTTGCAAGGTTACATATAATTAGTAGAATGTCTAAAGTGAACCTTTGTAATAAAGTGTTACCAATTTTTTTAAATTAATGTATCTTAACAACAGAGCAAGAATATTTGTGCATATTTTATAATTATTGGAAAATTGACCTGAAGAGTTTAGCTCCAGCCATAGGCGGTGATTTAGGTTTCTGTCGGTGGGTGTTCGCCCTCCATAAATCCCACACAAAATGAGAAATGCACGTATGTCAAGAGCAAATACATTACCAATGAAATATTTATTCACATCTGCTTTCCATGAGCAAATGATAACTCATCTAAGCAAGGTGCTCACACTGACACAAACACATTTACAACATCATGCCCCTTAAAACATTTTAAAATGCTCATTACTCAGTCCTACTTAATTACACTTGTTAGTTTTAAAGAGTTGTCTTTTTCTTGTACTTGATGAATTCATTACAAAAGAAGTTATTTGTGTCTCGCGAAGAGAAACGCACGGACTACACATTTCCGACCAAACACCAAAAACACTTTATTAAAATATCCTGTCCATGATCTCAAGACATATTTATTCTCCCTGGCTTTTAGCACTCCTTAGTATGTTATTCTGGATTTCACTTGCATAATTGCTTATTTAGTTTTTTTACTGTTGTTTTATTATTCATTGTGTTTTTTTATTCTTTGTAAAGCACTTTGGTCAACCTTGGTTGTGTTTAAATGTGCTCTATAAATAAACATTGATGAGTGTTGTCACGAATCACTCTCTCGATGATATACATGATGAGTTAGTTATTTAAAATGCAATTTATCATTATGTAAAAAAAAAAAAAAAAAAGCACTGGCTTTTATGTCAGGTTATGTTATAATGACACATATAGCATAATTGTGTACACCTGCTGCATTCACATGCTATCGGCATTATCGTAAATAAAAGTTTCCTGGTTGAAAACAGGAAATGAGCTCGCTCTTGCTCTCACTCTTTCATGTCAATTGGTGTTCATTTTGACCACGAACCACGTGCAGCACAGCAAAAATAGACTCAGTGCGGAAACGATCACTGCACTGCTGTATACGCACCACATACACACTGCAAATGGAGTATGTGTGAAACGGGCATAAGTCTCCGTGACGAAATATTTTTTTATCCATGACAAGTCGTATTTACTGATGTGTGATTGATTTGATCAGGCTTATAAATGGTGAGATAACAAGGTAAATGAGACACAGCTGAAAACAATGAGTACTGATGAGTAGTGAGTGATGTATGTCTCGAGACCGGTCTTGGTCTCGTAAAAGTGGTCTCGGTCTTGTCACGGCCTTGACGGTCTTTGGTCTTGGTCTTGTCTTGGTCTCGGACCTCTCGGTCTTGTCTAGGTCTCGCTGTCTCAGACCGACATAGTGGTCGGGAAATTTAGCAATACAATACTACAATATCCACGACGACACAACGTTCGATAATGCAACATTATCCGCAACGGAACGGATTGAAGCGCGCATCCGAGTGAAAGTGCGGCGTGTGCGCGAGCCACACCAGAAAACACTTTATCCGCGCCACTGATCGCAGCGGCAACGAGCACTTTGATCACTTGATTTAAAAAACACATATCAGTGACATGATGGGTTTTCACTTCATTCAGGAGATTTTGGGTAACTGCACAACTGACAGATGAGTTTGCGAGCGGTGTGTGTGTGTGTGTGTGTGTGTGTGTAACCATAGCGACAAAACGACCAACTTTCGGATCCTGCACTTCAGCCTATAATTTCGTTTTTAAAAATTGAATTATGTATTTAAAAGTTGCAGAATGGATTCATATGGAGACTCCGAAATCGGCAGGGATAGGCAGGCATTTGCTTAGATGAATTTGTGACTTTGATGTGTGTGTGTGTGTGTGTGTGTGTGTGTGTGTTGTTTGTTTGATTACAGTATTGTATTTAAGATGGTGTTAGACTAAATAAATGGTCTTTTAAATATCATATGCATATCTCCGTTGTGTTGACTAAACATTAGGCCTAATCCAAGTTTACAATTGTGTATCTTTAATTTGATGTTACGATTTCATCTACACATTAAGTATAATTTCAATTGGTTACATATTTCTCATTCTTTAGACAGTACTGTTGTTGGAGGAGCAAGATGGTGTTGGAGGTGTTTGATGTTTTGTCAGATGAACCATCAGTACCAGTCATGTCAGTCCTCAACAGTACACAAAAGTTAAGGGAGTCTCAATCCTCTAATAGTGCAGTAACAGCCATCATGCAATTGCTACACATAGTTGATCTCACCCAGTCTGCAAAAACATTTACAGTGAGCTCACAGTCACACACATGACATGGTCTGTCTCTGTATTGTTCTGCCTGTGTAGTTGAAGTAATACTGTCTAATATGTATTGAATGTAAACTGCGGCTGAACCCTAGTATGCTGCTGTTCTTGAATTCATACAAGTTGCTTAGCTTCAACACTGTTTTTTTCCCCTCCGGTCTCGACTTGGTCTCGGTCTTGGTCTCGACTTGGTCTTGGTCTTGACCTCGATACCCTCTGGTCTTGGTAGTGTCTTGGTCTCGGTTTAGGCGGTCTTGACTACAAGTCTACTGATGAGTCCGGGCAAAGGATTATGGGGACTTAAGTCCATACCCTGCATCTCAGTGTCCATAGTATCCATCCTAAACAGTATGTGAGATTAAAATAAGTGTGTCCCAAAGTATAGTATGTTGAAAAGAGTATACCAGAAGTCCCGGATGGTCTACATTTCCGGTGGATTTTTGAAGTGTGGATCCATGCACACCCTAAAGGCTAATATTACCCACAACCCATTGCGCTTTGGAGGAGGAACTACAAACACGAGTAAAAAGTGTTAAAAAACTATAAAACATGGCAGATATGCGCGACCGTTGGTGAGATGTTTAGATAGAGGATTGAGTGACTAATCAAAGTTTAACCTGATTAAAAGTGATGATGTCACTGATCACTACATGGTAACTTGCATATTACGTACTGCTGTAATATGTCATGCGGCGTCGCATTATCAACCAGGCAGAACAATCCTCCCATCCACCATAGATAATTTCTCAAATTGCTTATCTAATCTGTTTCAGCTGCTGCCTGAACCCAAACAAACAGATGAACTAGAAGAACTAACTAGCACTATGAGCACCATTCTCTCTAGAACATTGGATGTGGTTGCACCTATTAAGGGCGCTTTCACACTGGCAGTTTAGTGCGGACCGGGGCACGGTTCGCATGAAAAATCGCTAATGTGAACGCTGTCATCGGACCCGGGTGCGCACTAGAGTACCGAACCCGAGACTACCTGGAGGAGGTGGTCTGAGCTCGGTTGCTCCCGAACCATGGTGCGGTTCGCGTTAATGTGCAAGCAACACGGACTCGGGTGCGCGCTTGTTCAGGAAGTATAGTATCCCGCGCATGCGTATCACTGTCGATATCATTGTTTGATTGCGTTTGCGATGACGTAAGATCACTGCAAACGCACCTGGGTTCGATACAACTAATTGAGTGTGAAACCAGACCAACGCTGCGGGGGGCGCCGGGAACTAGCGCACTCGGGTTCGGACCGCAGCAAACGAACCCAGTGGAAAAACGCCCTAAATTAAAAAAGGTCAGGTACAACAATACTACGCATGTTTTAAAGAGAGAAACCCGTATTTTAGAGCGTAAATGGAAACAAACTAGTTTAGAGGTCTTTAGAATCGCGTGGAAAGACAGTATGTCACGTTATAAAAAGGCCCTAAAAGCGGCCAGGGCTGAGCACCTCCGCAAACTAATAGAAAACAACCAAAACAATCCAAGGTTTTTATTTAACACCGTGGCTAGACTAACAAATAAACAGACGTCACCCAAACGAAATATCCCGTTACAGTTCAGTAGTAATGATTTCATGAACTTCTTCACTGAGAAAATAGAAAGCATCAGAACCACAATTGTAAACGTTCAATCTTCAATTTTCGCCTTATAATTCAGCTTCAATTATCACCCCGAAAGAACAATTACAGTGCTTTACAACTATAGAACAAAAAGAGTTAAATAAACTTATCATTTCATCTAAAACAACAACATGTTTATTAGATCCTATACCAACTAAACTACTGAAAGAAGTGTTACCTGTAGTGGAAGAGCCTCTCCTCAATATTATTAACTCGTCTTTATCTTTAGGTCATGTTCCAAGAACATTTAAACTGGCAGTTATAAAACCTCTCATTAAGAAACCACAATTAGATCATAATAATCTAGCAAATTATAGGCCCATTTCAAATCTTCCATTTATGTCTAAAATATTAGAAAAAGTCGTGTCCGCTCAACTGGGCTCTTTCTTGCAACAAAATGATATCTATGAAAAGTTTCAGTCTGGATTCAGACCGCATCATAGCACTGAAACTGCGCTCGTTAAAATCACAAATGATTTACTTTTAGCTTCTGACCAAGGCTGTATCTCAATACTAGTTTTACTTGATCTTAGTGCTGCGTTCGATACTATAGATCATACATTACTCTTAGATCGACTACAAAATTATACTGGTGTTCAAGGACAAGCACTAAGCTGGTTCAAATCATACCTATCTGACCGCTACCATTTTGTCTATTTAAATGGAGAAAAATCGATCATAACTCCAGTAAACTATGGAGTGCCGCAGAGATCTGTGTTAGGCCCTCTGTTATTCTCAATATATATGATGCCACTTGGAAATATTATAAGGAAACATGGAATTAGTTTCCATTGTTATGCTGATGACACTCAAATATATATTTCATCACGGCCGGATGAAAACGCTAAATTTTCCAAATTGACAGAGTGTGTTAAAGATATAAAAGATTGGATGACGCGTAATTTTCTTTTATTAAATCCAGACAAGACAGAGGTAATACTTATCGGTTCAAAAAACCGCCCACAAAACCTCGCACAATACAACTTTAACATCGTAGGATGTCCTGTTACTTTATCCTCTACAATAAAAGACCTGGGTATTCTTTTGAAAATCATATTTCATATGTTACAAAAACAGCCTTTTTCCACCTTAGAAACATTGCTAAGCTACGTAATATGCTATCAGTTTCTGATGCAGAAAAGTTAGTTCATGCATTCATGACCTCGAGACTGGATTACTGTAATGCTTTATTAGCTGGTTGTCCTGCATCCTCAATAAACAAGCTACAGTTAGTCCAAAATGCCGCCGCTAGAGTTCTTACGAGATCAAGAAAATATGATCATATAACACCAATTTTATCATCACTGCATTGGTTACCTATAAAGTTCCGTATAAACGGCTTAGCTCCAGTCTATTTAACGGATCTTCTATCGCCCTATAATCCATCGCGCTCTTTAAGATCACTAAATTCAAGGCTTTTGGTCATACCTAGGATATCCAGAACCACCAAAGGAGGGAGAGCGTTTTCACATTTGGCTCCAAAACTCTGGAATAGTCTTCCTGATACTGTTCGTTGCTCAGACTCGCTCTCCCAGTTTAAAACTAGATTAAAGTCGCATCTCTTCAGCCAGGCATTCATATAATCTTACAGTTCAAACTACAATCCGGCCTCTAGCTCATAAATGCCAGAGGAGAACTGGCCCCCGACTGAGCCTGGGTTCTCCCAAGGTTTTTTTTTCTCCATTAGGTCACCTGATGGAGTTTTAGGACACCATTAGGTCACTTGATGGAGTTTTTCGGTTCCTTGCCACTGTTGCCTTTGGCTTGCTCAGTTGGGGATATTTTGGGGAAATTTAATTTAATTTTATCAATCAATAAATTCCTCTTGAAACAAACTTTGTTGTATTATTTTAATTTAATACTGTGAAGCTGCTTTGATACAATCTGTATTGTGAAAAGCGCTATACAAATATACTTGACTTGACTTGACTTGACTTAAAAAAAATTACTTAATGTTATTCATGTTATATTTAATCTGCAATAACAATGTGGATTTTTATAAAGATCCGTTCGGCCATTAACTTTTAAATGCATATTTCTGCATGAATATGAGGAGAGTCTCTGCATGAAAGACCCTTGACTGCAGATCAATGTGCAACTGCATTTCTGTCTGAAATGTGGAGGATTTTATCTCGGAGGCTCGGAGGAAGGGGCATCAGTTCTTAGAAAACAAAAGATTCTCCCCCAGCCCTCGGCATCCAGGAGGGTGGCGCCACTCCAACCGATGCTTTCAGCTGCCTGGGAAAGCATGGCCATCAGCTCTGGATCTGGCTCGGCTAACGCTGGCTCTCCAGAGGGAGGCAACGCAGTCAAATCCTCATTTCTAGAGGAATAAAGCCCGCCTTGTGATGCTGTGAGTGACATGACATCATCCGCCGGAGCCCCGAATGAAAACACTGGGTCCCCGAGAGGAACCAGGCACACATGGAAGCTCCACGGTTTGCGATGTGGAGGGGGGCGTGGCCCGAGGAAGACTTGTCGGTTATTGTGCCACACCATAACCCTCAGAATACCCTGGCCACCAGCCAAAGTATCCCCTCTCGAGGAAGAGATAGATTGGGGTGTTGCGGAGCTATCCACACGGAGATCATTGAGTCTCGATTAAAAAATCGTGATGGTCATGTTACCGCAATGAAAACATGACTCAGCGCTGCCGAGTGTGATTAAACCCAACACACCAAACAGCGCTTGTGACCGGTAGGCAGATGGATCACACGCCCACATCCAGAAAACACACGGGCGAGCCGTCTTGATAAAGACGTACCACGTGCAGCTCTTTTAGAGAGAGGAAAAAGCTCAGCGGAGTGCTGAAGCGCCCAGGGAGAAGCACACACACTGTCAGCAGATCACTGCACAGATGGCTCATTGGCTCGTTTTGTAGAACTCGAAGGTGATAGGCTTCTAAGCGAAACCCCCAATTTCGTCAGTCACTGACATAACTCGTAGTGACCGTACGAAAGGGAACTTTTATTATATTTCACACATTTACGTGTCATGATGTTTATTGATTTGGCTTGTGCGATTTGTGTTTTGCGGCATCAGCGCAAACTACTTTTTACCGCCTTCCAAGTAACAGTTTTGTGCTGGTTCTACAACAAAATGTTTCCTTTCGTGATCTTTTTTATTGTTCTCACCTTATGTAAATGCTTGGTACGGAGAAGAGTAGCTCGAGCAAGGCAGTGGAGATACCGTCAAGTTCTGTTGTCTATTAGACAATGAGCGGTATGATAAAAATATTTTCAGAGTTCACTGACCCCTAGGGGGTCCATAGTGGTACTGAATATGTTTATTTAAACTATCACTACATATAAACTTTGCACTAAACAGTTCTGAAATCGTGGAAGACGTAAAGGTGAAGTTTTTGCCGTGGTTAACAGATTTGCTACTTCAACAGATGCAAACAGGCTTTAATTAAATGTGATTGTTTATGGATAATGTTACTCACATCCAGCCATCTCTGGTGCTATTACGGCTGTGATTTTTCAGGCGAATAAATGTTCTAATTTCCTCATTAGTCACTGTAAAAACACCAAAATATGAAATATTTAAAGTTTGTACATTTGTTAGCTTAATCAAACACGTTTCTGTTATGGTACTGTAAGCTGCATCAGATAGTAGATTTTTGAAACATTTAAGACTTCAAAGCTGTTAGACTCAAACAAACCGTATAAAGAATGTCATATAAAGTTTGACCTACACAGCACTACAGCGTAAATGTATGTATGTACAACTGTTCTGTCGTAGCCTGGGAAAACCCAGACAACTTCCGGCTTTAGATTTGCTCTGCAAGTAGTCTGGCAAAGAGCCCATTCAAGCCCATTTCTAATCCCTCGAAATCGCGGCACCAATCAGAAACATTGGGGCGGGCTTTACACGATGACGATCGCTCTGATTGGTTTTAGGTCTATCCAATTGCGCCCAGAGGCATTTGAGCGACGTCCGTTGGTGAAGCACAGCAACTTTTAAATGCATTATTATATTAAAATTGCAAACACATGAGGACAGTCTCCATGAAAGACCCACTGGCAGATGAACGTGCTACTACATTTCTCTCCGAAACGGTAGGAAATGAAATTAGATTTAATAGAGGATTTTAACTGTGACAAGATGATTGACAGGGCAGTTTACGTGACAGGATGCACGCGACAGATCCGTCCGATAAAGATGACGTAGTATGTCCCAAAGCTTGCCTACTTTTTTGCTACACATTCAAAAGTAAATACCTTTTCTTCACAAAAAGAGTACTTACTTTTATGGCGTTGTGTAACTTAGGCGAATTGGGATGCAGCATATGGCTTTACACGATGACGATCGCGATCGCTCTGATTGGTTTTAGGTCTATCCAATTGTGCCCAGAGGCATTTGAGCGACGTCCGTTGGTGACGCCCCTTTGGAAATGAGTTATTAATGGAGCTTTGCCAGACCATAACTCAGTTACTACTGAGAATGGTCTGGTTTTAACCAGGCTAGTACTGTCGTGCAAGTGTGTACAAATCTTTATGAATAGTAAAATCATGGCATCAATATTTTGATTTTATTGTATTCAGTCATATCAATGACATTGTTTTTTTTTAAATCGCATTTAAATTACAGTTTATTCATCTGCTTATTTATTTATTTTGTTTGCTGTGGGACACAATAGGCATTTTCTCAATATAGTCCTAGGCTGCGACTGACAATACAATCATAAAATACACCACAAATGCAACATAAATTCACAAAATTAACCAATTTATTTGTTTGCTGTAATCCACATCTTTACAATCCATTCGTTTCAAGGAACAGATTCAAGATTTTATTCAGCGATGTTATGACACCCCAGGAACCACTGGAACACGTTTTACAGCAGTGATATTAAACACTCATTGGCTCTCTCTTCATCAGATGCCATGTTTTGATAAGATTCACAAATTGGATTGGGATACGATTTTTAGCAAATAATTACTTAAATTCTGCTCAGTACCTCATACAAAACTATTATATTTCACCAGAGAGGAGTGCAACTGCCACACATCGTTATTTGGACTGCTTTTGATGCAATCAATTATTGTGATTTGACTTGTCTGTCTGTTATGTTTTTCGTTATAACTGCACATATTTTTTAAGAGATGGTTATGGGTAGCTTAAAATATTTTTTTAATTCTATATTGTTACTAAAAGTGTCATTTTCCTACACATTTCTGTCCGTTATGTTGTATATATTCCTTTTATATTTTCTATAAAATTGTTATGTTTGGGGGTAGGGTCAAGGGATCTAAAATGTATCTATAAAATGGTAAAAGGCCAATTATACAAATATCTTTATGATATAAAAGTTTCGTAAATATTTTACATTTCTTTAGCTGTTAATACATAATAATATTTATGTTTAAATGTTGTCAATAGGTCCATATTGTACTTTTCCGCATCTATCAAACATATAAAAATGTACGGTTCACTTTTGCACCTGTAAATTTTACACTTTTAAACTAGTGAAGACCAGTAAAATGGCCTCATTAGTCGGTATTCATAATATTGAAATATGATGTATTATATTATATATAATAATATATTATTATTATATTAATATATTATATTACATATTATGTATATAATACTATATATGGGAGGATGTTTTGCCCTCACAACAAGTATAGCCAAACCTGTACAAACATGCACAGACTTCTGTCGTTGGTATGTGTTTGTGGTTTGTGGTCAGTTTCTTCCTCTACACCTGTTCTCAGTGTTTCTGACCAATATTTCAGTAAACAGAGTAAATGGTTTTGATACTTCAAAAGTATATATATCGATCAAACTAGGGCATAGTGTGTAGCTCACGTCTTGTGTTTGTTATTAAAGGTAATCCAATTTGGTCAATGCTGAAAACTAGAAAGGAACATTATATTAACGTGAAGTAAAAAAAAAAAAAAAAAAAAAAAAAGGTGTGCACGAGTTAAGGATTTTTAGAGTACAAACAGTACCCACAACAACAAAAGTACAGCTAGCAGGCTGAATAGGAAATATAAGGCAACCACAAATGCACCATGATAAACTGCCTTTAACCTGATTGGTTTGAAACTAGGGCAGTCTGCTGTTGTTGTCTGCGCTTGTAAAAGTGACTTACGACAAGACATATCATCATCAGTTCCCATATTACCAGGGAATTTAACCCACAACCTTAATATGGACAGTGCCATGCTCTACTGTTCTGCAGTAATGCTAGATTTCTGTTCAGTTCAGATCTAGGAACCTTTCCTTATAGAGCTTTGTCTTTTTTTGTTTACTGTAATATGGTGTATTAAATAGTCCACAGTAGAGTCATCACACATTTTACATTTTTTCAACTACAGCGATACAAATACTAAGTAACTGTTCCTTAATTCTAAACAGAGTATCCAACGTGACAGAGCAAATGATGACTTGTATTGTAACTAGGGCTGTCAACTGATGAAACCAATTATTGAATTGGACTTAATCTACAGATAAATTAATTATTATTATTAATATATAATCATTTTAAATGTTTGTGTTTTGAACACAGACACATGTGCTAGTGCTCTGTTTGTTCAATGGACAAGAAACAAATGTATTAAGTTGGCTCAACAAAACATTATTTGTTTAAATTAATTTGCACCGTTTTTATTGTACCGACCTAAACTAATTACGTGGAAATGTTTTCCTTAATTTAATTAAGTTAATTAAACTAACTACTTTTTTGGTTTATTTCATCATTATATGCAATGTATAGAATGAACAAACAAGAAAAGACTGTCACTACTGACATGAGTATCCTTATTACTCACTGAGTGAAGCAACTAAACTTACACCACAGCTCTCATGTAGCTTCCCACAGCCTATGCACAAACCCTACATTTTAGCACAATGGTAACCACAGAATTCAAAACATTACAGAAACTCATCTAAATGTCAAACATAACGGAACAATATACAGTAAACTTGTATTTCCATTTACTAAAAAACAAAATATCATTCAGAGGGGTTTTAAACTGGGCAATTTTGTTGCAGTCCAAATTTGTGAACAATTGTTCCCGGTGTCCCCTTTCACACTTGTTCTGTTAAACCCTGGTGCATTGGCGTCATTATCCTTTGTTAGCACAAAGGTGCATGTTAGAAAACAGAACAGGGGTATATATAGTTCTGAGTTCTAGTTGCTTTCACATTAGAGATTTGAGATCAAAGGTGCTTTCACAGTTTAGTTTGAAACAGTTCACATTAAAATTAGTGGAAGCTGTCATGCAGACCGGGGAGTGCACTGTGGTACCGGAACCGAGGGTACCTGTATAAGAGATGGTCTGGTTGCACTTGTACTGTGGTGCGATTCATGTGAATGTGAAAACAATTCGATCTTGGGTCTGTACTTGTTCAGAAAGTAAAGCACAATCAGAGTGACAAATGAAGGATTCGGGGCCCCCTGAAAAAATATTGATGTGGGCCCCCACCACCTTTCACCAATATACTGTACAATAGATGAGCATGGAGGCCTACATATAACAGAAGAAGGTGATGTTATTGTAAAACCTTTATTTTAAAAGTTAAATTTATATAAAAATCACAACTAATAAAAAGAAATTGTTAAATAATAATAAAACCAATTTTTAAAAAGTAACAGCAAAATAATGTTTTTTTCCCCCATCAGTCTGTTATAATTCATAAATCAAAAAGTAAACATTTATAAATTGACAAGAATGCAGTCAAATTTAAAAAATAAAGTAATTTATTGTCTTATTTTTTTATAAAGATAATATTATTTAAATAAAGCTAAAATGTATTCATTCAAGTGCAGTGTGTATTCGTGTTTTATTGATGTAATAAATACATCATCAGCCGGCAGGTCAGGTGCATAATGCAATGCGTCGTGACTCATGTCAATTGTTTAACTCTATTTACAATAGTGTAAAAAGACAGGAATTTTGACCACGTAATCATTCGGTCGATTGTGGTGCGCGCCGATAATGAAAAGTGACAGTAGCCTACCCGGCAGGCTGTAGACGTTGTTATTCCGCTGTTATTCCCAGCAAAATAACAATACAACCTGTCTTTAAGAACGTCTTGATCGACGGGGATACAACAGCTCTCCTGGCCTCCCTCTCATTCTTTTCATAGCGTTTCTGGTACCATGATTTATGTTTTCTTTTCCCCGACATTTTGTCAGTCAGTCTCCTGCTCTTCCACCATGTTCATCGTTAACTTCAGGCACTGCAGCCTCAACTCTGATTGGTTCTGTTCACGAGCTGGGGTGGGACTTAAAATTGTATTGGGTCCATCTGATGTTTGTCACTGACTGAATAATTAATAAATACTTTAGATTGGACTAAACCATTTATAGGGAGGTAAAATAATATTTAGAAAAAATATTGAACCAAATTGCATGTTTTTGTGGTTTTCATTTAAATCTCAGGCATACAACTATTATAAATATTATAATTATTCATACAACAGGGGCCTATATAGTATAACTGCTGGATTTTGTGGGGCCCCCTGGGCAGCGGGGGCCCCTATAATTGTCACCACCTTTCACCCCACTAGCGACGGCCCTGCACTCAAGTGTCATTGACTCACGCAAGAGTTGTTGAAGAAATAAAAGAACTGGATCTATATGGATGCAGTTTTCTTTAATCAAATTAAACACAGGATTACACTTCTTAGGCTCTTAGGTAGTGTTGTGTTCGAATCCACCTTAGTTGAGTCTGAGTTTGAGTCTTTAACCCAGTGGTTCCCAAACTTTTTCTGCCGGGCCCCCCTTTGGTAGACAAAACTACATGCACCTGGAAAAAGACCATTTCTATTTGAATATGTTTTTTAATATATAATTTATTCCTGTGATGGCAGAGCACGTGTTTCATCATCATTACTCCAGACTTCAGTGTCACATGATCCTTCAGAAATCATTCTAATATGCTGATTTGCAGCTCAAGAAACATCTCGGTTACATATGTAACTCTTGTTCCCTGAAGGAGGGAATGGAGACATCGCGTCGGATGACCGACTAATAGGAATCTTGCTAGAGAGGCCAATCTACTTCGGGTGTAACTAAAACGAGCCAATGCACATTGGCATTTGATAATTGCATCAGCTGCTCTGCCTCGCAGCACGTGTACATAATGAGCAGCAGATGTGGCAATGGGACGTGGCATCTCCTTTCCCTCCTTCAGGGAACAAGGTTTACATACGTAACCAAGATGTTCCCTATCAGTCGGTCACTCTCGCCGTCATGTCGGATGACCGTCGTATTGGAATCCCTACCAAAGCGCCACAGCTGCTGCCCCCATCCAGTGCCCTGTGTGGAGCCTCCTTCTCCCTCTTACCTGATGGGACAGGGCTTATACAGAGAATGTCCATCAATGCTGTTCTGCATAACACATTCAGTGAGACTATTGGATAACACTGGGAAAGCATGCCCTTTCCACTGGAAAGGAACCCTGCGGAAGCCACATCCTTCCCCGAAAGAGTTATGTGGAGATGTACACATGGACTAACTGTGTAGGGTTGTACTACAAATGGAAGATACTGGGGTGAATCCAACTTCATAAGAGATGGGTTCTCCCAAGGTTAAGACACGGCTTCCATTTAGGAGCAACCGAGGAAAAATACACATATGGGATCCCCTCAGTGTCACAAACATTCCTCCGCCACGTCTGGTACCGAGAGTGATGGAGTACTCAACAGATTTAAACTCTGGAGAATATAATCGCAACTGTGAAAGTGCAGCAACCCGACAAGAGACAGGCCTCTCGGTGCTTCTACACATTTGAGGTGAGAACACAGGAGGAAACCGGCTCTACACGTAGGCTATAGAATCTAGCCAACGTGTTAGGTGTCGCCCAGCCCGCAGTTCTACAGATATCTGTTAGCGAGACGCCACGTGCCAACGCACAGGAGGATGCAACACTTCTTGTGGAGTGAGCTTGCAACCTGAGCGGACAAGGCACGAATTGTGCATGGTAAGCCAAGGCGATGGCATCCACTATCCAGTAGGGCTAGGTATCGGTAAGGGCCTCACGATACGATATATCGAGATATATTGCAATATTTTAAAAAAATCTAAAATGTAAAAAATAATAGAGCAGAAAATACAACTTGCCGTGTGCCATCTGAGGTATTCTGGTATGTGTATCACATTATATTGCAGAAAAATAAAAACTTCCATAACAATTTATTAGCAAAGCTATTTGCATTGCACAGTGTCACTGAAAAGTGAACACACTGAAATGTATGAAGTGCATATTGTCACTGAACACTTTTAACACACACAAAAAAATGAAGATGCCACAAAATTTATAAAACTGAAATTTCTTCAGTTGAAAATAAAGGTTATTTTGACAAATGTGGGTATCTAAACAGTGGTCCCCTGTGACATTCATAGTATCCTATATATTTTCCTACTATGGAAGTCAATGGGGACTAACAACTGTCTGGTTAGCCACATTCTTCAAAATATCTTCTTTTGTGTTCAACACAAGAAAGAAATTAATACTGGTTTAGAACAACATTAGAGAGTAACTCAATATCTTTAATTTTTTAATGCATTTATGATTAACAAATATTATTATTGGAAGTTTATTGTGTGGATCTATGTTTTCAAGTTGATGAATATTTTGGTTGGGCTTTGCCCTGCCTGCTTATAGAAATGAGTCACACCTGCATATACTGTAATTACTGTATATTTCCATATTTACCATAGTAAAAAGCTATAGTAATAATTAGTATATAAAACATCAATGATTTTTTTGTTGTTTTTGAATTTTGACCCATGTAAACAACTGATTCAGAGATATAAGCAACATAATTTTTTCATGTAGGTCTAAATGGTAGGGCTATACTACAGAAATAGCCTACTGAAGGCATTTAATAAAATATTAAATGTAGAAAATGAAACTTTGAAACTGCATAATCTTCACTGTGTGCATTAAATATAAATAATTATTGTTTGATTATCATCAAGGACACAGACGGCAGCAGGTTTATTAGCAGGTACGATGCCACTTTGTAGGCCAGTCAGCGGTTAGTGTCACACTGGTTCCCAAAAATCAAGTATCACAGATGAGCACAACTTTTATGAATTATGAAGCCTATATGCAGTCGTCAGAACTAAAAAGTTAAATGTAGGCTATAAAAGAACTACACCACGGTCCCACAAATTCAACGTCACCATCACTAAGCTTCTGACAACTCTCTGTTTTTATTTTAAAAAACATTTTCCCAGAGAGTTTGAGTTATAATTGTTTATAAGAGCACAATTATAAGCATAACGATGCTTTAAAAGCGGACTGAGTTTACCTGTTCAACGTGATGACGTTTAATCTCCTCGACAGCCTCTGTTGTCCCATTTAGCCACTTGGTAGCAACTGCCTTTTTCAAGACACGTTGGCTGGGTTCGAATCCGCATACTTCCCTACTATATAGTAAGGGGAAAGATGAACAGGTGTGTGTTTATCCAGTGGAGAGTGGCTCATGAAGCTGAATGCTGCCACCAAAGGCTTTGAGTGAGTATACTACAGACATGAATAACAAAATCTATTAAATATTAAGTAGTTTATTTTAATTATTGTAATTTCAAACAGAGCTATTACAGCACTTTTCTGATTCTTGATGTCTGTGCATTTGCTGCACAGCTTTTGTGGTGGAGCAGGACCTACAAGGAAATATGATGGCGGCATTTGTGAAAAAAAGCGTTTTTGTCTTCTAAAACTGAAATCAAATGACATTGTGCTGACATCACTCCACCTGCCCTTACGAGGCCCTCCATCACTCCACCTGCCCTTACGAGACCCTCCATCACTCCACCTGCCCTTATGAGACCCTCCATCACTCCACCTGCCCTTACGAGACCCTCCATCACTCCACCTGCCCTTATGAGACCCCTCCATCACTCCACCTGCCCTTATGAGACCCTCCATCACTCCACCTGCCCTTATTTCCTCAGATTGTGAAGCACAACACATCACGCAACACCCTCGGGCACGAAGGAACATCTCACTGCCTGTCTAATCAGGCAGTCAGCTGATTAGCCTACATACATGATTGTAGTTTGTTTCATGTGTTGACTTGTATATGCATTTGTTTATTGTGTGATGGTGACTTTCATTCATTCTTTTACTAATTTATTCATATTTCTTATTGTTGTCAGTAAATAAAATATAATTATTTAATTAATGCATTATTAATTGTTTGACTGAAAATGTAGATATGTTCACTATATACACATCTAGAGTGTATTCATGCATAGATTACATTTTGTTTGTTTTATTGAATTATTTCATTTTCAGTAAAAAGTAATATAATTAAGTATTGGTCAGCATTTAGCATTGTTATTATTGTATGTTTTGAGGTGGGATAGCAATGCAATATTTAATATTAATGATACTTACATTTCTCGAGTATAAAATCAACAGTTATCTCCAAAGGTGAATCTTCACACAGCTACCCGGTCTCCTTTGTGCAGACATTATAAACGCTAAGGAAAACCGTTATAGGTAGGGCTGTAGAGTTACTGATGTTATGAGATCATATTAATATTGTTAATTGCAGAATTTATACAAGATCAGGGAAAGATACCATGGTTGTATCTTTAACAATAAACAATCACAATGAAAAAAAAAATATATATATATGTAATGGGACAGGGTTGGGGCACTACAAGTCCCATCAGCCCTAACGCTATATAAGGAAGTAGTGAGGTTTGTTTGCTCTCTCGCTTCCTGTCCTTGATTGTGATTTGTGGATGAATGGATGTCGCGGCACATCTAAAACTTCAACTGATGGTAGGTAGGTAGAGAGTAGTTTGCTCTCTCGCTTCCTCTTTGCTGCATTGATTGTGAGTCATGTGTGAATGTCGCGGCAGATTGATAACTTCAGAAGAAGAGTAGCGGACGAGCAGTTATGTTAAATGCTGGCGCAGTGTTATTGAGAGCTGAATATATGATACACACCGTTAAGGAGGTAGTAGTTTTATAATTTTATGAAATTGTTTTTAGGATTATGTTTTAATGTATTTCTTTTCTTTTGTTTTTAGTATTTTGGCTGGATTATTGCCTGACTGATTGTTGCCTGAGTGTCAGTCAAAATAACGGATGTTAGAGGTATTGTTTAATTTGAAGGGAACTTTTGAATGTAGGATTTTGAATGTTTCCTATTATGTGCAGCTTTTATCTTGAATGTTTTATTTTATTGATGTGTTTTTTTATATATATTGTAAACAATTCTTTGTTGTAATTAACTGTGTTTCCCCTTACAGGGATGCACAGTTACCGTTTACTTTAGATTTAATTTTCTTTGGTTTATTTATTTTTTTGTTGGATATTGGACCATAATTGCATAGGGAAAACCTAGGCCATAAAAGGATAGTAATGGTTTCATGGTGCTGATTGGTTTGTTCTACTTGCATTACCCACTGTTAATTAATTCGTTTTTCCTTCTTTTTGTAGATTTCTTTTTAAACCAGTGAGAAACAAAAATCCAGAAAATCACATTGTATGATTTTTAAATAATTAATTTGCATTTTATTGCATGACATAAGTATTTGATCACCTACCAACCAGTAAGAATTCCGGCTCTCACAGACCTGTTCGTTTTTCTTTAAGAAGCCCTCCTGTTCTCCACTCATTACCTGTATTAAATGCACCTGTTTTAACTTGTTACCTGTATAAAATACACCTGTCCACACACTCAATCAATCAGACCCCAACCTCTCCACAATGGCGAAGACCAGAGAGCTGCGTAAGGACATCAGGGATAAAATTGTAGACCTGCACAAGGCTGGGATGGGCTACAGGACAATAGGCAAGCAGCTTGATGAGAAGGCAACAACTGTTGGTGCAATTATTAGAAAATGGAAGAAGTTCAAGATTACGGTCAATCTCCCTCGGTCTGGGGCACCATGCAAGATCTTACCTCGGGCATCAATGATCATGAGGAAGGTGAGGGATCAGCCCAGAACTACACGGCTGGACCTGGTCAATGACCTGAAGAGAGCTGGGACAACAGTCTCAAAGAAAACCATTAGTAACACACTACGCCGTCATGGATTAAAATCCTGCAGCGCACGCAAGGTCCCCCTACTCAAGCCAGCGCATGTCCAGGCCCGTCTGAAGTTTGCCAATGACCATCTGGATGATCCAGAGGAGGAATGAGAGAAGGTAATGTGGTCTGATGAGACAAAAAACCTCTAAACTCCACTCGCCGTGTTTGGGGGAAGAAGAAGGATGAATACAACCCCAAGAACACCATCCCAACCGTGAAGCATGGAGGTGGAAACATCATTCTTTGGGGATGCTTTTCTGCAAAGGGGACAGGATGACTGCACCGTATTGAGGGGAGGATGGATGGGGCCATGTATCGCGAGATCTTGGCCAACAACCTCCTTCCCTCAGTAAGAGCATTGAAGATGGGTCGTGGCTGGGTCTTCCAGCATGACAACAACCCGAAAGACACAGCCAGGGCAACTAAGGAGTGGCTCCGTAAGAAGCTTCTCAAGGTCCTGGAGTGGCCTAGCCAGTCTCCAGACCTGAAACCAATAGAAAATCTTTGGAGGGAGCTGAAAGTCCGTATTGCCCAGCGACAGCCCGGAAACCTGAAGGATCTGGAGAAGGTCTATATGGAGGAGTGGGCCAAAATCCCTGCTGCAGTGTGTGCAAACCTGGTCAAGAACTCCAGGAAACATATGATCTCTGTAATTGCAAACAAAGGTTTCTGTACAAAAATTTTGTTCTGCTTTTCTGATGTATCAAATACTTATGTCATGCAATAAAATGCAAATTACTTACTTAAAAATCATACAATGTGATTTTCTGGATTTTTGTTTTAGATTCCGTCACTCACAGTTGAAGTGTACCTATGATAAACATTACAGACTTCTACATGCTTTGTAAGTGGGAAAACCTGCAAAATCGGCAGTGTATCAAATACTTGTTCTCCCCACTGTATATATATATGTGGGGATTTCTTTAAGATTGCAAGGGAAGCTCAGCTTCCCCTATAATGTCAAAAAATGTATGGCCAAATATGTACTATTGTGTTAACATTTTATTGACTAAAAATGCGTTCGAACACGTTCATCTAAAAGACGAGTTCGTTCAGAATCAGTTACATATAGCAGGTCGGCTGACTCGATTTCCTTCTCATACATTTCCGTAGCGTCACAGTGCATTTCCCTGTTGAAGCCTAGCGTCCATTGACTTCAATGGGGCTGCTTTGAACAGTTTTTTTCAGTGCTTCAAAACTAGACGGTCATTGGATAAATGCTGCGATTATGTCCCGCCCACGGACGCTCAGCGTCTCTGGGGTGAATGGAGGAGTGGGCTGGTGTTACGTAGGGGTTGAATGATAGGAGGAAGCAGGATCCACGTGCAGCAAACTTTATTAAATAAACCCAAAACTAGACAAACTCAGACTAGGGAAACAGGAACCAAACAGCCAACATACAAGAACTCACAAAGACTGAGACTAGACACAGGGCTTAAATACATAGGCAAACAAGCTAAACAAGATAACAAGGGGGCGTGGTTAATCAGAAACACCTGGGGAGACTAATCAATATAACGCGGAACTGCTAAACACGGGACAAGACAGAGGAACACAGACATGAATCATTACAGCTGGCCTGGGGCACGTTCAAGATCAAAACGGTGCGCAAGGTTTTGCTACGGTTTCCTGGAAACGGCGTGCACCGGTGTGCAACGGGGTTTGAGATACGTTTTCTCTTGTTTGGTGGGTGTGTCAGAACTGCAGTCCAATCAGCAGCAACAGCACGCGGTATTAAAGTGAACTCGCACAATGGGTTCAAGGAAAGTAATTTACAAATGTGTTCGATGCAGCTCGGTATACGCAACAACTGAGGATATTAGAAGACATGTTTGTCGTAAGTTTTATTGTAAAAATATAGGATATCAACATAATGATGTAGTTTATATTTTTAGCTTCATTGCAAGTGTATGACATTTGGTATAGAAATAAACAATGGTAATTAAGTGCTTTTCCTAAAAATGAGAAAGAAAATACAGGGTATTAAAACAGTATGAACTACAAATAAAGTCAGTATGTGAGGCTAAATAGATGTGTTTTAGTCTGAATTTGGTAAGATGTGTGCTTCCATTTCAGTTTCAGCAATCCCTTCACTCGATTGGGATGTTCTCTTTTGTTCTGGGCGGCAAGTGCAGTAACTGTAACATCGGGCATATTTTGTAGTATTAAACACATATTTATACCGACTTCATCAGGTTCTGAAAATTCTTCACAAAGAATGGCCTTCTCAGTTGCCATAGTTGCAACTCTTGCGTCATCAGAACAGTGTATTCAACGCATCACCGTTTCTGTTCAAAAAACGTTGTGTAACGTTTTGTCGGGGCTGAACGCAGCCCTGGACTCTGGGCTTCTGCGTGATGATTGGAGGGTCTGTCGAAAGGCTGCATCTCCTTTTGATTGACAGCGATTTCATACAATAAAAAGTTGCTGACGCTGAAGCTGTTCGAGTTCAGTCCCATCGCGGATTTTGCAAGTGTAGTCAAACTTCTTTGTATTTGCTTGTTGAAATTGCTAGCCAATTTTCATAATACATTTCACACAATTATACATTTATATCTTTATTATATTATTACTTATTATATTTTTAATATTATTATTATTAGTAATAATTAAAAAATAATTATTAAAATAATTAAAAATATATTATTGTTAGTAGTATTATTATACTTTATTATATTATTATTTATACCTTTATTATATTATTAAATGTATACAATTATACCTAACTCTGCTGGCCATTGAGAGGACACTGGTCAAGTCACTGGAAAAGACGCCTAGTTGGTACGACAGGGTCACGGAGCATTTTCTTGAAAAGGAACGTAGGGCAGAATTTACGTATAAATAAATGGAAAATTTTTATGATGTAGGCCGAAAATGAGCTTCCCCTCTTTGAAAGACCAGCAGCCACTGATATATATATATATATATTAGTGGTGGGCCGTTATCGGCGTTAAAAAAAATATCGCCGTTAATCTATTCTCCAAGTTGGGATGGGAGATGGCTCTATACTACACAAGCTATGATGACGCAATCTACCCGCGGCCGCGAGGTAAACCCGGCTGCAACGCATATTCGTCGTCATCTTAAGTAAACACGGCTGAAAGTGAAAGCTGGTGAAAAAGATCGGTGCAACATCCATTATTTGGACTTGGTTCGGGTTTAAGCCGTCAGACGAGCAGCAGCAAACTATATACAGAGTGTGTGGGGTAACAGTTCGGTAAGTTAACACACGACTAATCCGTTCGACCACCTCAAATTCAAAACGAAACATGATATCACTGAATACCAGCGCGCGCGTATTATTCCCATTCCAATATATCTTAGTGGTGTATCACATAATCTCGATTTTAAGAATCGTTGTTGTGTTTCTTTTTAACTGAAAAGACATCAGTTAGACAATATTCTAATTTTAAATTTGGGGTTTCATAAGCTCCAAGCCATAATAAACATTAGACCTACTTAAGTCTCTGCAGCTAGTGTAGGCTACTTAAATTTTATTTATCTGCAAAATTATGTTGTATACTTACAGTTTTGCACAATATATGTTCTCAAAACTACATACACCCTTTAAAAAAAATACATTTAGCAGTTGTTTAGCATGGGTCTGTGTAATCTGTTCTGAAATGGTTTTATTATAATATACTGTATATCGTTATCGCAAGAGGCTGCAATGTATATCACAATATAGATTTTAGGCCATATCGCCCATCCCTAATTGATAGCCTATAGTAGTTGATAATAACATAGGCCTACCTAATGTTGCCTACGGACAGTAACAGTACAGTAGTCACCTTTTACAGTCTATGAGTAGAACAGCTTTCTCAAGCAGTTTGTGATGCATTTTGGAAACAGGAGATGAGCCCCTGGTCTAATGCGCCACCTGGCTTGAGAAACCCGTTCTCAAAGACTTACTTTTATAGTCATTATTTGGGTAGCACACATATTCTGAATGCCTTCGGCAGAATTCAAATGAGCCATTTTAATCTAGATTAATCTAGATTAATTTCAAAATTAATCTAGATTAAAAAAAAAATCTATGCCCACCTCTAATATATATATATTTGCTGCACAAATATATATATATATTTTTTGTTATTTATAGGCCTAGGCCTGAGGGATGAAACGAGAGTTAAATTCAACAAGAAAAAGAGTAAAACAAAGCAGTTAGCAACTTTTGCTTGTGGATGAAAATGTTTAGATATAAAATAAAGAAATTAACAACATATTCAAGAGATGACGATTTTGGGATTTTATAATAAAAATAAATAATATGGTTAAGGATAAAACGGTGGGTCACATTAGTAGGGTTAAATATAAGAACTTAAATCAACCCTAAATGTATTCACAAAATAAATGGGCAGCAGTTTCTTCAACAAGACACAAAATGAGCAAGTTTAAACAATATCAAGACATTTACAGATAGATGAATTAAAATACACCCGCACGCTCGTTAAAATCTTTTAAGTTGTTGCGCTTGTGATAACGCGTCGTAGATGATAACGGTCACATGATAACGTCAACATGGCAGATGTCCGGTTCGCATTCATACTTAACGAGATCTGGCTATAAAGTACCTACCTTTAGCGCTCGTTAAAGGGATAGTTCACTTTGAAATTAAATTTTGGTATGTTTTAGCTTACCTCAAGGGCATCCAAGATGTAGGTGTCTTTTTTTCCGCAGTAGTTTCAATTTTGATATTTTTAGGTCAAACCGTTCTTGTCTGTCAGTCATATAATGCAGGTCTATGGTCACTGTCTCAAAGAGCATGCACAGAGTCCAAATTAAAACAATTCCCCATCGTCCAAATTAAACAATTCCCCATCGTAAGTACACATTGATGGCCTAAGACACGAAACGAGCAGTTTGTGTGAGAAAACGAACAGTATTTATATCGTTGCATAGATATATCTGGTGCATAGATATATACACTAGATGTCGCCTTGGCTACGGTTTCCAATGAACTGCAGTAGCCAAGGCGACATCTAGTGTATATATCTATGCACCAGTCTGCGCACACGTCACACAGCAGGAATGCGCCCGCGCTCTCAGATCACTTGGACGTGGCTGTGTTCAAGAGGTAAAAACGATATAAATACTGTTCGTTTTCTCACACAAACCGCTCATTTCGTGTCTTAGGCCATCAATGTGTACTTACGATGGGGAATTGTTTAATTTGGACGATGGGGAATTGTTTTAATTTGGACTCTGTGCATGCTCTTTGAGATAATGACCATAGACCTGCATTATATGACTGACAGACAAGAACGGTTTGACCTAAAAATATCAAAATTGAAACTACTGCGGAAAAAAAGACACCTATATCTTGGATGCCCTTGAGGTAAGCTAAAACATATAAAAATTTAATTTCAAAGTGAACTATCCCTTTAAGTAAGTAATTGAAATTAAGTACCTACTCATTGTATGCAGTTTCGAACGCAGCCGTTGTAACAGTGCTATTACTTTAGTATTTTTGTCATACATCATTTTTTTTACATCGCTTATAAAAAGCTGGTGCGGCAGTGTGCACTTCACTTTCACTTTTAAATTAGTGTCAATTCATCCTTTGCAGGGAGTTTGATTGACATGCGATCTGAGTCTGACCAATCAAAATCCACCATTTTTGTCTGACAAAGCAGTCAGGAGAGTTAGTAGATTAACGTTGGTGGATTTGAACTTGGCTTTAACTGAGGCAATCTGTCACGACAAATTAAAGAGCCACAAAAGAGTAGGCCTATTTATTGTAAAATTTTCTTTGACTGACCACATTTTTAATCTCCAAATTAGAAACAACATGAAGACAGTATATTTTAAATACTTGTTTAATGGCATCTTTTTATAAGGGTCATTCTATAATTAGGGGTACATTTCAGATCAACAAAAAAGTGAAGAAATCAGTGTGCTTTTCTGCAAAATAATCTAGTTGTTTCCATAATATACCCCCATATTGTTCTAAATTCATTAGTTGCCAAGCTTAAGATCAAATTACTTTTTAAATATTTAAATGAAAATAAATATTCTATTCATTTTTTGTTTTGTCAACTGTGTTACAGTCATAGAAGACATAAATGAAGTACTACACATATGATAAAACATTTGTTTGAAAGTTCTTGAGTCTATTCACCAGGGTTTTTCAGGTTGTATGTCTAACTGATTTAATAAATATGAATTTTAAACTGAATAACGGATATTCTTTGGTATAAGGATGGATATTTTTTCAACATAATTCTCCATTACACTGAATTTAGAGTTATTCAACGTCTTTATGTAATACTGTTCACTCTAGAGATGTCCTTTCTATCATTTTTATAACATTTTTGCCTACAATTAAAGATTTATGACAAAAATCACACGTAACACAATTGACAGATAAAGTAACACAGTTGACAGGATGCATTAGGAGAAAAAGAGAAAACTTTCTTTAAAATAAAACCTTTTTATTTTGACATGTGTCAGCAACAAGTAATTAATTAACTCTCTTGAAACAATGGAGAAAACAAACAAAAACTTTTTAAAAAATGCTGTTAATACTACATTAGTCTCATTCACAAAACAGTCCTTTCCAACTCATCCAACTTATAGTCTATTTCATCTTCCAGTTTCTTTTGTCCTTTCGTGTTTCTTTTGATTTCCGACAGTTCACATTTCTGAGATCTTGGACCATATGTCTCTGTCGATCTCCACATGATCTCGACGTGAGGTCACAAAAGCTGGAGGTGGAATCATCCTGATGACGTCATCATGCAAATACCATAGGCCATCATCCAGTGTTGGCCAGAAAAAGCAGTTGACTCCAATCCGGTGCATACATTTGACTTCGACATGCGTTTCAGTCACCTCTTGAATATTGCCAGGATAAATATCGTCATCATATTTAAGAGAACACCACTTGCCAATGAGGCAGGTCTTCACTGTTATTCTTCTGTGTGGGTGCTGTTGCCTGAACCTCAAAGGTAAACGTTTTGGTGTCATCACAATGACACTCCAGGGTCTGTCTCGTTGAGCAAAGGCAGCTCACATCTCGGTAACTGATTTTTCTTGGGGTAACTGTTACCATTTGGTGAATGCGCATGGTTGATGGTACCACCGGGAGACTATGTAGCATATTCTTTGTGGCTTCATCTACATTATCTTCATTTATGTAGAACAGTTTTACTGAGGTCTGTGCATCCACCAGTGCATTGAAGAAGAGCTCAGCATTTGTGATGTCTTTCCCATGGCTGACAAGTCGGTCAGCAGTCCTTTTGAGGAGGCCTCCAACTCCATCTGGAGCACCCTTGCCATAGCTCGCCTCAAAGTTCCAGGTGCCTGCTTGGAACCCATATTGCTGCAGCTTAGTGCAAAACATATAGAAATTGCCTTTTTGCCTGTATTGTGTGCATGGCCCATCGCTGAAGAAATGCACCACAGTCACATTGGGATAGGAAGCCTTGACCAGATCAAGGACTGGGGAAAGATGGGTCCATATGGCTGCTGAGCCTTTCTCTTTTGATGAGTTGATTGTGCCAAAGCACACATGTTCTTCCACTCCACCAACATGTAGAACTCCAGTGTGAAGTGTTGCCTGCTGCTGGTTCGAAGCGAAGTGTGTAGCTTGTATTTCAGAGGAGTACTTACAAGCATAGTGTGAGAAAGTGAACCTCACTTCTCACTGTTACACACTCCCGCATTGACTGTGAATGGCGTTATACGCGAGAGCGGGAGAGACTCTGGACAGTTGTACACACGCACACACATACACCCGCACGCTCCTTTATAAAAATGATGCCTTGCTTAGGTTAATGGTGTTATTTTGTGAAGGTGTATGGATGGCTAATGAACACGGGGGGGGGGGGGGGGGGGGGGTTGTGTTTAAAGAGAAGGCTGGCGCGGGGCTATGCGTCATTAACGCATTCGCGTTGATTTGTTTGTAGCGCGGTTAGTCCGCGATTTCATTCACAACACTCAAAACTCATTTGTCACTGCTTATAACTTCCTACTTTACCACCTCCATGACATGTAGTGCGGTACCCACTAGTTCATGTCCCATTTACTCCCTGTTTCTGTCTAAAATCCTAGTTAATTCATACATATTACGACTCACTCATTTCCTGCATCCCGGTCCGGTTCAACTGCTCCTATGCGGATGCGCGCGCCGCTGTAGGGGCGGTTTTTATCTCTGTCACCGGGCAGAGGGTGCACAGCATTGTTCACAGGGGTGTTTGTTTGTAATAATGTTTTGTATGTATATGTGTGGTGTGAATAGGTGGTGTAAATGTTGTATAAAATTGTAGTGATATGATGATAATATTTTGTTTTCATGTAATGTTTATTTTCTACTTAGCTTATAGCTTATTTATGGCCTTAGGCTAAAGATAATACCCTGAATGTTGGTATGGTCCAATTGTCCCTGAATGGGCCAATTTGGCTTAATGCTTTGGCCTATTTAAGAGGGCCTCATTCTGCATTAGGGAGAGTGAGGGTGAGTACTAGCTTGCTGTGAGGCTATGTACAAAGTGTTTGCTATACTATTGTTGGAAGCTAAAAGCATTGTGCTATTTCGATTTATTTTTGATTATTTTGTTTTCTTGACTTCTGAGTTAAAATATAAATAAACTTTATTTTATTTTTGGAACAATTGAGATCTGGTAGCTGTCTTTTCCACCTCCACCATCGCAAGCCAGTGAGCCTACACATCCCAATACTTGGGGTGACACTCGGTACCTCACATTTGGTGGCAGCGGTGGGATGGTACGCTGACCGACACTGGCTAATAGAGGAGGAAAACGGCGCCAGTCCCGGGGGAGAATGGCATATCGGCGGCTAGCCAAAGGTGACCCGAAGGAGGTTGAGAAGGAGACAGATGAACTCCCAGATGGTGATGCTGGGGCCCAAGCATTGGGCGGAGACCAGACAGAGGGGACTGATCTAGCAACCCTGCGTCATCTCCTTGAGAAGACTCTGCAGACACATGAGAGGGAGGCGTATAAGCAGGAGCAGCGCTGGAGGAGTGTGCAGATACAGCTGAACCAGTTAAGGGATGATGTGGAGGCAGAGAGGAGGCATCCGCCTACAGCTCCACCAGGGCCTCAACCAGAAGGGCCAGTTCGGCCGGCAGCACAAGCACCAGCGGCGCCGGTGGTACCAGCACCGGCACCAGCAGCTCCAGTTCCGGCTCCGATTCAAGCTCCAGTGGCGCCGGTGGCACCAGCAGTACCTGCAGCTCCTGCGGCCTGGGCCAGATCGGCCATTCCAAGGTTCAAGGAAGGGGACGACATCGAACAGTACCTCACCACGTTCGAGCGGCTGGCCACAGCTTACCGCTGGCCAAGAGAGGACTGGGCAGTGTTTCTGGTGCCATACCTCACTGGGAAGGCCCGCAGCGCCTATGTGGCCATGGGTATGGACCGGTCGATGGAGTACGACAGTGTGAAGGAGGCAATACTGCACAAGTATGAAATTAACGAGGAGGTGTACCGGAGGAGGTTCCGTGAACCGGATGTCAGGCCAGGAGAGACCCCCCGTGAGCTGTACACCCGCCTCCGGGATTTATTTCAGAAGTGGATTAGGCCGGCAAATAAGTCGGTTGAAGAGATAGCCGAGATGCTCATAATGGAACAGTACCTCCGCACTCTGACACCGGACATTCGAGTCTGGGTGAAGGAGCACAATCCCCAGAATGGTCAGAGGGCAGCGGAGCTGGTGGAGAACTTCATGGCGGCCCGACGGGGCCACAAACATTTCCGTCTGGAGTCACAGCCAAGACCAGCAGCCCGGGGTAGGTCTGAGGGCTTTGGTCAGGGGAGTGGTGCAAAGGCTAGTGAGCCCAGTAGAATGCCTGCCCGTAACTATTTTGTCCCAACCAAGCCCAGAGATAGCCTAGAACCAAGAACCGGAGGTCCGGTGGTATGCTATTTTTGTGGTCAGGAAGGACATATAAAACCTGAATGCCCGAACAGGAAGCCCAAGCACTCCAGCCATAGCTGTATTCCGCGTCCAGAAGAGGGCGATATAGGTTTTAAGGGAAGGCTACAGACAATGCCGGTCCTAGTTAATGGGAAAGATGCTACTGCCCTGCTAGACACAGGAAGTACCCAAACACTTGTGCAGCCCCACCTAGTAGAGAAGAGGGACTTTGTGCAGGGTAGGAAGCTGAAGGTTCTGTGTGTCAATGGGGATGAACATGAGTATCCGACAGCCGAAGTATACCTATATATTAGAGGCCAGACATACCAGATGATGGTTGGTGTGGTGGAGAGGCTGAGCCATCCTGTTGTAATAGGCCAGGACATTATTGTGCTACCAGAATTAGTGCAGTCCAGCAGGCCAGTGAATATGGTCATTACTCGATCCCAGAGCCAAGCGCAGAACCCTGAGAAAGAGGAGACAGATGAGTCGACTGAGTCAAATAGCCTGTCAGAGTTGCCTTTTTCAGAGGAGGAGAATACCCCTCCAGCCAAAACAAGGTGCCGAAAGACCAGAAGACAGCGGAGGCAGGCTAGGCTAGTGGGCGCCATGGAGAGAAATGAAGAGCTACAACTTACCCAGCCAGTGGATGATTGGGGTGAGGTCACAGATAATTTTGAGCAGCTGCAGAGAGAGGACCCCACTTTGCAGAAAGCGTATGACAGGGTCACACAAGTAGATGGTATGTCCACTGAGATGCCTACTTCACTGTCTGGAGAAGGCTACGTAGTGAAGGAAGGATTGCTTTACCATGAGCCAGGAGAGGGCAGGGCAGAGCAGCTGGTGGTTCCTAGGCAGCTGAGGGAAAGGGTGTTAGCCATGGGACATACCATCCCTTGGGCAGGTCACTTGAGCAACACCAAAAGCTATGAGCGTATTGCAGCCAGGTTCTATTGGCCAGGGCTTTATAGTGAGGTGCAGCAATACTGTAAATCCTGTCCCGAGTGCCAGTTCACCAGCAAGAGGAAAACTAGCCCTTACCCCCTTCAGCCACTGCCGATCATAGAAGTTCCCTTCTCTCGCATAGCCATGGACATTGTAGGGCCCCTGGAAAGAACCCAAACAGGGTTCAAATACATTTTGGTCATTTGTGACTACGCCACCCGCTACCCTGAGGCGTTTCCTTTGCGCAAGGTTACGGCTGGTCCAATTGCGCAGGCCCTGTTGCAGCTATTTTCTAGGGTAGGCATTCCCCAGGAAGTTCTAACCGATCAGGGCACCGCCTTCCTGTCAAAGACATTAAAACAGGTGTACAGCTTGCTAGGCATCAAAGGCATCCGGACCACCCCATACCACCCTCAGACAGACGGGCTGGTTGAACGCTATAACCAGACTTTAAAGGGCATGTTGAGGAAGTTTGTAGCGGCCAATGGTAAAGACTGGGACCACTGGTTGCCTTACTTGCTCTTTGCCTACCGGGAGGTCCCCCAGGCCTCCACCGGCTTCTCGCCGTTTGAACTTCTGTATGGGAGACAGGTGAGGGGGCCTTTGGATGTCCTGAGAGAGGCCTGGGAGGGACCTCAGACCCCCAAGTCCCACAGCGTCGTCATGCATATCCTCAAAATGAGGGACAAGATGGAGGAAATGACCGAGCTGGTGCGGGCTAACCTGGAGCAGGCCCAAACGCACCAGAAGGTCTGGTATGACAAGGCTGCCAGGCAGAGGCACCTCAACCCAGGGCAGAAAGTTTTGCTTCTTCTGCCCACCTCGGAAAACAAACTGCTTGCTAGGTGGCAGGGTCCGTACGAGGTGGTGCGGAAAATGGGTCCGCCCACCTATGAAATTGACCTTCCTGGGAGAAGAAAACCCAGACAGACCTTTCATGTCAACCTCCTGAAAGAATGGCATGAGAGGGCCGTACAGCCAGGAATACAACTCCGGGTGCAGGCGGTGATGGAGGAAGAGGAGAGTCCTGAGCAATTCTTCCCCACCAGTCAGCCAGCATCTACCCTAGAGGTATCCCACTTGACCTCCCATCAGCAGAGGGAGCTAGAAGGAATCATCCCTCCTGACCTATTTCAAGAAAAGCCGGGATTTACTTCTGTGGTGGAACACTCCATTCCACTCAAAGACACTACCCCAATACGCCAAAGAATGTACCGGGTTCCTGAGCGTCTTCTGCCGTCTCTCAAAGCCGAGGTGGAGGAGATGCTGGCCTTGGGGGTGATTGAGCGCTCTTCCAGCGAGTGGAGTAATCCTGTGGTGCTAGTGCCCAAAAAAGATGGCACTATGCGCTTTTGTATTGACTTTCGGCGGGTGAATGCCCAGTCCCACTTTGACGCTTACCCCATGCCTAGGCTCGAGGACTTGATCGAGCGCCTGGGCAAAGCATCCTTCATCACTACCTTGGATTTATGCAAGGGATACTGGCAGGTGCCTTTGGCCAGGACAGACAGGCCGTACACTGCATTCCGGACCCCGCAGGGTCTGTTCCAGTTTGTGGTAATGCCATTTGGCCTGCAGGGGGCGCCAGCCACTTTTCAAAGACTTATGGATATCGTGTTGGCAGGTACAGACTCTTTTGCTGCTGCATACCTGGATGACATAGTGGTGTACAGCGCCACCTGGGGGGAGCATCAGCGTCATCTAGGTGAGATATTGCAGCGCATTCAGCGAGCGGGCCTGACCATCCACCCAAAAAAGTGTACCATAGCCCAAGAGGAGGTCAAATACCTTGGCCATGTTCTGGGTCGTGGTGTGATCCGGCCGCAAAAGGACAAAGTCGAGGCAGTACAGGACTGTCCAAGGCCCCAGACAAAGAAGGAGGTTAGGTCATTTCTGGGGCTGGTCGGCTGGTATCGCCGATTTGTGCCGGACTTTGCCCGACGAGCAGCTCCCTTGTCGGATTTGACTCAGTTCCACCCAGCTTCAATGGGGGGAGGAGCAAGACAAAGCCTTTTTGGATTTAAAAGAGACCCTCTGCAAAGATCCAGTTCTCCAGAGCCCTGACTTTGAAAAGCACTTCACAGAGACTGACCACCGCGCCTTGCAGTGGCTAGGGCGCATGAAGGACAAGCAGAATACTGTTGCAGACTTTCTGTCTCGCCACCCTGTTGGCGAGACTCCAAAGGGGGAGGGAAATGTGAGAAAGTGAACCTCACTTCTCACTGTTACACACTCCCGCATTGACTGTGAATGGCGTTATACGCGAGAGCGGGAGAGACTCTGGACAGTTGTACACACGCACACACCCGCACGCTCCTTTATAAAAATTATGCCTTGCTTAGGTTAATGGTGTTATTTTGTGAAGGTGTATGGATGGCTAATGAACACGGGGGGGGGGGGGGGGGGGGTTGTGTTTAAAGAGAAGGCTGGCGCGGGGCTATGCGTCATTAACGCATTCGCGTTGATTTGTTTGTAGCGCGGTTAGTCCGCGATTTCATTCACAACACTCAAAACTCATTTGTCACTGCTTATAACTTCCTACTTTACCACCTCCATGACATGTAGTGCGGTACCCACTAGTTCATGTCCCATTTACTCCCTGTTTCTGTCTAAAATCCTAGTTAATTCATACATATTACGACTCACTCATTTCCTGCATCCCGGTCCGGTTCAACTGCTCCTATGCGGATGCGCGCGCCGCTGTAGGGGCGGTATTTATCTCTGTCACCGGGCAGAGGGTGCACAGCATTGTTCACAGGGGTGTTTGTTTGTAATAATGTTTTGTATGTATATGTGTGGTGTGAATAGGTGGTGTAAATGTTGTATAAAATTGTAGTGATATGATGATAATATTTTGTTTTCATGTAATGTTTATTTTCTACTTAGCTTATAGCTTATTTATGGCCTTAGGCTAAAGATAATACCCTGAATGTTGGTATGGTCCAATTGTCCCTGAATGGGCCAATTTGGCTTAATGCTTTGGCCTATTTAAGAGGGCCTCATTCTGCATTAGGGAGAGTGAGGGTGAGTATTAGCTTGCTGTGAGGCTATGTACAAAGTGTTTGCTATACTATTGTTGGAAGCTAAAAGCATTGTGCTATTTCGATTTATTTTTGATTATTTTGTTTTCTTGACTTCTGAGTTAAAATATAAATAAACTTTATTTTATTTTTGGAACAATTGAGATCTGGTAGCTGTCTTTTCCACCTCCACCATCCGCCAGTGAGCCTACACATCCCAATACTTGGGGTGACACTCGGTACCTCACACATAGTTTTCTGAGAAATCTACATGAATTAAGCATTCATGATCTTTCATACTTCTCCTTAGTTCCTGGTGGTAGGTGAATTGCCATTTTATGTAAAAGAGGAGTCTTCTGAAGTTTTTAAGTTGGCACTGGAAGAGCTCTAGCAGGTTCTCTAAAGTCATCTCCGTCGTCTTTTTCACTGTTGTTTTGACAGACACTTTCTCCTTTTCACCTTCCTTGTTCTTTTTCTCTCTGAGAACATTCTTTCTTGTCCACTGTGTGAAAAAAACACTTGCTTGCAAATAGGGCTGTGCGATATGACGATATATATCATATGGACGATATAAAAAGTATATCGTTTCATATTATGCTCTATCGTTTATATCGTGGTGTCGCAAAAAACATTGTTTACGACAAAACTTTTTCATCATTTGGATGACTGCAATCTTACACGCAACCACGGGGACGCAGGCAGAAACGTGAATAATGGCGAGTGAAGGGGAGACAGAACCAGGTGGCTCCGAGCAGGAGGGGGACCAGCCAAGACAAACCGAGGAGCTCGTTCCTAAACGAGGGGCTACCTCTGTAGCATGGACATGGTTTGGTTAACTTTCTATATGTTTGGTTGACTATTTTATTTTGATAATGAACATGCTGCGATGTCAAGTTAGCAATGCTAGAACGTGTGCGCGTGTGAGGCGTCGGCGCGATCACAGGATTTGTTGTCCTTCTGAGGGACCGGTTACTCCGTATAGTCATACGGATAGAAGCAACAACAAAACAAAATTTATTCAAAACTGTATAGTTTTTGTAAAATACAGAAAACAAGCACGATGCCGTTTTCTGCCGTCTTGTTTTCCTTTACGTGAACTTTGGATCCCGTTGCATGAACCGAGGCCAGCAAAAATGTTCCTTTCGTTTTGTTAATCTGTAATTATTTAAGTGAAATAGCCTATATTTTGCGTATAGGCCTATATATTAGTTTTATATATTTAGTTTTATTCTGTTTCCTCCGTTTACAGAAGAGCTTTAAGTGCGTGATGTGACATTGTGTGAATCAATGTTCTACACTATCCTGCAATTTTCGCTGGTTTCAAAAACAAAAAGTTGCATATTACCTGCTATTCATTTTCACTGAAATGTAGGCCTAATTGTTTTACATTTGGTGACATATACAGTAGCATATACATCCTCGGGAAAACTAACGCCAGCGCATTGCCATTGCGACTTACTATATGACTTGACAGCTGAGCGCGGGCATTTCATTCACGTTGATATTGGCTATGCGTCAATATCACATTTGCACAGTAGCCTAGCCTACTATTTGAATTCGTGATTGGTTGACTGCCAAATTAAAATATTTAACAGAATGATCAAATAACGTTAATAACCGGTTAATGGCCTTTTCAAATAAGTGTGTCTGAGAACGATTAAATTAGATTTTGTTTCCTTTTCTGGTTATGTTCCTGTCAAAATTTTGTTCGTTTGTTTTCGTTCATTGAACAGATTCGGAGAATTGCTGCTACATTTTAAACTTGAAAGTACAATGTTTACATTTGGCATTTTATATATCAATATTTTATGTTGGGCCTGCAATCATTTGTTTTTGAAAACTGTTTTATATTTCATTCATATTTTATATTTCTACATTCTTAATCAAACATTTGCCAAAAAATTCTAAATAAAGGGAGAAAAATAATCACATATGAATGAGTACATTTTTGAGTACATATTTATATTATATACTCAATATATAGGCTATATATATATATATATATATATATATAAACTATTATTTTAGTTTATATATATATTAAAAGAAAGTATTTTCCATGTGGTAAATATATATATATATATAAAAACTATTAATTGATTGAATTTATAGAAAAGGTACTATATCGTGATATATATCGTTATCGGCAGAGGTGGGACAAAGTCATTGTTATGCAAGTCACAAGTAAGTCTCAAGTCTTTGCCCTCGAGTCCCAAGTCAAGTCGAGTCAAAGATGAGGCAAGTCCCAAGTCGAGTCAAAAGTCAAAGCCAACAAGTCTCAAGTCGAGTCCAAAGTCCTACCATTTTAGTTTTGAGTCATTTCAAGTCCTCTTACCACAGAAATAAAATGTATACAAATCATGTATGTCTGTAAGATTTGTATTTATTTAAACCTCTTTTTATACAATGACATTAATCAAATACAGTAAAAAACAGAAAATTATATACATAAAATACATAAAAAACAGGGGGGGGGGGGTGCAATTGTGATGCAATTATTAATAATTGTGATGTAATTTTTGCATCACAATAAGTGTATTGTGATTGTCAAAACATTTTAGTAACTAAACTGAATTTTATTAGGTTTAGTGACAACATGTTACAATGTTTACATGGTTCAATTTCTTGTAAGCTACGCTTTTTTATTATTTTAGTTCAATTCAATTATTGTGATTTGATTTAATATTGACTCATTTGGATAAATATTAGGTAGGCTACACAATATAGGCATTCATTTTTCTCAAGAAAAAAACAACTCACCTAATGCTGTAAACATACAGAGAGCCCTATCAGCTGGCAGGATTATTTAAGGTTAAAACTATTTTTTATATTACAACTTTATTTAATGATATAAGTAAAAATATAATAAACATGCAATATAGCACACATATTTAGCAAAATACTCTCTATAGCTCTTTTTTTCTAGCCAACTAACGTGCAATAGCCTATTATGGTCATTAAATGGCTTCCTGAGGTAAATGTTATGTGACATAATTGTTCTCCAACTGTTTTATTGACCCCTTTGATTGATGGGTCGATATTATGAATGAGGAATATACATTTCGGTAAGTTGTACTGTATCTTTCAACAGTGTTCATTCGTGTTTAACGTTATTTACTATCAGCTAGAGATGATCGGTTCACGTGCCGCTAGGGATCTGTCATGTCACATTTACAAGCGCCAAAACGGTATTTATTGTCTGAATTTCATAATAAAAATGACAGAATCTGAGAGCTGAGATTTTTTTATATCATAAGTAACCTGCTCTGTCTAGTCTGTCGATCTCCGTGTCCTCTTTGCCTCGCGATTTTTCTGTGCGTGAGAGCGTGTGAAAAGTGTCAATTGCGTGTGTCTCACGGTGAATGCGTGAGAGTTGGCAGCTATGTCAGCTAGTAAGTTACGGTACATCCGATAAGGTGCTTAGCATTCGTTCAAATTCGTAGCATGCGTTGTTGCTTGTTGCGCTTCATTGGTTGTCTTGCAATGTGCCTGCTTAGATGCTGTCGAATCAAAACAACGTGGGACTACTGTGATTGGATGTCGTGCAGGCAGCGCGCGTGCTCTCTGCATGCATACAGGTGGTGCACATTTTTTCCACAGATGCAGATAAACTGAGAGCGGCGCGGCCGTGTGAAAATTTTTTCCCCAGTTTTCATGGGAAGTAGCAAGTCTTCTCGAGTCAAAAGGCGCAAGTCCAAGTGAAGTCACGAGTCATTGATGTTAAAGTCCAAGTCGAGTTGCAAGTCTTTGTACATTTTGTCGAGTCGAGTCTGAAGTCATCAAATTCATGACTCGAGTCTGACTCGAGTCCAAGTCACATGACTCGAGTCCACACCTCTGGTTATCGGGATATGAGATGACTTATATCGTGAAATGAGATTTTGGTCATATCGCCCAGCCCTACTTGCAAATCCCCCTCAGTTGCAACTGTTAAGTCTCTAACTTTGCATTTGGGACATTCATTGTACATGCAGTCCTTCAAGTTTGAGTCACAGCATATTGACTCTGCCATTTTCTCCAAATCAGTGCTTCCAATGAGTCGGAGAAAATGTAGCTTTTCTACAAGAAAACAGAGATTCTCATGTACCTTTCAGAGGCAGGTCTCTCTGTCTGCAATGGATGGCTGGACCACCCAGAAGGGCTGCATACGGCAGAACAAACTGTAGCAAATGCTGTTGTTGGGGCTTTCAAGGAGGAATTTCCTATGCAGGTTTTTCATGGTGTCATTTAGGAACCTTTTCTGTTTCTTTATCTTTCCTCTTGTTATTGTTTGCAGCTGTTAAGCTGTTAGGCGACTGTTGTCATCCCTTGTCCAGAAGGACATAACTTTGTCATGCTGTTAAAAACATAGGGATCTGTACTTCATCTTGTTGGAGATTATGGATATCTCACAGTGGTTCTGCTGTTTTCTCGAAATTGCTAGAGTCTCCTGAAATCTTTTTTTAAACGTAAATTTTTTCAAAATTCTTTCTGACACTACAGCTGCAATTACCTGTCTAGATTTCTTGTGTTTGGTAGAGGCGTACTTTTTGCGGATGTTGTCCACTAGGGCATGGTGGAAAACTGACGTTCTGTGCACTTCTCTAGGCACAGGAAACCTTCCTAAAAGGCGCTTGGTTTTTGATCTGGGTGAGTCTGAATCTTTCTGTAGTCTTGCATATCTTTTTCTGTATTTGTCTGTTTGTCTTTTTTGTTGTTTGAGTGATTCCCTCAAAGCCTGAATCTCCCTGTACAATTTTGACTCCCTTCTCTGCACTTTCTTCCTTCCAGCAATTCTCTGTCTGAAATCATACACAAAGCATTACTTCATTGATCATGTGTTTTCATTTATGCTCACTGGACAGAATAAGGATGACCAGCAATTACTCTAGTCTTTTCACCATAATTTCATAATCAAATCTATTGTTAAAACTATTTTCTGCATGTTGTTCACAAAATCTCTACCTTGACATCTGAGGCTGTGGATCAACTTCAGAACTCAGGGGTGGAGTAACCTGGTTCTCTATCACTTGCTTTCTCTCTCTGGACTGGTGTTGGGCTTTTCTCCAATATGCTCTTTTCCTTCTCTTCTCCCTCTCACTTAAATCTTTCACTGTCTTCACCTTTCCTAGCTTTTTGTTTTCATGCCACGTCTCTCTATGTTTTTGTAAATACGCAGCCCTTCTCTCAGGATCAGTATCACGCCGAGCCCTGTACTGGCGTTGCTTCTCAGCAGCAGAATTATATTCTATTATATTCTCAGCACCTAATTTCCCTAAAACAAGATTAACCCTCTGAGGTCTAAGGGCATTTTTTCACTTTTTCTTCGATTTTACATATCTTATTAAATTCACCTTTTAAAGGCAATTACATAACATAATCCCATGTGTTTTATATCAAAATGTGCAGAGAAAACCCAGCTCTCTTACTGATGAGCTCACCACTTGTCCTAGAACATTGTCTAAAGAGAGAGAGAGGGATAATTTGGCTCTAAAAGGTGAACAATATAAGTCTGATTTTTGAAATTCTTCAAATCTCTTGTGGAAACATACCATTACTCATGTGGACAAATTATTTTGGTCCTTGATATGGGTTTGCCTTAGTCTTAGGGTCACAAAAGTAGTGTAATATATGAATAAAATAGTAGATAATGAATAATAATTGTCTAAAGTGACATTTTGAAAATGTTTTGTCTGTGACTCTACCTTCAACCAAATGTTAGAGGGACTGAGATAAAATAGGACTAAAATAACTTCCTACTACATATCAAGCTTTATGGAATGTGTGCAAATGAAAAAGTAGCATTTCAACAGGTCTTTCTTTCAAGCAAAACTTTTACTTTGTGAAAAAAAAACTCACTACTAACAATATTCACAAAATGTACACATTTTCATGTTTTCTTGTCTACATTACATCAACTTTTAAAAAAAACAAAAAAAATCAAACCAAAGATGAACTATATATTAGAAATAACACAGAAACCCACCACTATTTACAATATTTACACAATGTGCATGTTTTCATGTTTCAGTTTTTCAGCTGTCATGCCATGCTGCAAAACAGTTTCTGTCCAGCTGCACGCAAAGCGCAACATCACACTACCTGCATTTCCAAGGTGTGTCCTTTCTCTGGCCTTGGCTTTGGCAATGCTCACACCTGCTGCGACCTGTGGTGGCTTTTGTGGAAGAATCTGCTGCATGAACGGCAATTGTTACAGGAATATGACCTGCAGGTACCGGGACCGGAGCAGTGTGGAGAGGCTTACCACAGAGTTCAACAGTCAGCTCCTCCATGAAAGCTTTGTGTGTCATGGGTGTTGTTTGCTGGGCCAGACAGAGTTCCTTGTGGAGGATGTAGCTGTTGGTGGTGGCAATGTCCAGAAAATGGTAAAACAGGTGTCTGTACCAGCGCATTGTTTTGTGTTGTGCAGAGTAATACTGAATGAGCTGGTCTGAATGATCAACTCCCCCCATGTGTTCATTGTACTCCATAACTGGTGTGGGACAAGGGAATTGATGTATTTGTCCAAGAGCCATCTTGTTGTTTCACCCTCCTCTGCACAGCGTTACCAGAGTATGCTGTGTGAAGTGTGGAGCAGACTGATACTTCCCTCGTGTCCATCCATTTCACATAGATGAGGGGGCTGTCCTGGATCCATCTTATGGAGCCTCTTTCTGACTTCTTTGTGAGGGCGTTATTTGTTGTCCGAGGGCAGTCCTTGCGGTTCTCCCTGTTGGCAGCAAATTTTTGCTCATGGAGAGCCCTGAAGAGCTTGGGGCTAGAATAAAAATTGTCCATGTTAATGTGGTAGCCCGTGCCAAGGTAACCTGGTTGTACCAGGGACATCACAACATCATAGGAAAGGCCATGTCCAGAGGGGATGTCACTTTTGCCGGTGTAAACGGAAAAGTCCACTGTATAGCCATTCCGTGAGTCTGCCAAGACAAACAACTTGAATCCCCACTTTATCGGTTTTGCCTTCATGTACTGCGTCATCCCAGTTTTGGCCTTTGATGCAACCATTCTTTCATCCACAGCCACATCTCTGTGAGGATGATAAAATTACTTGCAGGCATTTTTGATGGTGTTCATCAGGGGTTTCAGTCTGAAAAGTTTGTCATGGTCGGCTGTGCCCTTTTTTTTTGTTGTTCTGGACTTCCTCTTCAGGGTCGCTAAGGTGAAGGTTCCAAGAAAGTGCTCTGTATCTGTCCCATGGCATGATCTGTACTGGAAGTGGCAAAGAAAAGAAGTGATTCTGTCTCCAGTAATCTGCAATGCTGTCGAGTTTCACCATGGCCATGTACAGAAGCAGTCCAATGTACTTGTAAAACTCCCCTATGTTCACATCTAACCATTTATATTTCTTTCCCTGTGCCCATTTGTTTAGCAGCCTGCTTGTTTGTGTTTTGGCACAGTGTTTGTATGGTTTGTACAGGGAAGAAAAGTTTGAAGAGGTCGAGGGGTGTATATGTGGAAGTGGAGCTGAGCCGTGGCCCTGGTGTTCGAGCTGGTTGAAACCTGGAGACAGGGGGAGCGATGTCTGGGTCTTTTTCCGTCTTCTAAGACAGTGGAGCTGGCTGCTGTGTAGGTGGGGGTGCTGGTTGATGCTGGGGGGTACGGGACCTCTTGGCTGGCCGGGTTGGTGATGATGGTTGCTGTGTAGGTGGGGGTGCTGGTTGATGCTGGGGGGTGCGGAACCTCTTGGCTGGCAGGGTTGTTGATGATGACTGCGGTGTAGGGGCTGGTGGTGACCTGGTGGCAGGCACAGGTGAGGCTGCCAGTGTTACACTGGGCCCTGGTAGCTGTGAATCCTCTCTGAAAAAAACACAAAAACAAATAAGTTAGGACTTGCATTATCAATTTCATTGAAATAAAGTTTACACCTCCTCTCGTCTTCATTCCAGATCTCGCTCTTTCACACACACACACAAATCTACTCCTAACAATGTGGAGGATGTGTGAGGATTTGACATATCCTTCAGCTAATCTTTTCTTTATCTATTCCAATTTATCACATGTGCTAGCTGTCCTGTCCACCCCAAATCACAGCAAATAACACCTGAATGAGATGTGGGAATACTGTCTCTTCCATTTCAAAACTCTACAGAGATTTACAATTTTACATTCAGTATAAATATAGGCCTACTAAACATAAATAAATAAAATGATATGAAAGATCAAGCCACATCTATACAAGTATAAACAATATGATAAAATAGTAAATGGCCAAAACATATCGATTCATCACTACAAGAGATAATGTTATTCAAATTGTGAATTGAGGTGAAGAAATATTATTACATTAGTTATCAAAAGGAGACCACCAAGAACAGCCTACATCGTTACTATTTGTAAGTGTCACAGGTCGGGATGGGCCAAGCCGGACTACGCCCACCCCTGAACCAGGACCACCCTGAGGAGCGTGTCAGAGACGAGACGGAGACAGAATTTAAAGGAATAACAGTTCTTTTTTTATTAAAGTTAAAAATAATTTGAATAACCTAAACTAAAGTCTTCCTTTCTTCTTCTTCCCAGGAATCGAGGCAATGCAGTAGTCTCCGGGGCCCACTCCCACGCCGGTGCAAGGTTCACAGTGGCCTGTGATGGACCGGTGGGTTTCCACGGGTGAGTATGCGGTCGGGGCTATTACTCTTCCCACACTGATGCAGGGTTCACAGGGACCTACGACGGACAGGTGAATTTCCACAGGTGAGTAGACGGTCGGGGCCTTTCCTCTTCCCGCACTGATGCAGGGTTCGCAGGATAGACGATGGACAGGTGAGTTTCCACGAGTGAATAGATGGTCAGAGCTCTTCCTCTTCTCACGTGTGTTACAGGAAGATGGACACTTCACACCAGACAGGTGGGCTCCGGGGCTGCAGCAGACTCGAAGTCAACTGGCGGAGCAGAGCTTCTTTAGGACAGACAGAATCAGCTTCAACAGCAGTATATAATTCTCACGTGTGTTGCCGGGAACAGATAACTTCACACTATGCAGATGGACCTGGGGCTATTGCAGACTCAAAGTCACAGGCTGAGCGGAGCTTCTCTAGGACAGACAGAATCAACTTCAACAGCAGTATACAATTCTCACGTGTGTTGCAGGGGACAGATAGCTTCACACCAAGCAGATGGACTTGGGGTTGTAGCAGACTCAAAGTCGCAGGCGGGGCGGAGCTTCTCTAGTACAAACAGAATCAACTTCAACAGCAGTGTACAGTGCTCACGTGTATTGCAGGGGACAGATAACTTCACACCATGCAGATGGACTTGGGGCTATAGCAGACTCAAAGTCACAGGCTGAGCGGAGCTTCTCTAGGACAGACAGAATCAACTTCAACAGCAGTATACAGTTCTCACGTGTGTTGCAGGGGACAAATAACTTCACACCATGCAGATGGACTTGGGATTATAACAGACTCGAAGTGCAGGCTGGGCGGAATTTCTCTAGAACAAACAGAATCAACTTCGACAGCAAGTTAGTTTGACTCACGGATGCTGTTCCTTCTAGTCCTCAGCAGATGGGGCCGATCGACATTATCAAGCTCCAGTTACTGACAGCAGACCAACATGGCACGGGGAGAGTGCACGGCAAAGAGAATAAATCTTCCACACACACACAGCACTTTCACTCCAAACATGCAACGTGAGGGGGAGAACCGTCAATTTAAGCACTGCAATCCACTTCAATAAGTGCAAATAGGGCCAGCACTCACCCAGAGGCCTCCGTGCCACAAGCAACGAGCTTCAATGTTGGAAAAAAAGGGTGTCTCGGGGCTTCCCTCCACAGACATAGACAGGATTCACATCACCTTTTCCAACACGGGGAGGCGGATAGGGGATCACACATTAATCAGTGTATTTCACTCAGTGACGGTTAGATAGCACAATCAAAACACTCCAATCCACTTCAAATTCAGTGTTGAAACATGTAGGTAAGAGATCCAATGGTCGATTACTTATCTCTCTCCCTTCCAGGCGAACGGTGTATCTTCACAACTCTTTCACACTCCTCGAGTCCCATCCAACACACTTACCCCTGCACACCACAATTCTTCTTTGCAACACTCAAATGAAACGACGTCTCACGGGGGAGAACCCACACAACAGTCTCTCTTCACTAGCTTTTTATATCCTTCTCAATGCCCACATGGCTTCGTCATGGCTCTAAATTTATTCCCCACACCTGATGTCAATTTCCTCATCCCAGTTGGCAAGGCAACAGACACACATTTACACGGGGGGTGGAGTGTCCTTGTTATTATACCGGAGGGGACACAATTGCGGCGAACTTTAGTTCCGCCCTCTCATTTGTCACACCGTGACATAAGTGTACCCCAGTTTTACACAAGAAAATTACTTTTACATAAAGTAAACACTTTGCTAAAGGCACAGTCAATTTGTCGAAGTTCAGATACACCAAGCTGCACAGTGCAGCTTATTTTAGCAAGATTGTCACAGTTAGCCTAGCACAAAGTGCACCATGCGAACAAGGTTTTTTATAAAATAAATACGCTTACCCGTCTTCAACTGGATCTCTTCTGTGATCATAATCCTCATCTTCATCAGAAGAAAATCCATCAGGCTCAGAAACTTGCCTTTCATCCTCGTCGCTGCTCTCCAAAACTGCCGCAAGTACGTCTTTCAATGTCATCGCCATTATCTCTCCTCGTCGTCTTCTTACTTTTCCTCTTCTTTATATATGTTTTTGCCATGTTTTTTTTCCGCTGACTTTTTTAACTCTTTCTCTCTCCCTGTCACTCAGCTTGGTATTTTCCTCACTGTGAGGAGATGGGAGGGTACTTAGGGATTTCAACCGCATCTATTGGTTGGTTTCACACAAAATGCAGACAGGCAAGCTAGCCCACCAATCACGCAAGGTGAACGGTCATCTTGTCTTCCCTCTTGCTCTCTGTGTGAGTCACGTACGATCTCGCGAGAATAAGGACGTTGAAGCTGACAATCTATCGATTACGGCAAAATCAGAATCATTTATTTGTGCTGCACAATCGCGGAGATATTAATAGAAACATTTAGTAAACATCGAGTTGACGCGCCCGCGCGTCATCCGACCTCAGGGGGTTAAGAGCACTTTATAGTTTTTCAACCTTGCTTGATAGGGATCACATTAAATAAATGTCAGCAGAAACCCCCCATTCCAAACCATGAAATCATATAAAAATGAACCATACTTCATGAAATCCTTGTTTGTTAATACATGTATATTTCTGGAGATAATATAGATTTTGCTGAAAAGCTATGGAATGCTCCTTTAATCATATGTAGTAAAGTCTAGTTAGAGTGTAATGATTTATTCAGTGTAAAATGTAGATAAGATAATAGTGTTAAGATTAGTTAAATTAATCCCTTATAATGTGAATCACATGTTTTTATAAAATAACTATTACTATGTAATCACACTTGTTCATATTTTACCATGTCATTCCTGTGTAATAACAATAGTTAATGAATGTTTTTATCAACAATACTCAATATAGGCATAAACTATAACAAGAAACCCATCCAACATTGTCAACCGTGTTAATCCCTGTCAAACACAGTTGACATTTCTTCCATTTTAGGGCCTTGTGCTAACTGTAGACCCTGAACATGTCCCCCACATTACCTTGATCAACTAGTGTTTTTATACATTTTCTCTACATTTTTGTAAATATAATATCTAGAGTAAGTACACAAGACCATGTTGATAACACAGTTGATGAGCAATTCATATACTCTATGTGTAGACAATAATAATGATTAAAAATTGAAGAGGAGGAGTAGAAACTCAGCACACTGTATTTAAAATTCCCGCCACTGAAGGACATGACATCACATGATGTTGGACGTGTGACTTTGGAACAAACCATTGCTGATTTATAGGGGTTTTGTCAATGGGTAACACAGTTGACAAATATTTCTCGGACACACACAAAGTTAATAATTTAATAGATATTGTAAAGTATTGGGAATGTTTGGTTTAGGAAATGTGCTACCAGGATGGTGTGTCCATTACACTCAGTCCATACTCATTTATTGTAACAGATCGTGAATCAGGCCATAGAGTAGAATGGTAATAAGATATAGAGTTGTATGTATAAACAAATAAACAACAAACAGAATCTTAAATATAATTAACACCATAGAACTTCAACTAATAAATCATTAATCACATAATCCAATCCTAAACAATTCAACATCAAAATAGTAAGAACACTGAAACATAAGAAACATAATCACACAGAACATTTCAGAATTAGAACCAAACAGAATCTCAAGAATTAACATTATGAAACAAATCAAAAGAGCACAAACTTACATTGTCAGGAACACATCAACTCTACAAAGGCTCTCATTAGGAGAGAAAGAAAGGACAGTCTGCTTCCATTGCATATGGCACACACCCGGGCTGCGTTCGAAACCGCATACTCAATGAGTAGGTACTTAATTTCAATAAGTACTTACTTAACGAGCGCTAAAAGAGTAGGTACTTTATAGCCAGATCTCGTTGAGTATGAATGCGAACCGGACATCTGCCATGTTGACGTTATCATGTGACCTACGACGCGTTATCACAAGAGCCACAACTTGAAAAATTTGAACGACACGTTTAATTCATCTATCTGTAAATATCTTGATATTGTTTAAACTTGCTCATTTTGTGGTCTTTTTGAAGAAACTGCTGCCCATTTATGTTGTGAATACATTTAGGGTTGATTTAAGTTCTTATATTTAACCCTACTAATGTGACCCACCGTTTTATCCTTAACGATATTATTTATTTTTATTACGAAATCCCAAAATTGTCATAATAATAATAATAATAATAATTCATTACATTTATTTAGCGCTTTTCTCGACACTCAAAGCACTTTATATAGAAGGGGGGAATCTCCTCAACCACCACCAATGTGCAGCATCCACTTGATGCGACGGCAGCCATATTGCGCCAGAACGCCCACCACACACCAGCTTACTGGTGGAGAGGAGACAGTGATGAAGCCAATCAGTATATATATGGGGATGATTAGTCATCTCTTGAATATGTTGTTAATTTCTTTATTTTATATCCAAACATTTTCAGCCACAAGCAAAAATGGCTTACTGCTTTGTTTTCCTCTTTTTCTTGATGAATTTAACTCTCGTTTCATCCCTCAGGCCTAGGCCTATAAATAACAAAAAATGCATTTTTTAAGTGTATTATAACTAATTATTTAAGAAAATATATATTACGATATTCAACCTTGTAGGTTCTTTTTTCCTGTGTATAAAATCTCATATTATGTATGCAAACCCATGATTGATATATGTGTGTGTATATATATATATAGGCCTATATATATATATATATATATATACACCTCATAACATCAGTAACTCAACAGCCCTACCTAGAACGGTTTTCTCCAGCGTTTGTGATGTCTGAACAAAGGGCAGCTGTGCGAAGATTCGCCTTTGGAGAAAACTGTTGATTTTATATTCGAAAAATGTAAGTATCATTAATGTTAAAAATGTATATTACCCCAGAATGAATTGCATTGCTATCTCACCCCAAAACATACAATAATAACAACGATAAATGCTGACCAATACTTAATTATATACATTTTTACTGAAAATAATTCAATAAAACAAACAAAATGTAATGTATGTCATACGACATAGCTATGCATGAATACACTCTAGATGTGTATAGTGAACATATCTACATTTTCATTCAAACAATAAATAAAGCATGAATTAAATATTTATATTTGATTTACTGACAACAATGAGAAATATTAATAAATTAGTAAAAGAATGAATCAAAGTCACCATCACACAATAAACAAATGCATATACAAGTCAACACATGAAACAAAGCTTTATTCAAACTACAATCATGTATGTAGACTACAGGCGCTGAACCCCACATCCTTCTGCCATCTCAACACAGCGGTTCCCATTCTGTGGCTTTATTCTGATGAATCAGCTGACCGCCAGAGGTGAGCCGTTAGTTCGTGCCTGAGGTTGTTGCGTGATGTGTTGTGCTTCACTATCTGAGGCAATAAGGGCAGGTGGAGTGATGGAGGGACTCATCCATGACACCATCTCCAGGATTCAGCTCTGGGCTCCTCATCCTCAGTGCTCACACCAGCCTGCTGACATTGCAGAACCTACAAAAATGCACAAACATAACACAAAAAACAGTCATTTTAACCGCACAATGTCATTTGATTTCAGTATTATTTAGAAGACAAAAACGTGTTTTTTTTCCACAAATGCCGCCATCATCTTCCCTTGCAGGTCCTGCTCCACCACAAAAGCTGTGCAGCAAATGCACAGAAATCAAGAATCAGAAAAGTGCTGTAATAGCTCTGTTTCAAATTACAATAATTAAAATAAACTACAACTTAATATTTAAATAGTTGTTGTTATTCATGTCTGTAGTATACTCACTCAAAGCCTTTGATGGCAGCATTCAGCTTCATGAGCTCCATCGGATAAACACACATCTGTTCATCTGTCCCTGTAACATCCAGACGAGACTCACATTACCTCTGTGATTTATGAGTGCAACACTACATTTACATGTTGAGGTTGTTTTAACTTTTTATCCAACATAAATGCTCCTCAATTTTTCAACAGTAATGGACAAATAAAATAAATAACTTATGTTTAGTTACTTTATAGATTTGTTCTAGCACACATTCATCACTCATATGTCTATTTCATGTTGTGATGTGCTCTTCTGCAATACTTACTGAAGATTTTCCTGTCAGATGTAAAAAGACATTTAAAATAAGCGTCTTTAAGATATATTTGGTTTATGTAAATCCACTTTAGAGATGTAACTTACGTGTCCTTACTGGAGCTCCCCTTTTAGCTAACGTTATACATAATAAAACGTGTTTTTACAGCAAAATCACAACTATACTACACTGTGTAACGTCTTTACACCTTCAATAATTCAACAGTTTACTCTACAGTAGTTCAATACATGCAATTTTAACACAAGGAACCGTGTTTACTCACATTTGAAAGCACCCGCGTCGCTGATCTCCGCGATGTTTGATAATGACGTATCCTCTCGCGTGGCCTCCTGGGATAGAAGAGTGAGTATCCACGGATCAGCACTCAAAAATCTGTGTGGAAGCAGTAAGCCATCCGGGAACTTCTCGCCTACTCTTTTATGAATACTGATGTTTCGAACGTACTGCTTCCTTCACGTACTGTTTTCGCCTACTATATAGTAGGAAAGTAGGCATATTCGAACGCACTTAAGTCCGAATCTCGCGATAATGAATACGTCACCCAGGTAATTCTCGCCTACTCTTTTGGATTCGTACATACTTTTTCGCTCGCCTACTCTTTTCCCCATACTAAATAGTAGGGAAGTATGCGGTTTCGAACGCAGCCCAACACACCAAACAATAGTGATTTATCAATCATCAAGTGCACCTGAGGAAACTTAGCTCCTCCCATGACTGGCTACGTCATGTGATCCATAGGAATTCTCAACAGATGTAAACGAGTCAATTAGTTTTTAAAATACATTTGCCTTGTTTTAATGATTATTTTTAACAAATAATGATGAAAATAATATACAAAAACATGTATTGTAGTGTTAATTTGAAAGGCAAAACTTGACTTTTAGCAAATCGGACAGCACAAAAACTGCAATTTCCAGTACAGCATATGCATTTTCTCCTAATTAACTTATGGAACTGGTTTACTTTTCTGCATGAAATAAAGAGAAATGTGCCCAAATATAAAAGTGATCATTGCTTCATTGAAGTGAATATTCAGTAAAAATGATAAATACAACCCATGGATTTGAAATGTACCCCTAATTATAGAATGACCCATAAATGAAGGCCAGTATCACTGATAGGCTACTAGCAGATGACATATGAAATTGATTTACAACATTACAGTGTAATTGAAGGCAAAATTAGAAATGTTGCTGTGCAACAGACTGAAATAAGTTTAAAAATAAAACTAATTCAAAATCAAAATATGAATAAAAATAAATGAAAAAATCTAAATAACACTCCAGGGGCCTCATGTATCAGCTTTCACGCTCACGGTCGGATGTACTAACAGTGAAATTAACGCGAGAATGTGCGTTCCTCCACGCCAATTTCATGTCTGGCGTACGTACATTTCTCATTGTTTTTGTCCGTTGGCAACTCTTACAGGCAATGAAGTGAAGTTGCAAACATTATACTATTATACTATTCTTTTTTTTTTTTTTTACCTCAGAATAGTTTATATCTCACAATTCTGACTTTATATCTCCCAATTGCGAGATATAAAGTCAGAATTGCGTGATATAAAGTCGCAATTGCGAGTAAAAAAGTCAGAATTCTGACTTTATATCTCGCAATTCTGACTTTATAACACGCAATTGCGACTTTATAACACACAATTCTGACTTTATATCTCGCAATTCTGACTTTATAACACGCAATTTTGACTTTATATCTCGCAATTATGTTTTATAAAGTCAGAATTGCGTGATATAAAGTCGCAATTGCGAGAAAAAAAGTCCGAATTCTGACTTTATATCTCGCAATTCTGACTTTATATCACGCAATTCTGACTTTTTTTCTCAGAATTCTGACTTTATATCTTGCAATTGCGACTTTATATCTCACAATTCTGACTTTATATCTCACAATTCTGACTTCATATCTCGCAATTCTGAGAAAAAAAGTCCGAATTGTGAGATAAAAAGTCGCAATTTATTTATTTATACATTTTTTTCTGTGGCGGAAACAAGCTTCCATAGCCACCACAGTCATTTAAAAATATAAAAAAATTACACAAAGAAAAATAGTGGCATTTTGGGGTTAATATGGAAACGACAGTTACCATGGTGAATAGGCCTACACAATACTAACAAGAACTGTTAATGAAACATGGAAACTGCTCCTGGTGAATAGAATGAAAATCATACCTGCATTACTTTTATTTCGTGTAATTTAGAAACGTAACGGCGTTGCATGCTCGTAGTTTCTTTTGCACTTTATATACAGTGAGGTGATAAAGCGCGCGCGCCGCCGCAGTTGCGCGTGCAATTGAGTGTGCGCTACGACTACAGTATAACGGCTGACAGGACAAGAAAGTCCTTTTTCTGAGGTGAAAGACTTTATTTCAAGTTATAACATAACATGCTCTAAACACGCACGCAAAGTGGAAAAGGAGGGGCGGGGGCGCGGGGAGCAGTGCAGAGCTCCGGGTCAGCTGCTTGGAGCAAGGATCACAGCGCAAATTTGAACTATATCGATATATGCGATTTGGTCTAATTCCATATCGCATTTAAAATAATATATATATTCTTTATATCGATATATTGCCCAGCCCTAATCTCAACATAACTTTCTTTTTTTTTAAATCCGAGCACAGATATTGACTCGTATTACTCGTATAATACTCGTACTCAACAAAAGTGCTTTATCCGTACCGGATACTCGTTTCAGCCAAGTATCCGGCTCAACTCTAAAATATATATATATATATATATATATATATATATATATATATATATATATATATATTTCAGATAATTCAGATCAGATAATTACAACTTCCCCACCGTACTAAAGGTGTGACAATTCATCGACCCCCAAAGTACAAACATATTGGCCTAAAGGCCCTGATCACTATCTGTGTCTTTGGGAACTCCAAATGGTCATTGTGGTAGGAAGAGGGGGTAGAAAAACAGTCAAGATTATTTTCAATTCTACAAACGGAAACGTTCTAGCCCCTCCTTAACTGTTCTTCAAAGAGTACACACACACACACACACACACACACACACACACACACACACACACACACACACACACACACACACACACACACACACACACACACACACACACACACACACACACACACACACACACACACACACACACACACACACACACACACACACACACACACACACACACACACAGATACATCAAAAGTGCTACTAGACATCCAAAAAAAGCTAATTTCAGGTAAAATATTTTATAAACTTAATTATTAAGTTATAACAATTAACATCTATGTTCTTTTCTTAAGATTGTGTTTATATATAATTTTGATAAATTAATTGAAATAATGTTTTGAATAATATATTTCGCAACAGTGAATTTCAGTGTAAGGATTTCAGTGTAACTTGTTCATTTATTGCTTGGTACTAAAAACAAAACTTAAATGTTTTGTCATTTATTTTGACATTAGGCGACAAGATTCATAATAATATAGCCCATTTCAAAATCAAATGTTTTACAATTTAAATGAGTATTTCTTATCTTTGAGAAAAGAGGATGAACTTTATGTGAAAAAAATAATGCATACATGTAAATTAACTGTATTTATCACAGACAATCAAATATTTATTGATGAATAAGATTAACATGAACATTCTTATTACAGGTGAAATCCAAAACTTTTCTTAGAATGGAAACCATTGAGGTCATCTCAACTGATAAAGCTACAGTTGTCATCCAAGTAAATCCACAGGCGGAGCAGGACAGTGTTATTTTTCTTGATGGACAGCAGACCAGAGGAACAAGTTACAATGCTCTTAAAGGATTTTTCAAGGCACAACCAAAGGCATTGGGGGTAATGCATTTAAAGCTTAATTATAATGATATATATGGTTTTGGGAGTTCTTATAATTATTTTTATTTCTTCTAGATCTTTAAGAAATAAAAGAAATCTCTTGTTTTATGCCCTCAAGTGAAAAGATATGCGTTTGATTCAATTTAGACTCTAGTACATAAATCATCAATAGTTTCTATTTTTTGTATATCCAGACATAAATGTTATACGATCATGAATAAAACACCAAACCTATATCTGCCATCTAGATTGTCCAAATAATGATTGGAGTGGTTATCTTCTTTCTTGGTGTTCTACTCACCATAAATGCCAACAATTACAGTGCAATTATTGTCTATAGTGGCATAACCTACTGGGGATCCATTATTGTAAGTTTCAATTAATGGTTTTGCTTTATTACCTCTCATTTTAATTTAATAGAATGGACTTGACATGTCCTATGTTTCTTTTTCAGTACATTAGTGGTGGATCTCTGAATGTTGCTGCGCAGAAAAAACTTCATCCATGTGTCGTACGTACATACAGTATCCCCCACTAAATTCAGCACATTATAACTTTTATCACATTGTTTTTGATGCATTTCCACATTATTAATTATGACTGTGCACTTTAAATCACCTCTGTTCTCAGATAAATTTTCTGAAACAAGTACATTCTTTCATTGTAGGTGAAAGCCTCTCTTGGAATGAATGTGTTCAGTGCCATAACTGCAGGACTCGCCATTCTTCTGATGTCCATAGAGTTAGGAGTATTATCAAGGTGGAATCCAAGTTCACATGCCGAGGTATTACATGCACAATATGCAATGTTTTGTATTAATGTATAATGTGTAATAATTTGTAATAAATTGCTATGTTATTTACTTAAAGGGACAGTTCACTCAAAACATTTAAATTCTGTCGTTTAACCACCCTCATATGAGTCCAAACCAGTATATTACTTTATTTCCTCCATAGAACAAAAATGGAAAAATTCTGAAAACTTTACTGGTCACTCTTTTACATACAATTACAACGACTAAGGACAAGACATTTATAAAAGTAGTTTATATTTTATTTTCAACACGGCAAAAAAAAAAAACCAAAAAAAAAAAAACAGCTCATAGGAGGTTTGGTTGAGGGTGACCCACTAACAACACTTAAATATATTTTTTCATTGTTGACACGCTCAAAATGATCCCTGCTTCAATATATTTTTTTTAGAAACTCAATCAATATAGTTATACTGTATGTTATCTATGTAACTACTTTTATAAATGGGGCTGTTGAATGTATTGCAGAGTTTGCGGATCATTGGGATATTGCTGGTGTTCACCATTCCTCAGTTCATCATCTCAATCTGTATCTCAGGATTTGCCTGCAAAGCTACCTGCAACACAAACTCAACAGTGGTCAATGTGGCATTAAACTAGGTAAATGATTTAGTGGTGGTGATGCTATTATTGCTATTTTGTCATTCCATGTAAAATCAATACAATTTTGGAAACTCCCCCAGCTCAAATTTTTTATTTTGTTAATATTTTTTCTGAAGAAAGACTTAAATATTAAATAAATGGCAAAATATTAAATAAATGGCTATATTTGTATGCAAAGTGGCCCACATTTGGTTTTTGACCACTAAAAAATGTGTACAATTGACCAATTTACTCATGGAGCCACATTAAGATCTCCATATCTCTGGGATTAAATCATATAGAGCCTTTACAATGAAGATACCAAAAGAAAAGTTTGTTAAGAACCAAAATCTAAAAGGATATTAAGATATCTTTAATCATTCTTGAGTAACAGGCATGCAAACTTGGGGCAAAAGTCCCCGTTGGCATATAATTAAACAAAGAATGCTAAAGTCAGCAGATTTAACTAACAAACCTACCAATCTCTGTGTGAAAATAAAATAATGATGCTGCCATCTTTCTAAAGTCATTTTACCCCCTGTAATTTGTTACCAAATCTCAGGTGAAAATTGTCAATTTCATATTTAACTACTCTGTAAATATACAGTCATGACATTTAAACTTATTAATTTATGTATTTGTTTCACCACAATTTTTTATTTGATCAAAATCAACATTTTTAGCCGTGGGGCCTCTGGTTGAGTAGTTTCTAATCGACACTGCAGAATAAACTAAAAAAAATTATTACAGCAAGAAATTAATATGACAACATAATCAAAATATCAGTACTGTAAATCAATGCATGGATAAACGTATGGAGTTGTCAGTACAAATGCATGAATGCTGAAAAGAAACAAAAATTCCCAAAACTGAAGCGTGGATCTGTCAAACTACTTTAGCAACAGCTTAGCAGAGGCCCTGACTAACAACCGCTCATGTGCGCTCAAGTCACACCCCAATCACACCCATCAGACGGACAAAAAAAGAGAAAAAACTATTAGAACGTTTAGATTAGTTTTCACTGTAATGCTGATGATAGTCAGCTCTATCTTTCTTAACGCCCTGACGAAACTTACCACTTCACAAAATTAACGGAATGCATAGCTGATATAAAAAACTGAATGACTAGTAATTTCCTACTTCTTAATTCAGAAATTAATCTTAAAATATCTTAAAAATATATCTAAATTATGTCATATGCCCTCAATGACAAATGCGGAACAATTAGTTAATGCGTTCATGACACCAAGGCTAGATTATTGTAATGCTATTATGGATGGTTTATAAGTGGCTACGCGGATGCAATAAATAATTCTGTATTATACATTTTTAAGGCCAGACAAGTAGTTTGTTGAGAGTTGATTTGTAAAGAAGGACTACATGCCTGCGCACATATATATTCAAACGCGCATACCAATGGACTGAACAAGTGATGCGCATGTGCTTGCGCAGAGATAACTGATAATCGTTTGCACTTTGGAACCTATTTCCGGGAGTGCGTTCTCGAGCCACCAGGCACTGTTTTGTGCAGTTGAGCGGGCCCGAGCGCATTGAGGGTTTTCTGTTAGAGCGGTGTCATGTTAGCAGCCCCTGGGTTAATAACTAATGATTTTCACAACGGAAGTGAATCAGTCAATCAAAACTAACTTTAGCTGGACAATAACTTTGTCCTAGAACTGCTGTAAAGCCAAGACAGTCTCTGTTACTGTAATTACCTGTTATCACTGTAAAGCTGCTTTGAAACAATTCATATTGTTAAAAGCGCTATATAAATGAAGGGGACTTGACTTGTTTATGGTTTGTGGTTCTTGTCAGCACAATTAAGACAGATAATGATTAGAGTCTCATGGTTAGGCTACTAACATGTCTTGTCTATTACTTCCAATTAATAATTGTGCAAGAATATTTGTACATATCTTATAATTATTGAGGTACGCTTATTAGGCTTCTGCATGAAGAATGTTCAATGGCCCAATGTTTTGTCATGTATTTCCATTTTATGTTTGATGTAGACCAAAGATTGTATTTGCTAACCAAGGTTCTGAATGATTATATCCTGGACTTGTATTTTTATTTATTTTTATTTTGTTGTGATGCAGTGGAGCAAACAGAAAACTTCATGCATTTTATTTACAATAAAGAAACAACTTTATTTACCTTATTTTTATGCACTTTGTACTGAAAATCAAATGACATGATTGCTGACACAAAGACATGCACTTTTATGTCTTTTGTGTGTCTGTCAGTTACTGCAGTACTGCTGACTTCTCATGTCAGATAAGGCAATTTCTACAAATGACAAGAGGTACAGCTAGCAGAATAGAAAGTAAATATAAAGCGACCACAATGGTAAACTGCCTTTTATCTCATTGGTGTGAAACTGTCATTCAGCTGTAGTTGTCTGACTATCTACATTATTATGGGTTATCTACATAATTGGGTTATTTTGTGTGTGTGTGTGTGTGTGTGTGTGTGTGTGTGTGTGTGTGTGTGTGTGTGTGTGTGTGTGTGTGTGTGTGTGTGTGTGTGTGTGTGTGTGTTCTTGTTTAACCTACATTGAGAGGACCAAATGTCCCCAAAAAGACAGTAAAATGTTATGTTTTTTTACATTGTGGGGCCATTTGGTCTGGCCCCATGAGGAAAACTGCTTATTAATCAATCAAACCAAGTGATGTTTTTTTGAAAATGTAAATATGCAGAAAATTTTCTGTGATGGGTCAGTTTAGGAGTAGAGTTAGTGTAAGGGGATAGAATATACCGTTTGTACAGTATAAAAATCATTACATCTATGGGAAGTCTATGGAAAGATATAAAACAAGTTTGTGTGTGTGTGTGGTTCAGATGTTCTCTAAGTCATGGGAATAAAATGTCTCTACAAAGATGGTAATATCCAAAATCCTTGTCCTTGTGGGGACATGTTTTGGTCCCCATGAGGAAAACAGCTTACAAATCATACTCAGTTCAATATTCATTCAAAGTTACTCATTGTTAGTAGAATGTCTAAAGTTGACTAACAAAATAATGTATAACCCTAAGCCCTTTGAATTTGAGGAGGAAAGGCATCAACATAATCCTATAGTCTAAGTATAAAGCAAACTCATTTAAAGCAAGCTCCTCCTCAGTGGTTCTTCACAGTCCACAAACACAAAGATATGCCATAAGAGCGATCAGACATCTACTTCAACCTCTCATCTCATTTCAGGTAAAATATTTTTTGCATCAGTTAACATTTATACTATTTTTTGTTATAATGTCTGTATTTATATTGATATAAATTATAAATAATTATCATATTTTGACTTTTGTGATTTTTCACACCAGTGATAGTTTTAGTGTTGCTCGTTGTTGCTCATTTATTGATATACTTTGTTCATAAAATTCAATTTATCAATTTCTTCAAGTTTTGTCATTTGTTTGGACAGTAGGCTACAAAATATACAATCAGACAAAATATTTGTGAATAATGTAGATTTTATCCTCTGATCTTTCAGAAGAGAGGAGAAACTTCAAAGTCATCCTTGTCAAACATACTATATACGTATATCTTAACTGTTTAACTCAGAAAATCAAACGATTGTGATATAAACTTTTTTATTATAGTGTAAAAAACACCGGCAGTCTCACAGTTTTATAAGTCACAAGGGCATTAGCTAATGCTTTTCATATAAATATTGTACTGTTCATCAAACACAAAAAAAGCAACCTTAAGAAAGTTGTGAACTGCAGAATTTGAATGCTTAATTACAGGTGAAAACTTATAATGGAAACCAGCAAGGTCATCTCTACTGATAAAGCTACAGTTGTCATCCAAGTAAATCCACAGGTGGCACAAAATGCTGTTATTTGTGATGATGGACAGCAGACCAGAGGAGTATATCACAATACGGCTCTCGCTGGATTTTTCAAAGCACAACCAAAGGCATTGGGGGTAATGCATTTAATGATGAATTATAATTATGATTTGTGGAATATTTTTAGTGTCTCGTTTCCAATCTGTGATAAAAATGAACAGAACATTAAAAGTTGTTGTCATATGTTCTCAAGTTAAAGGGATAGTTCACTTTGAAATACATTTTTGGTATGTTTTAGCTTACCTCAAGGGCATCCAAGGTGTAGGTGTCTTTTTTTCCACAGTAGTTTCAATTTTTATATTTTTAGGTCAAACCGTTCTTGTCTGTCAGTCATATAATGCAGGTCGATGGTCATTATCTCAAAGAGCATGCACAGAGTCCAAATTAAAACAATTCCCCGTCGTCCAAATTAAACAATTCCCCATCGTAAGTACACATTGATGGCCTAAGACACGAAACGAGCGGTTTGTGTGAGAAAACGAACAGTATTTATATCGTTTTTACCTCTTGAACACAGCCACGTCCGAGTGATCTGATCTGACGTGTACGCAGACTGGTGCATAGATATATATATGGTCTTAGGACATCAATGTGTACTTACGATGGGGAATTGTTTAATTTGGACGACGGGGAATTGTTTTAATTTGGACTCTTTGAGATAATGACCATAGACCTGCATTATATGACTGACAGACAAGAACGGTTTGACCTAAAAATATCAAAATTGAAACTACTGCGGAAAAAAAGACACCTACATCTTGGATGCCCTTGAGGTAAGCTAAAACATACCAAAAATTAATTTCAAAGTGAACTATCCCTTTAATATGTTTGTGCTGGTCTAATTGCCTTTAGATTGTATAGTGCAAAGGTGGGCAAACTTTTTAGACCAGAGGGCCACATCAAATTTTGCTAACCAATTGAAGGGCTGAATACTAAATCCATGATAAAGTAACTTTTATTTACACTGGAGGTATGCATTGCATTTGCATTGCATTTCACATTAAACAACAATTCATATTTAATATCTATTATTGAGTCAAATTTACAACAGATATAATCTCATGTGCACTGCTATTACTATGTGCATATCAATCATCTTAAAATGTGTCTGATTAAAACTGAGGGAGAACCTTAGTTTTTGTCTTTCCAAGACATGGTTATTAAAGTGTAATGTAAACAACGAGCCTGGTCCTCTCTCCTTGCAAGGGTGTCAAAGTCTGGAGTGATCTTTGATGTAAAGATCCTCAGGATAGCTGATAAGTGTCTATTTGTTAAATTTGATCTGCGGTGGGATTTGTTGTTCATGACTGAGAAGGTTTGTTCACACACATATTTGGATCCAAATAAAAATGCAATACTTTCTCGGCATATTATACATACGTCCGATACTGGTGAAGAAGTATTTTGCTCACTCATTTTTACTCAATTTTGAGCGGTACGGTCCCATATATGGGATTTTTATTTCTGTGCCCCTGAGAGTAAGTAATTATAAAGTTTAATATATTCCTCTCACTTTCTTACATGTATTTCGGGAGAAACTGATGAATTCACGTGCTGTAAATCCGACAGACAGGACTCTCTGAACTGCGGCACAAACAAACATGGCGGCACCCGTCTCATGTTATAGATCAAAATCAAGATTATTTATAAAGGTTTTTAAACGGCAAAACACACACGTATTTGAGAATCAGAATATCAGATAGTTGATGACATGGTAAGCAAGTTTGTGAATATTTTGAATAAAAACGGAAAAACAATATTAAAGCGATATATCTATCATATTGTGGCTGCGGTGTATCACGTGACAAGAGTGACGCGTCGCCATGGAAACATTAAGGGGGAACATTCTAAAATAATGGTCGACATAAAAAAACTCACTCTGGGGGGTCAGTTAGAATATTTTAAACGTAAGCGTGAAAGGGTTAACGTTATACTGCAATCTATTGGCGTTCGCTTCTATTGCATCAAATTAGTAATTCTGAACCAAAACCGTTACTCAAGTGTTATATTTTTTTAAACTCCCTCGTGGGCCAGATGAAAGTGTTCGGTGGGCCGTAGTTTGGTCCTCTTTATATAGTGCATAAAATATTAATATAGATTATTTGTGTGTGTGTGTGTGTGTGTGTGTGTGTGTCAAGCAAAAATATAAACACTTGACCCATGTCTGCCCTCTCTAGACTGTCCAAATAATGATTGGAATGGTGTGTTTCTTATTTGGTATCGTGCTCACCACCTTTTCCAACTTCCCTGTTATTCTTGCCTATAGTGGCATAACCTACTGGGGATCCCTAATTGTAAGTTTCAATTAATTGTTTTGCTTTTAATGATTTTAATTACTTGCTTGCTTTTAATTACCAGAATGAGCTTGAAATGTCCTGTGTTTCTTTCTCAGTACATCAGTGCTGGATCTCTGTCTGTTGCAGCGCAGAATAAACTTAATTTGTGTGTGGTACGTACATTTGCTTAAATCTGTGGGGATAACTCTTCTTTTGTCAATAGTAGTGTATGTATATATTGTTTCTAATGTATACACTACACATTACTCAAGTAATTGTTGTGCAATTTAAACCATTACAAGCTTTCAAAATGTAGTATCAGTCCAGATATTTAATAAACTGAACCTCTAATTAGAAGCTGCTTCAGGTGCACAACTGACCTAATTTGTGTGATATTCAACAGTTATAAGTTTCTGTGAGCACAGATCACTTTCAGTCATCTGTTATTAGAGTAACAGTAGGGTACAATGGGGCTACAGGGTAAAAGGGCCATTGGGATTTTATTTTCATCACCAAACTACAACAAAAACCAACATAATTTCTTGAATCTAGATTTTGCTACCTTTATATTTATGTTTTTAATGAAATCAATATTTTTTGATAATTGTACAATTTGGTACCATAAAAAAAAAAATATATATATTTATATATACAACCACAACACCATGGTAAGCTCTCTTCAGATCCATACATCTGACTCATCAGTTTACAGAGTTAAAGCCCTGTGTGTTATATAAGTAGTATTACTATCACTTTTCACATGTCAGTTTTGTTTCTGTAGGTGAAAGCCTCACTTGGAATGAATGTGATCAGTGCCATAATTGCAGCGGTCGCCAGTGTTCTGATGACCATGGAGATAGCTTTCAGCCCATGGGGCTATCATACATGCTACGATCATACATTCAATCTTGATTATGGCCATAACTACAGTTATACCAAGGAAATCTGTTTGTATACAAAGGTACTAAATTAAATAATTATAAAATAATTTTTTTTTTTTTTTTTTTTTTGGTAGTTTTATTAACTTAGTGCACCCAATAGTAAAAGTCATAGTAAAGTCATTTTTACAAATAAAGACTGTGATGGTCGCTCTTTTCCATACAGTTATAATAACCAGGGACTGGAGATTTCATTCTTCAAACTGATGAAAAGGCACAATAGAAGAATCATAAAAATTATAAAGTAGTCCATGCGACTTGTGTGCTACGTTTTTAGTGTGTCAAAAGTGAAGTGTTCAAAAGCCATATGATGCCTCAGTATAATACAATATAACGTTTAGAAATTACCTCAGTATAATGGAATATTATATGTGAAACTACTTTCATATCATGTTGAATATTTTTTAGAGAGATGATCTGGGGATCAGTGGAATAATGCTGGTGTTCTCCATCCTTCAGTTCATCATCTCCATCTGTATCTCAGGATTTGCCTGCAAAGCCACCAGCAACACTGACTCTACAGTGGTCAATGTGGCACTGAACCAGGTAAATGATTTACCTGGTTTAGTGATTTACCTTGCCTTGCCTACATCCTTTTTTCTACTGCCAAATTATTGAATTATTAAATTGTGTGACAGTGGGCTTTTCACTTTATTGTTTATCAAAATATATTCTATAAAACAGTCTTCATGGTGTGTGGGTCTTGTTAGTACTAACATATCGTGTCTGTTACTTCCCAGGGATACTGAGTCACAGGGGATCCTGGAGGAGATCCTACCATCTAAATTTTTATCTCTTATATATTTGCTCCTAAGCAGGCTTTTTTATTATTATTTTTCAATCTGTGTTACAGACTGAACAGAAAAAAGGGAATTGAAAACTGAAAGTGCATCAAATGACACATCAAGTGTAATGCTTGTTGACACAAAGACACGTTTGTGTCTTTTTTTGTTTGAAACTAAAATAAAAATGACAACAAAGACATACAATTTAATTTTAATTGTCTAATTATCTTAAAAACAGGTTTCAGTTTAATGACCAATTAGTTGTGCATGAAAAGAAAATGCATCATTGGTAAATGTGTGTGGTAAATTCAGTCTCTATATCTGGTCTCAGTATCTGCAAAGCCACCTGCAACTAGTGACCAATGTTTCACTATCTCAATCTCAATTTATTTATAAAGCACAATTAAAAACAACCACAGTTGACCAATGTGCTGTACAATGTTCTAAAACCAAAAACCAATGTTCTAAAACCAATCAAAATAAAACAAAACAACAACAGACAACAAACAACAAGGGATATAAAAGTTATAGGCTACAGAGAAGAGATACATTTTTAATTTTAATTTAAAAATGTGTAATGTTGGTGCAGTTCTAATATGAATCGGTAAACTGTGGAACAGTTACACTCTGGTTGGTAGACCTAAGAGTTCTCAATGGATGGTGTATACACAACAAGTCTGAAAGGTAAGAGGAGGTGAGGCCATGTAAACATTTAAAAACAAGCAGAAGCACTTTAAAGTCTATTCTAGAGCGGACTGGGAGCCAATGTAAAGACAATGTTCAAACCAAAACTACACCCTTGCCCAGAAATGAATAACCTGTCATCATTAAGAGCCCCCTTTCAGGGCTGAATTAAGAGCCCTTAATTGACATGACCCATATAGGCCTAAAATCATTTACATGCAAACAAGTCAAGCCAAGCATAAAAATACTTATACAACAGGGCTAAAGGCGCATTTGTCTGTATTCTCCTTTAAAACACACTTGTGCACAGATGACACAAATTCAGCTCTGCACTTTTCTTAACAACCGCTTTTGATGATGCACGTGCACTGGCTGATCCTTGACCATATTGCAATGCAAAGTTGATTCTGCACTAATTTGAACTAGCTACATATACAGGGATGCCCCTGATTAACCATTAACCGACAGTAAGAATTTTAACCAATTAATAGCCTACTATCGTTTGCTGCATGCTTAAAAAATACACTACAAATATTTTTTGTTTGTTTTTGAGGAAAAAACCCCAAAAAACAGGTAGGCTAAGTCACATATAAGTGGCATTTTATTGCATTCAGAAACAATACATGTAAATAAAGCGAAATGTTATAAGTGTAGGTCTACAAACATTATAAACACTACAAACATAGCTATAGGCTATTTTTAGATCCCCTCACTCCACAACGATTCTTTAAATTTAGCGGTATTCAGAACAGAACAATAATGAAAAAATATAAGTAACTATAAACAAGCCAAAACTAAATCCATATTCGAATCCAAATGTCTCCATATTCGCGATATATTTGGATGCTCAACTATTATTTATTATAGGCTTTGTACTGTACATCATCAGCGTCCAATATCTATGGAAAAAAAATTATCCTCTTCACATGCCCAAAACTGTGCTTGGTAACACTTGTTCACTCTGAATGGCACGAATTGTACTATTGACTATTTAAACTGAGCAGTGCAATTTTTTATATGTTAGGTTGACTTCTTTATTTTGATAATGAACTGACTGCGATGTCAAGTTTGCAATGTTGGAATATGTTGTGTGTGCGTAAGGTGCCTGCGCGATCAAACTGAGGAAACAAAAATCATACTCCATCATTTTGGTCATTCAGATAAGAGTAGGACATTTTTCAAAACTGCAAAGTGTTAAACTTTTATTTGTGTACACTCACAATAAAACAGAACATTGTGCTTTTGTAAAATAAATAAACAAACAGTATGCTCTTTCTACTGTCTCAGTTTCTTTTCCATCAACTTGTTTTTGGAGCGCCACACCTCACAAAAATGAATCAGACTCAGCAACTGTCGAACAGTTTTTTGCTTTTGTTTTGTTAATCTGTTAATTATTTAAGTCAAATATATATATGTGTATTTATTCATTTTCTATAGGCTGATTTTATGAAAACAAATTTAGTTATTTTTCTTTTTTTAATGTAACTGAGGGTTGCGACTGAGGGTTTGAAAACTTGTGGCCAATACCATGAGACAGATTTCATTCTCTAATTTTTTAATTTCTTAGCAATTTCTGAACACAACAGTATAGATAGGGCATAAGATTGTGTTTTTAAAGAGTAAGATGGTGGAAGCTGTTAGGTTTAAAATGTAAGCTCGTAAATGTTCCACTTGTCTGGTGGACCAGATTAATAGAGACCGTAAGAAAGAAAAAGGTTGAGCCTTATGTCAAATAGTTAAAAAGCGATTTATGTCAAAGAAAATATCTCCCTTTACATTTCAATGGCATCCCTTTTGGGATGCTGAAGACACGCTGGTGCTGTATTTTCTTCAAGGCCTTAGAGGTGAACCCTGCCTTCGTACCTGAGGTTGTTGCGTGCTGAGCTGCGCTTCACAATCTCGCTCTTCTCAATGGGGAAATTGTTGAGCCAGAGGAAGACCATGATGACGGTCCCCCTGAACCCCACAACCTTCAAGCGAGACTGGGAGAACATGTGCGGGACAATCTGGCTGCTGCGGGGTCTGCTCCAAACATCCCTGTGCCTGCTCTCCATGAGCATGACTACCTTTAAAACATTTAAAAAGATTAAAATATTTTACAATTAATGTTGTCAGCATTCCATTTCTTGCCAAATGTCATTTTATAGAGCTTTATTACCTTTGTGGTGTAGTGGGCTAAACCACTGAACTGGTAAGAGATACTGATCGATCAGCAATGCTCTTTACTCCAGGTTGATCCAGGGTCATTGTCCCTGTAATAAATGCATTAAGTCACTTTCGATAAAAGCATCTGCCAAATGCCTAAATGTAATTGATTTTTGTAAAGCCTTTTTTGAAATGGTCTCGGGCATAAATGCTCAAAGCTGCTTATTTCTTCAAGGTATTACTATAATACAAAATGCATACATACATTTACTACAATTTCTATTTGGTGGGTTAAAGGGTTAGTTCACCTCAACAAATAAATTCAGCCATTATTTACTTGTTTTCATGCTGTTAGATCCCTCTGGGGTTTTTGTTGTTGTTTTTTTAACTACAAAAGGGGATTTTTGTCAAATTTGTTCTGCTGGTTTCATACAATGGGTGGTTCTCATTTCTTATTTGTGCATCCTCGTTTCCTTTCCTCACGTCTCAGCTCCTCCCCCTTTAGGGTACGAGGGAAGGCTACAAGGAAAGAAAAGGAGGACGGAGGAATCGAATGAAAGCTTTTTTTATACATTGGAGTCTTATGTTGTTGAAGTTTGTTTAGTTAAGAAATTCGGTAACGCTTTAGATTACAGCCCGTAAAGTACTGCGTAATTAAAATGAAAGTACAGTGTAACGTTCGGTAATTACAGTGTACCTATAAAGTACTTACGTGTAAGTATAGGGGAACAATACGTAAAGTCTTGGGAATAAAGGTGTAACAACCAGGAAAATACTGCGTAATTAAAACGAAATTACAGTGTAACTTTTGGTAATTACAGTGTACCTATAAAGTACGTACGTGTAAGTATAGGGGAATAATATGTAAAGTTTTGGGAATAAAGGGGTAACAACCAGGAAAATAACAAATTATTTAGGCAAATTATTTAGAATGTAAGTATTCCATGTAGTTACAGGGTAAGTATGACATTGCGGGCTGTAAATTAAAGTGGTGCTTCTTACCCTCTTGTTCCATGTAGTTACTGGGTGCGGGCTGTAAATTAAAGTGGTGTTTCTTACCCTCTTGTTTCATGTAGTTACAGGGTAAGTACAATAAAAACACATGTACACACACACAATCTGATATCACTCGGAAAACTTTATAAAAAAAAAAAAAACTTATTTAAAAACGGATTTACAGCACTTTCGCTTGCTTGGTTTCCTCCTCCTCTTGTTCCTCTTCTTTTTCTTTCTTTCCACTGATGAATCTTAAGAAGGAATCCCATGACATGTCTCTTGCTATTCTGTATTATGTGTTAAAAGAAAATAGCCTACAGTAGGCTACAGAAATGTCCTCACCATTTACTCATCTTTTACCCTGATGTCATCCGAGATGTATACAAATTTCCTTCTTCAGATTAACACAAACAAAAGTTTTTAGAAAAATAAATAATCTCTGTAAATGCATATAATGCAAGCTCATGTGTTCCTAAAAGTTGACAACAGCACAAACAACAATAACTACAGTAATCCATACGACCCCAATGGATGAATCAATGTCTTCTGAAGTGAAACGATAAACGTTTTTAAGAAAAATACCAAATATTAAAAAAATTTAAACTGTAGACTATCGCTTCCGACCAACTGTCACCTGCGCGTTCATGAGAGGGTTGAGTAAGTTTACGCTTGAAAATTTAAAGCTTGACGTAAGCGCACCGAAAAACCGAATGTCGAATTATTATTATTTTTTTCATGTTTTTATTATTGCTCACAACAAAATACAAACAATAACAGATAATACTAATGAAAAACAAACCATGCAGAAGAACAGAGACACCAGTTCTCGCGCGAGTTTCACATCAAACACCCGCGAGGATGCAATGGACGCTTAAAGCTTCAGCAAACGTGAAGCCATTCAAGCCGACTCTCATGCACTCGCTGGTGACAGTTGGTCGGTAGAGAAAAGATGAGTAAATTATGAGAACATTTCTGGGTGTACTGTATTTTCTTTTAATACATAATACAGAATAGAAAAATACTCCTCCTTATGATTAGGCAAATCAGTGGAACGATAGAAAAAGAAGAGGAGGACCAAGAGGAGGAGGGAGCCATGCAAGAGAAACAAAACAGGACAAAACATGCTACTTTCTATCAGGACTTTAGTATTTGAAATGAAAAGTTGATTTAAAAAAAAATAAATAAAGAATAAGAAGTGTAATATGTTGTAAATCTGTTTTGAAATAAGTTGTTTTTCAAATAAAGGTTTTCCAAGTGATGTCAGATTGTGTGTGTAGGCCTACATGTGTTTTTATTGTACTTACCCTGTAACTACATGAAACAAGAGGGTAAGAAGCACCACTTTAATTTACAGCCCGCAATGTCATACTTACCCTGTAACTACATGGAACAAGAGGGTAAGAAGCACCACTTTAATTTACAGCCCGCAATGTCACACTTACCCTGTAACTACATGAAACAAGAGGGTAAGAAGCACCACTTTAATTTACATCCCGCAATGTCATACTTACCCTGTAACTACATGAAACAAGAGGGTAAGAAGCACCACTTTAATTTACAGCCCGCAATGTTACACTTACCCTGTAACTACATGAAACAAGAGGGTAAGAAGCACCACTTTAATTTACAGCCCGCAATGTCACTTACCCTGTAACTACATGAAACAAGAGGGTAAGAAGCACCACTTTAATTTACAGCCCGCAATGTTACACTTACCCTGTAACTACATGAAACAAGAGGGTAAGAAGCACCACTTTAATTTACAGCCCGCAATGTCACACTTACCCTGTAACTACATGAAACAAGAGGGTAAGAAGCACCACTTTAATTTACAGCCCGCAATGTCATACTTACCCTGTAACTACATGGAACAAGAGGGTAAGAAGCACCACTTTAATTTACAGCCCGCAATGTCACACTTACCCTGTAACTACATGAAACAAGAGGGTAAGAAGCACCACTTTAATTTACAGCCCGCAATGTCACACTTACCCTGTAACTACATGAAACAAGAGGGTAAGAAGCACCACTTTAATTTACAGCCCGCAATGTCACACTTACCCTGTAACTACATGAAACAAGAGGGTAAGAAGCACCACTTTAATTTACAGCCCGCAATGTCATACTTACCCTGTAACTGTCATAATGACTAGATGAGACAGGAAGCAAGTGCAAGTAATATTTATTACGGCAACACAGTCAACAGTACAAGCAGAAGTGAGATGGGTGACGCAGGGACAAGATGGTCAGGATCCGTGATGAAGTGCTGTGACGGTGACGGTGAGAAGACGACAAAATCCACGAAGAACGGGAACAGGAACACAAGGCAGGAACGGACACCGGAACACCAACACGGAGGACATCAACCAACGATCTGACAAGGATGATACAACAACGGTGAGTATTTATAGAAGAGTGGATTGCTTGCAGCTGGTGAAGTGATGATGATCAGCTGGAGCGGATCAGGTGATGTCATACACACACCCACTGCACACGCGCTCACACAACAACATAAACACGAGACTAAAAGGAACAGAGAATACGTCTACCGTGACAGTACCCCTCCTCCTAAGAACGCCTCCTGGCGTTCCCAGGCCCCCCTACCTGTCGATTGAAATCATCGATAAGGGAGTGATCCAGGATGTCTCTAGCAGGTACCCAACTTCTCTCCTCCGGACCGTAACCTTCCCAGTCCACCAAGTACTGAAATCCGCGTCCCCTCCGCCTAGAGTCCAGAATACGATTAACCGAATAAGTGGTCTCCCCATCTACGAGTCGCGGTGGGGGAGGAACCGGGACAGGCGGATTAATGTGAGAATGAAACACTGGTTTAATCTTAGACACATGGAAGGCGGGATGAATCCTCCTGTACGCGGGAGGCAATTTGAGGCGGACTGCCACCGGACTAATGATTTTGGTGACAGTAAACGGGCCAATAAATTTAGGTGCAAGCTTATTAGAGACGGTACGCAAAGGAATGTTCTTAGTAGAAAGCCACACTTTTTGACCCACGACGTATACGGGAGGCTTCGACCTGTGGCGATCGGCCTTGGCCTTGGTGCGCGCTCCCACTTGGAGTAGAGTCTCACGGGCTCTAGTCCAAGTACGATGACACCTCTGGACAAAGGCGTGAGCGGAGGGAACCGCAACCTCGGATTCCAGACTGGGAAAAATAGGTGGCTGGTAACCTACACTACACTCAAATGGAGAAAGGCCCGTGGCCGACACTGGCAACGTGTTGTGAGCGTACTCCACCAAAGAGAGTTGCTGGCTCCATGAGGAAGGATTCTTGGACACCAAACATCGCAACACCCTTTCCAAATCTTGGTTGGCTCTCTCGGTCTGACCATTGCTCTGGGGATGAAACCCTGAGGACAGACTAACCGTCGCCCCCAGTAATCTACAAAATTCTCGCCAAAATTTGGACACAAACTGGGGTCCCCTGTCAGAGACCACGTCAATCGGGAGGCCATGTAAGCGAAAGACGTGGTCTACGACGGCTACCGCTGTCTCCTTAGCTGAGGGTAATTTGGGTAAGGGGACAAAATGGGCTGCCTTCGAGAACCGGTCCACCACGGTCAAAACGACCGTGTTCCCTTGAGAGGGTGGGAGGGCGGTAATGAAATCTAGAGCGATATGGGACCAGGGTCTCGAAGGAACCGACAGCGGTTGAAGTAACCCATCAGGAGGTCGATTGGAAGTCTTACCAGTGGCACAAACCGAGCAAGCCAAGACAAAATCGTGAATGTCGCGAGCCATACGTGGCCACCAGAATCGTTGCTTGACTAAAAAACTAGTCCGATTAACTCCTGGATGGCACGCCACGTTGGAACCATGACCCCACTGGATAACGTCGGACCGTAATCCCTCCGGCACGAATAAGCGGCTCGGTGGACACCCGGGCGGAGGCGTTACCCCTTCTAAGGCCTTCTGGACCCTCGATTCGATCTCCCATGAGAGTGTGGAAACGACTAGAGTTTCGGGCAAAATGCACTCGGGAGTAGTCGGGCGTGCGGAAAAATCAAATATGCGAGATAGAGAGTCGGGTTTGATGTTCTTAGAACCCGGGCGGTACGAAATAGAAAAATCGAAACGACCGAAAAAAAGTGCCCACCGAGCCTGCCTGGAGTTCAGTCTTTTAGCAGTGCGAATATACTCTAAATTCTTGTGATCAGTCCAGACGATAAAAGGTACCCCTGACCCTTCTAACCAGTGGCGCCATTCCTCCAACGCTAGCTTAACTGCCAACAACTCCCTGTTGCCAATGTAGTAATTACGTTCTGCCGGGGACAACCGATGAGAAAAAAACGCGCATGGATGCACCTTGTCGTCTACAGGGGAGCGTTGGGACAACACTGCACCTACTCCCACCTCTGACGCGTCGACCTCCACCACGAACTGACGTGATGGATCAGGGGCGACAAGAATGGGGGCTGAAACAAAGCGGCCTTTCAGTTTAGTAAACACAGCCTCGGCTGTGTTAGACCACCTGAACGTCGTTCTGGGGGAGGTCAAGGCGGTCAGAGGTGCGACTAGTTGGCTGAAATTGCGAATAAAACGCCGATAGAAGTTGGCGAACCCCAGGAACCTCTGCAGGGCCTTGCGAGAATCCGGGCTTGGCCAATCTACCACAGCCTTGATCTTCTCAGGGTCCATCCGCATCCCCTCAGACGACACGATGTACCCAAGGAAAGGAACTGACTGTGCATGGAATTCGCATTTCTCCGCCTTGACAAAAAGCCCATTCTCTAGCAACCTCAGAAGCACTCGTCGGACGTGTTGCACATGTTCCTGGAGAGAAGAAGAAAAAATCAATATGTCGTCCAGGTAGACATATATGAACTGATCGATCATATCTCGCAACACATCATTGACCAGTGCTTGGAAAACTGCCGGGGAGTTGGACAGCCCGAAGGGCATGACCAAATATTCAAAGTGCCCCCTGGGGGTGTTAAAGGCAGTCTTCCACTCATCCCCCTCCCTAATGCGAACCAAATGATAAGCGTTACGCAAGTCCAATTTAGTGAAGATGGACGCTCCCTGCAACCTCTCGAAGGCTGAAGACATCAACGGCAAAGGATAAGTATTCTTTACCGTGATGTTATTCAACCCCCGGTAGTCAATACAAGGTCGCAGAGAACCGTCCTTCTTCCCCACAAAAAAGAACCCCGCCCCCGCTGGAGAAGAGGAAGGGCGAATGAACTTGGTTGCTAGAGAATCAGAAATGTATTTCTCCATAGCCTCCCTCTCCGGAATAGAGAGTGAATATAACTTGCCCTTAGGCGGAGACTTACCTGGCAGTAGATCTATCGCACAGTCATAGGGACGATGCGGAGGAAGAGAAGCAGCACGAGACTTACTGAACACTTCCTTCAGGTCCAGATACTCCGCGGGCACGTTAGACAAATCCCCTGTTTCCTCCTGAAAAACAGAAACAGGCACGGACGAACAAGCAGACACGAGACAAGACTTATGACATTCCTTGCTCCACTCCAGCACGACTCTATGATGCCAGTCCACTCGAGGGTTGTGTTGAATGAGCCAGGGATGTCCGAGGACGACGGGTGCCAGAGGTGAATCCATGATGTAGAATGAAATAGTCTCAGAGTGGTTACCAGAAGTGATGAGGGTTAATTCTTCAGTGGATAGTGAAATGGTGGGAAGTGTCTGTCCATTTAGAGCGTGAACTGCGATTCTGTGGGTGAGGGGTTTGAGGGGAATTTGTAACTGTTGTGCGAATGAGTGGTCCATAAAATTACCTTCAGCCCCAGAATCCAGAAGTGCTCGACAGTCGTGCTGGTGGACTGACCATCTTAGTCTTACCGGGAGGAGCGTGGAGGTAGATGTAACAGCTGATGAGGTCTTCCTGGCGGAGATCCCACCCGATAGTAGCCTCAAGTTTACTATCGGGCTTGGCCTTTTACCGGGCAGTTGTATGAAAAATGTCCCGCTCCTCCACAATATAGGCAAAGGCCCTGGGACCTCCGCCTCTCCCTCTCCTCCCGGGAAAGCCGAGCTCGACCCACCTGCATGGGCTCGGGATCGTAGACTGGGCTGACCACGTCCCTGCCGTTGGATCTTGAACCGTCGACCCCTCCGAAGGTACGGGTGGACGGGACTCGACGTTCGATCCTGGATAGCCGAGCGTCCACCCGCAGAGCCAAGTCAATCAACCCGTTCAGTGTGGTAGGTAGATCCAAGGCGTAGATCTCCTTCTGGACGTGGTCAGCCAACCCATGCAGGAACATATCCCACTGCGCCTCCTCGTTCCAGCCGCACTCCGCCGCCAGGGTCCGGAACTCGATAGAAAAATCTGAAACTGATCTTTCACCTTGACGAAGATCCGCCAATGTCCTGGCAGCCTCTCTCCCCAAAAGCGCTCGGTCAAAGACCTTCTTCATCTCGGCGGAGAGGGTCTGGAACGAGGCGCAGCATGGATGTTGATTCTCCCACACCGCCGTTCCCCAGAGTGCCGCCTTCCCAGTCAGCAAGGTGATAACGAACGCCACTTTGGCCCGTTCCGTACTGAAAGTCTGTGGTTGAAGAGCAAAGTGCATTGAACAACGCGTCAAGAATGCTCTACAAAAAGCTGGTTCACCTGAATAGGTCTCCGGTGTGGGTAGACGAGGCTCGGACTGGGAAGGTCTTGCAGGTGTTGCGGGGGGAACAGCCGGTGTGGGCGGCGCAGCGGGAATCTGTAGGCGATGGATCTGCTGGGTGAGCTCGGACACCTGCGTCACCAGGGCTTGTACTGCGCGACCCGTGTCGCCGATCTCTTGTTGTTGCGAATCCATTCTTCGGATACTGTGATGAACAAACTCTTCAAATGATCCAGAATCCGCGCTCGCTGCTTCCATTCCGTGGTCAGATCGTTCTGTCATAATGACTAGATGAGACAGGAAGCAAGTGCAAGTAATATTTATTACGGCAACACAGTCAACAGTACAAGCAGAAGTGAGATGGGTGACGCAGGGACAAGATGGTCAGGATCCGTGATGAAGTGCTGTGACGGTGACGGTGAGAAGACGACAAAATCCACGAAGAACGGGAACAGGAACACAAGGCAGGAACGGACACCGGAACACCAACACGGAGGACATCAACCAACGATCTGACAAGGATGATACAACAACGGTGAGTATTTATAGAAGAGTGGATTGCTTGCAGCTGGTGAAGTGATGATGATCAGCTGGAGCGGATCAGGTGATGTCATACACACACCCACTGCACACGCGCTCACACAACAACATAAACACGAGACTAAAAGGAACAGAGAATACGTCTACCGTGACAGTAACTACATGGAACAAGAGGGTAAGAAGCACCACTTTAATTTACAGCCCGCAATGTCACACTTACCCTGTAACTACATGAAACAAGAGGGTAAGAAGCACCACTTTAATTTACAGCCCGCAATGTCATACTTACCCTGTAACTACATGAAACAAGAGGGTAAGAAGCACCACTTTAATTTACAGCCCGCAATGTTACACTTACCCTGTAACTACATGAAACAAGAGGGTAAGAAGCACCACTTTAATTTACAGCCCGCAATGTCACTTACCCTGTAACTACATGAAACAAGAGGGTAAGAAGCACCACTTTAATTTACAGCCCGCAATGTTACACTTACCCTGTAACTACATGAAACAAGAGGGTAAGAAGCACCACTTTAATTTACAGCCCGCAATGTCACACTTACCCTGTAACTACATGAAACAAGAGGGTAAGAAGCACCACTTTAATTTACAGCCCGCAATGTCATACTTACCCTGTAACTACATGAAACAAGAGGGTAAGAAGCACCACTTTAATTTACAGCCCGCAATGTCACACTTACCCTGTAACTACATGGAACAAGAGGGTAAGAAGCACCACTTTAATTTACAGCCCGCAATGTCACACTTACCCTGTAACTACATGAAACAAGAGGGTAAGAAGCACCACTTTAATTTACAGCCCGCAATGTCACACTTACCCTGTAACTACATGAAACAAGAGGGTAAGAAGCACCACTTTAATTTACAGCCCGCAATGTCACACTTACCCTGTAACTACATGAAACAAGAGGGTAAGAAACACCATTTTAATTTACAACCCGCAATGTCATACTTACCCTGTAACTACATGGAATACTTACAGTCTAAATAATTTGCCTAAATAATTTGTTATTTTCCTGGTTGTTACCCCTTTATTCCCAAAACTTTACATATTATTCCCCTATACTTACACTTATGTACTTTATAGGTACACTGTAATTACCAAAAGTTACACTGTAATTTTGTTTTAATTACGCAGTATTTTCCTGGTTGTTACACCTTTATTCCCAAGACTTTACGTATTGTTCCCCTATACTTACACGTAAGTACTTTATAGGTACACTGTAATTACTGAAAGTTACACTGTACTTTCAATTTAATTACGTAGTAATTTCCGGGCTGTAATCTAAAGCGTTACCAGAAATTCATAATAAATATTAATAAAGAAAGATACCCTGTTGAAATATGTGAGATGTGTGATTTATATAAACTGCAAAGGTAAAGTATAAATAAAAATTATTGTGACCTATGTGAAGGGGGAGGAGAATTTATACGTGCGTCACGTTTAGTCGACAAAACTCTTCCGCATAGGATACACCTGTGTATCCTCGCTCATGACTCCTCTGGAAGCCTCCTCACTCCTCGATACTCGACTCCTCACGGTGCAATTAGAGAATTTCAAGAGAGTCCTTCAAGATGGCTGAGCTCGATCGGTTTCCGGGTCATAGGATGGAGGACGGAGGAGCGAGGAGACGAGAAGGGATATTGAGAAGTACCCAATATCAGTCAATGAAGCCGAACTGTCAGAAGCTTCCTGGCATTATTTGATGATGCTTTTGAAGCTTCTGAAAGTCCATTGACTGGTATTGTATTAAACCAACAGTACAAACCTGACCAAAATCACCTTTTGTGTTAAAAAAAAAAAAAAAAAACCTGAGAGATCAAACAACATGAAGGTGAGTAAATAATGACTGAATTATATGCTTGGGTTCACTAACACTTTAGACACTATTTTACTGTGTGTAGTTAATGCAAAACTTATGGTAGTTTGTGTAAACAGCCTCAAGTTCAACTTTGGAGGGCCATTGTCCTGCAGAGTTTTTCCTACCCTAATTATACACACCTAAATCAATTTAAACCAATTAATAACTGACTATTTGAAAATTACAGACAGGTGTGTTGGAACTGAACTCTCCATGACCTGCCTTGAAAATCCCTGCATGAGCTTGTTATGCATTTAGAAGTCACATAATACACTACAATAAAACTATTGTTTTAAAATGTTTTTTATTTATTTATTTTTATTTTTTATTTTTACATTACACCACAAATTATTCATCACTTCATAAATATTTAATTTATGAATGTTATCATTAACTCAAAGCATCACCAAATGTCTAGAAGTCTATAATGTACTGTGAATGCCAAGAAATTGTTTGTTTTATTTACATAGTATTGTACAAAAGTCTTTGGCCACCATTTGATGTTGTTGTAGCAAGGGTATAATGACCTAGCCTGGCTAACGTCAGACCTCTTCTCATTGAGACGTGGTCTGGGAACCACGTTCATTTTCTCACTCGTAACATTGTGTTTTAATGGTGCATGTACTTTTAAATAACCATAACTTGCTAAATTTTCTACCAATTTTCAAACGGTTTGGTTTGTTATAAACGTCAGAGATGTAGTTATGTCACTGCATGCATATGAATAATTATAACAATGGACTTCCATATGAAAGAATTATAGCCACGTTAATAATGTTTGTAAGAAACCAAACCGTTTGTAAATCCGTCAAGATTTCAGCGAGATAAGAGGATTTGTGTGCGTGCTGATCACTCACCTTAATTCACAGCTTCCCTGTGGCAAGATGGTCGCCGGTGATGCCGGAAGTGACTCCACCTTAAGACATCTAGCCTTTATGATATCTATGCTTAGAACACTATCTAAGGCTGCATCGAAAGGTAACATCGCGTCTGATGCCATGTTGGATCCATAGATATAAACAAACTGCTTCGGTGTGTCGCATAGACGTCGTCATCGTCTTGCTGCTCCCTCCCCGTTCTGTGATTGGTTCCCTTTTTGAGGGGAAAATCTGGTCCATAGTGTCCAGGCTACCTAGCAGCGTGAATAAAATCGCGCTGCGCGAAAGGCAGAATGGGCAAACCCAGGCTAATAATGACCATATGTGGCAAGAATTTAGTGTGACCTTTACACTTGAGCAATAGAAATAATCTGGCTTTCATAAACTAAAATGGAATGGAAAAGGACTAGGAAGCCCAAGAAAACTTCTGATGAGAAGTAATGTGATAAGCTTCTGTAACGGGTCCCGGCCAGGGGTCCGCTAGCAGATGTATAGATACTTCTGGTCGAAGTGCTCTGGAAATATATTAAATATTAAAGAGAAATCAGTGACGCAGGAACACAGTTGCTCATTCTCCATTAACTTGGATTATCATTTATTCTCAACTTCAATTTAACTTTGTATCTGCAATCATGAGTTGTTTCCTGTTATTTTTGTCTGTTTTGCATTTAAGCACAAGTTATATCCACATTTGGATAACATAAAGCAATATATTCTTGAAAGGTCTGTTTTCACATAAATGTATACTCACATATTTTACAAACATTAGCTTATCAAAATTTGTATGAAACCAAAAATAAACATTTTCCATTTAAATCACATTTTTGGTCTATCATCAATCATATCCGCACTTTTCTCTTTAACATCTGTCATCTTTGTTCTCTTATCAAAAGAGTATTTTTGTAATAAATGTACATTTTATAAGTGTTCACTTTATACAACAGGATAATTCTCATTTGCAGTTAAGTTTTGTTACATTTACTCTATAAGAACTCACACTTCAAAAATAAACATCTCTGCCTCATAACTTTGGCACTCAGTGTTATGAACTTACTCAGTATTATTGTAATATTAACACACGTGCGCCCTTAAAGATGAACTGAACTGAAAAAAAAAAAATTTGATAATGTGTTGTTTATGACAATTAAAAGTAAATGACACTAAATTTTTTTTTTTTAAATATCAATATAGCTTTTTTTAAAAGCAACACAAAAATTGCGTTTGTTAGTATAAGAACGCTGGCAATTCTGATGACGTCACTGGAATGGTAGGACCTGCGAAGGTATATGGCAGCTGCAACTGCAGGTCCTATACACACGAAAATGAGTCATTTTGGTTACGCGTTTGAGCCTGTGAGGGACAGGCCAGTAGTACTGACTACCACCACAAGGAGAACGATCAGTTTCAGGCTCCAACTACAGTACAGGATCGTTTGGGGGGAGCGGCGCGCGCTGTATCGATTCGCCTCACTGATCAAGTGCAAAAGAAACTACGAGCATGCAACGCCGTTACGTTGTAAATTACACGAAAAGTAATGCAGGTATGATCCAGATTGTATTTACAATGTACATAGTCAATTATTAATGGAGCAATAGTGGTTCATGGTGTTATAAGAGGGAAATGTGGTGGGAGGTTGGAGGGCTGTAGTAGCCTGTCATGCACTTTCATTTATTGTATACAAGCACATTATGCATTTTATTAAATAGAGACTGCTTATATATGTCGTGTGCATTTAGAGAAAAATACTAAAACATGGTTGAGGTACTGTGCGTTTTAGAAAGTCGAGGCAGATAAATGGCAAATGTGATTGGACGAATTAATCCAATGGGATCGCTTGTTCAGTTAGCTGCACGCAAAATGTTAAAATCAAAATACTGCACGGCCGGTTACTGCACACAGATACCTCTTACTATGAACCTAGCAGCTAACGTTAGTTCTGCGAGTTGAACTCCCTGCATCAACAATGTTTCCTGACACGATGAACATCAGCTAGCTTCAGGGTGAGTAGAGAGGGACATTGGATTCTGTTGACAGACCTGCTGCGGTTTAGTTAGCTGCTAGTAAACGCATTATTAAGGCAGCTGGGGTTACGATACATTTGCACAGGCTAACGTTAACTTTGACAAGGAAACCAGGCTTTATAGCGTTCAACAAAACTGAGACTGACACACTCGGCATTCATTGAAATTGAGTCACAAAACCAAGCTAGATACCAAACGATCCAACCTAGGTAAAGAGCTAGCAGCTAAACACGTTGGAAGCACTTTTGTCAAACTCAACAAGCTAGCCACCACTCCGACCATATAAACTGTATAAATAAATAATGACTCCGACGATATCACAGATTGATGCGTTTATTAGCATCTAACTAAACCGCAGCAGGTCTGTCAACAGAATCCAATGTCCCTCTCTACTCACCCTGAAGCTAGCTGATGTTCATCGTGTCAGGAAACATTGTTGATGCAGGGAGTATTTTGATTTTAACATTTTGCGTGCAGCTAACTGAACAAGCGATCCCATTGGATTAATTCGTCCAATCACATTTGCCATTTATCTGCCTCGACTTTCTAAAACGCACAGTACCTCAACCATGTTTTAGTATTTTTCTCTAAATGCACACGACATATATAAGCAGTCTCTATTTAATAAAATGCATAATGTGCTTGTATACAATAAATGAGAGTGCATGACAGGCTACTACAGCCCTCCAACCTCCCACCACATTTCCCTCTTATAACACCATGAACCACTATTGCTCCATTAATAATTGACTATGTACATTGTAAATACAATCTGGATCATACCTGCATTACTTTTCGTGTAATTTACAACGTAACGGCGTTGCATGCTCGTAGTTTCTTTTGCACTTGATCAGTGAGGCGAATCGATACAGCGCGCGCCGCTCCCCCCAAACGATCCTGTACTGTAGGTGGAGCCTGAAACTGATCGTTCTCCTTGTGGTGGTAGTCAGTACTACTGGCCTGTCCCTCACAGGCTCAAACGCGTAACCAAAATGACTCATTTTCGTGTGTATAGGACCTGCAGTTGCAGCTGCCATATACCTTCGCAGGTCCTACCATTCCAGTGACGTCATCAGAATTGCCAGTGTTCTTATACTAACAAATGCAATTTTTGTGTTGCTTTTAAAAAAAGCTATATTGATATTTTTAATAATTTTTTTTAGTGTCATTTACTTTTAATTGTCATAAACAACACGTTATCAAATTTTTTTTTTTTCAGTTCAGTTCATCTTTAAACATGGTTGCATCCGTAACTGGTCTTATGCTGTACATTCACATTAACTTTTTACCCTTTTAACACATATAGCTGTTTTCCACGCACGCTGAAATAACCCACAAATGCCCTGAAACCATAAGAAATAAATAAAAGACAATCTGCGGGCATCGGCCGCCATTTTCTCAACTGCGTACTGTCAATTTTAACTGTTTACACATTTGACATGTTTTTAATTTACGGAGCACACTTCACTGGGGATTTATATAAGCTTATAAACATCTGGAGTCACATAAAAGGTGTGTAACTGACCTGGAAATATATTAAATATTAAAGAGAAATCAGTGACGCAGGAACACAGTTGCTCATTCTCCATTAACTTGGATTATGAGCTCATCTTGCTCTGCGCATCGCTAAATGTCCCCGTGTGACGCTACTCGCGATTACTGCCACCCCGTGTCCATTTTAGGAAATACATGTTGTGTGCTTTTTCCGTACTCTCTCATTAATATTCAATTATATAAATCAGAATAAAATAAAATACTATTGCAATAGAAGGAAAGGAAACAAAAAGTAAAATCTCAACAAAACTTATTTTGTGAGTGTCACACTTCACATAGTTTCTTCTTTGACAATTTCTTCTTACTGATGTTTGCCTAAAGAAGCCATTTTGTACCAAGTTTATTTATTTATTTGTGTCCATATTTCCTTTATTTTCTTTTTTTTATCTTAATAAAGAGAGCGAAATATGAATGATCATTAAAGCACTGCTAAAACAACAAAGCTGGTGGTAGTCTATGATTTTTGCACAGTACTATATATACAGGGTGGGCCATTTATATGGATACACCGCAACAACATGGGAATGGCTGGTGACACCAAAGTCCCGTTTGTGGCACACCAGTACATGTGAGGGGGCAAACTCCTCAAGATGGGTGGTGACCATGACATATACTAATGTGCCACAAACAGGACCTCAATATCACCAACCACTCCCATGCCACCACGGTGTATCCATATAAATGGCCCACCCTATATATATATATATATATATATATATATATATATATATATATATATATATATATATATATATATATATATATATATATATATATATGTGACCCGTCACGGAAACCAGGGACACAGGTCGGCAGCACAACTTTCGAGCAAAATGAGAAAGAAGCGTTTTTTTTCAAAATTGGTGATTTTCGTTTTTTTTTGCAGAATCTGTTAGTTGAGATCACGAAGAAGCCTTTCCATGTTTGAGATAGCAGTATCGGTATATTTAAAAACTCACATTTTGAGTTTGAAATCGGCTTGTTTTTCGGAGATTCTAGCACGCAGTAGGGGCGTGTCATTGTCGGTGTGTATTTCCATAGAGACAGAGCGTATTTAGGCCACGCCCACACCCAGGGGGAAAACAAACCAACCGTCCCCATTGACTTTGCATTGCGAGAGGCTGCCTCCTTGTCATTCCTTGCTTCTAACAAAATACAGAAAAATGCCTAAAAACTGCTGTGTGACAAGGTGTACAGCAAAGAAGCTAAAAAACCCAGAAATAAGTTTTTATTAGCTCTTGACCCCAAAAAACGAGTGTTTAGGACATAAAAGTGGATACAGGCAGTTGAGACAGAGCGTCACGTGTCTCATTACTCTGAGAACTAACGTACGTCCGCTGGAGGAGACCGTGATCGACAACACATGATAGTTTATCTTACAGAAATATAATATATAAAACTGACATTTGGATATTTGGCTCACCAGTGACCAAATGTTTAACTTACTGCACACGTAGTGTATTTTAGTGCATACTGAGTGTCAGGATCCCACAATTTACCCATTCGTTCCAGCCTGTATCCACTTTTATGTCCTCAAACGCTCGTTTTTTGGGGTCGACAGCTTATGAAAACTTATTTCTGGGTTTCTTAGCTTGTTTGCTGTACACCTTGTCACATTGGCATTATTCTGTCTTTTCTTAGAAGCAAGAAATGACAAGGAGGCAGCCTCTCGCAATGCAAAGTCAATGGAGACAGTTGGTTTGTTTTCCCCCTTGGTGGGCGTGGTCTTCAGATTATGACGCGTTGCGCTCTGTCTCTATACTGAATAAGCCGGCGTGGCTACTAATTATGCAGCGCTCTGGCCGGCTCTTTCTGATTTCAAAATTCAATGAAGATGGACGCCAATAACATTACGATGTCCAGCAATCGATTTAAATAGTAGGTCACCTGAGGTTTGATTTGTCGTTTAATGAGATGTAGCCTAATACATGTTATGTTCATCAGTGGTTGTATATCAAGCAGGGACACGCAAACGTTATCGAGTGAAGACAGTGCGGTGTGTGCGCGAGCCACACGAAAAAACACTGTGCCACTGATCGCAGCGGCAACGAGCACTTTGATCACTTGAAAAAAAAAAAAAAAGACATTTCAGCGCTAGTATCTTATTTAAAAAACGAACGAAATGAATGCTCTGCCAGTTAACTGGAGATGTTTTATTTATTTGTAGAATTGGTACATTCGTGTCGCGAGATGTTTTAAAAAGTGGTGGGAACATGTCCCATCCGTCCCTGTATTCAGTGTACACAAGAGTTGCCTATACAGTTTTATCGGTAGATGTTAAGAGACATTTATTTATATATTACCTGTTTGCAAACTTTATTTAATTTTTTTCTTTGATGGCACATTTTTCTGACCTTTCTGCTCCCCCCTGTGCTTTAAAGCTTTACAGGGGGTATGGCTTATCTAAATGAGATGTAAATGAGCCCTATTGTCACTCCCAGCAGGAGAGAGGGGTGAGAACTTCACAATCTTTCAAGGCCGTTTTCTGCCCTTTGAGCTTTTTTGAGTGCCTACCTTCACATGGCCATAACTTCTCCAAATATTATCAGATTTCCATGTGTTACACATCGTTGGAAAGTTTGAAGACTACACTTTCAGAATCTGTGAATAACTCAAAATGCCCCAGAACTGACTTGTCCCTACTTTCCGTGATCGGTCACATATATATATGGTGGTCAGAATTAATGGCACCCCTGGTAAATATGCTAAAAAATGGCTGTAAAAAATAAATCTGCATTGTTTATCCTTTTGATCTTTCATTCAAAAAATTCGCAAAAATCGAACCTTTCATTGAAGTAAAAGAATTGAAAGTGGGGGGTAAATCACATTATATGCTCTGCCCTATTGATCTTGCCCGTGCCTGACCTTTGCCTGTCGACCATTATCCTAAATAAAACTTGCTGTAAAATGGACCTGACTGATTCTGATGATTCGCAACACTTCCCCCATCTCCTGGATTAGGTCCTCCAGATCCTTCACCCTTTTTCTGGGTCTCGCTAGCTCTGGCCTCACTGAGGATGAAGAGGCCACAGCAACATCCAGCCCACATGAGGCAATGAGGGCAGGTGGAGTGATGGAGGGTCTGCCCTCAATCGCCTCATCCATGGCACTGTACCACTTTCAGGATGCTCTCCATCCTCAGTGCTTACCCCAGTCTGTGGATATTTCAGATCCTACAAAAATGCACAAGCATGATACAAAAGTCATTTTAAGATCACAATGTTTAATCATTTAATTGCTGTATTAGAAGTAACAAAATTATCATACTTTGTAGTTTGGTTTAAGGTTTTCCTTTTTTTTTTTTAATACCACCATCATCCTGCTCCACCACAAATGCTCAAAAAAGTGCTGTAATATCTCTGTTTGAAATTACAATAATTGAAATAAACTACAAATCAACATTTAAATAGATTTTTTATTATGCTCACTCAAAGCCTTTGCTGGCAGCATTATGCTTTCTGGTGAAGAGGGCTTCATGAGCCACTCTCCACCGGATAAGCAGACGTTTGTGCTCATCTGTCCCTGCAACATCCAGACAAGATTAACGTTACCTCTGAGATTTATGAGCTCAATACTACATTTACATGTTGAGGTTGTTGCTGATAAGTAGCTTTTTATCCATCATAAATGTTCCACAATTTTTCAACAGTACTAATGGACAAATGAAATAGATTACTTATGTTTAGTTACTTTATGTAAATGTATTTACATTACTTACATTCGTCTAATGCAAACACAGTGTTGACAACAGTGAATTCTACAACACAATGGTACACATACATCACTCACATGTCTATTTCATATCTATTAGACGTAGTAATCTGCAATTCTTATAGAAGATTTTCTTGCCAGATATTAAGTAGACATTTAGTAATTGTATTTAAGATGTATATGGTTTAAAATGTATGCAAATCCACTTTGGAGACGTACAGATGGTACTCACCCAGAATAATACAATTGCGGGTGTGTATTTGCAGCCTCTTACCGCTAAGAGGCGCTACAATCACAGACCTTGCAAAGTGTCCGTTTAATCTCTCTATTGCGTAATCTGCCGCCGCGCCGCGGCTCATTGAGAGCGATTGAAAGCTGGTAGCAGATCAATTCAAATGAAACATTGAACGAATCCATAATCACAATACTGAAATTACTGAAATTGAATTGAATATATTTAATAATGAAAACATTTTCAACATAAAACATTGCAATAGAAAAATATTAGGCTACATCAATGAGGCTTTGCACGACCATAAGACGTTATCTTAACAGAATTCAGACGATAGCTCTGTGGTCAACGCATCAACATGAGCCTCGTGGAGCTTCAAGCGATCCGAGATCGAATCTTAGTGTAGCCTATAGCCGACAGCGTGTACGTTTTACCATTCTTGATGCTTAAATATGTAACTGTTTATTAACTGTATCTGCTAAATTGAAATTGTGTGTGAAAAACCTTTATACAATCAATAAAACTACAATATTTATAATTTAATAAGATATAGGGCCTACATATCGACTTTTGGAGATTTTGAGATTTATCCTTAAAAGAATTTTGCCTTTGCCTGCTCATCAGGCTGGCTATCCGACACTCTCCATATGAAAGACGGAACATTAACACCTATTGTCCTGCACCCCCACGATAAAGCAACTACTGCCTTCTCCAACCCCTAGATTTAGCCTAGATTTAATTAGAGTGAGATTTTCACCCTTTCCTTGTCCTTTCCTCATTGGGAAGCGCTCACATGATAGCTAAACATGTTTGAGTAGATCTTCTGTACCTCTCGGTTTCATATGGATTACATAATCAGGCTTTAGACATAGCCGATTTCGTATCGTGACTGAGCTGAGGCAAGTGGCTTTCAGTTCATTTTTGTGACGCGCAGTTCCCGGAGACAGAGACGACAGACAAACTTGTCGTTAGCCTAATATGAATAAAAGTTTACAGTTTTAAACGATGTAGTCTAAACTCTACTCGTATCTGTATGACTGAAAAACTACAGAGTAGCCTATTAATTTATTTTAGCTGTAAGAGTAAAATAAATCCAAATGAACGCACCGCCGCGTTTGTCGAACACTAATTCAACATGCCAGAATAAAACCTGGCTTTAGAACAATGCATAGCGCCACTCGTCGTGGTGTGCCAAAACACTTAATTATAAACTTCAATATTTCATTCAAAACAATCTCAAACCGCTTTGTGACATTTTGAAAAGCCGTGCATGCATTACGGCCACTGGAACCAAAAACGTAACAGAATACTGGTTCTGATTTTATTGTTTGTCGTTTAAATGCGCCTGTTGCATATCTTTATTTTATATATTTTATATGGTTTATTGGTGAAGTAGCAAAAAAAAAAAAAAAATATATATATATATAACAGAACTGCTTTTGAAATTACGATTGGAATTATTACAGGCTACAGATGTGAAGTCATTGCATAATATTTGTTCCTTAGTGTAAAATGGAAATGCATGGTAATTTTATTTTATAAATATAAGCAAAAAATTATGGTGTAACTATGGTGAGTTTTAGAACTAGACAAATCTCTCTGCATCAATAATAAAATGCATTAATAGGCTAATATAAAAATTACAATAGTCCAAGTTGGCTCGGGATTTGAACCCGTGTCATTTAAATGATCGAAACGTAAGTTCTACCACTCGGCCATGACTTCACTCGTTGCCCAAACGTTCCAATGTGTGTTCGCTCACACGAGCGAGCCGAGAAGCGCTTTTCATTCATCTCATTCCTCGATAGAATAGTACAAATAATCAGCTTCATTCATAATTTACTTTTGTTTGTTATTTTTTGTTATTAAATTTGTTTTTGTGTGTGTGTGTGTGTGTGTGTGTGTGTGTGTGTGTGTGTGTGTGTGTGTGTGTGTGTGTGTGTGTGTGTGTGTGTTCAGTGTTTCATCACACTGCTCCCCGGGGAATAGGCTTGTCGCCCACCGACGTCTAGGCCTACAATATGAAATATAGGTTTTGTTATCGTCTCTATTTTTAATTTGTTATTCTATTTTTCTGGCCTTATAAAAATGTTCTATTCTGTTTACCATAGTTGTAGTATTTCATCCTTACTGTAAATTGACATTAACCCCACTTAAGGCAATTGAAAAAAAATGCAGCAATTGCTGCTGTTTTGCACAATATACCTTTGCGCCACCTGGCGGTCATTTCGCGAATGACTTTGAAATGCGACTGGTTTATTTTTGCCGCGGTAGTTTTGCCGTGGCGCGGCGGTAATAGGCATTCTGGTTGAGTACCATCTGTATGTGTCCTTACTGGAGCTCTCCTGTTGAGTATATACATAATAAAACGTGTTTTTACAGCAAAATCACAAATTTACTATACTATTTACCATCTTTTTACCTTCAACAATTCAAGTTTACTGTACAGTAGTTTAACACATGCGATTTGGTTTGTAATACTCACATTTGAAAACACTCTCGTTCATCTTTTCCGTCATGTTCGAGTATGATGAATCCTCTTCTTCTTCTTCTTTATGATGTATGCTCTCCCGTGTCCTCCTGGGATAGAAAAGTATCCATCGGACGAGCACTCGAAAATCTGGCCGGAAGTAGTAGGCCATCCGGGAACTTCTCGCCTACTCTTTTATGAATACTGATGTTTCGAACATACTACTCCTTTCACGTATGTCAACTAACCCTAAACCTACCCTATCTATTCTGAGAGTTAGAAGACATGTAGTTGCAAATTATTGAGAAGTAGTTGACATGTAGTTACAAAGTTACTTATAGTAAGTAGAAAGTCTAAAGTGGACCAGGTTACACTTTTCTAAAAGCACTTATTATTAAGGGACACTGACAGGTGAAAGGTTACTGACCTTTGCTACTTCACTCTATGTTCAGGAATTTTGTGAAGCCATTGAAGAGAATGATGGTTTCCCAATGCACATCTCACTAGAAAAGAAGATGGGAAAACAGGTATGATGTTTACAGACTTATACATTCAAATAATAAACCATTTTTTCATGAACTAATCTTCAGGTAAAATGAAGGCAGGCTACTTTAATTGCACAACAGGGCAGTTTTTGGGTGCCTTTGCACTTCTAAATTCTTGATTTTACCTTTTAACATCATTGATGATGTTATTGATGACTTTAAAGTGACAGAATTCACACAATGTCAACAATAACTTCACACAATTTACTGCTTATTTTAAATAAATGCACAACCAAAATGTACTGAACCAACAGCTTCATTCAACAACAAAGAATATATTTACACAGCTAATAAATATATGGATGCACCTGGTACTACTTGTCTGACATGTTTGATCTTATGGATTATTTCAAGCAGGTTGTAAAATTGAACGAAGTAAAGCTTAAACTACTCATGATTGTTCACATTTTGTAAATAATTGTTTCTGTAATGTGTTTCTTAGTACTCTGTTTACCTTCACCCTATATCAGAAATGATCACTATTTAGATAGTGTTGAAATCAGAGGCGGCCTTACCTATGTTTCACCTGTTTCAATTGAAACAGGCCCCGCCCTCCAAGGGGGGCCCCCAACAGACCAGCAAAATCCCATTAATTTTCTCCGTAGGATATTGATTTTCATTCATAATGTCTAAACCATCCAAGGTAGATTGACCACGAGCTACAAGGTTGTGAAACGAAAGTTTCTGCTCCTATAAAAGCCACAAGGTATAAAAATCAACCTTGTTATTTGCGATCTTCTGGAGAAATACTACACTACCCATAATTCTAAGCAAAACACTGACGTCTCTGATTGGTCGAACTCGAGTCGTGGCGACGTTTACGATGGTTACCATGGCGACGTTTACCGCCCCGCGAACGGTGATCTGAAGTAAATAAATACCGGTAGTTTATGTGTTTATACTTTGCCTTTTTTGCCTTAAGGTTAAAACGTTTTTTTGAGCAGGAAAATAATTTGAATAGGAAATGAAAAGTACCTATGCCAGTGGTGCTGAAAAACGAAAGATATACCCACAAATTCATAAACCGTGCCCACGCTTTCGCAATCCATTCCCACGGGTTTGTAAACTGTAGGCCTACTCACTGATTTGTGGCTTGCCTTCATTTTAGAAGAATACCAGGAGGTACGTTGTCAACTAATCTTATTGTATTGTGTTTTATATAGGCCTAGCCTACATATTGTCTTAACTACGTCTGCATGCTTAAAGTGATTCTCAATTGAATGACGTGCATCAAAATCTTGTGTTTATTTGTGATAATCTTAGCACTTAAAAAATAAGAATAAAATAATCTTAGCACTTTAGGATTATTGTCTAACCTGTATTATGACTGATATTTGACGAATTGCTTTGTTCCTTTTTTGTAAGTTTTGGACAAAAGCGTCTTCTAAATATGTAGCCTATTTGAGTTTATAACTATAAATTAGTTCACTTAAGACAGTAATATTTTTATCATAAAATAATTTATAAAAAAAATTCAAATGTAGGCCTATTTTATCCAAACCTGTAAAAGGTTAGGTTATAGCCTATAAAAATAAAGCAATTGCCAATGCCAATGCAAAAAAAAAATTTGCAAAAACTGAAGGCACGGTTTATAAGTCTGTAAGGCCCGCGATATTGGCCCAATCTGCCGGTTCGCCAATACACGGGGAAGGTTGTCACGTGTTCTGTCCTCACTCATGCAAAATATTTGGTTGGTTAAATTTGCAATACATTAATCATGTATTTACTCGTTAATTCATCTGACTCCATAAATGAAAGGTTTTAATAATATCTGTGCCTCACTAAAAGTGAGCGAATGTTTGACTATTCCTTTAACCATTAAATGAACAATGTCAAAATCAGTTATAATAATCATATGTAACAATTTAATATTTCAGATATCAGAGATCAATTCCACAATCAATCCAAATATCTAAAACATGGTTATACATTGATTACATCAAATAGTCTTACCCAGCTTGACCAGAGAGAGAGAGAGAGAGAGAGAGAGAGAGAGAGAGAGAGAGAGAGAGAGAGAGAGCGAAAGAGAGAGAGAGAGAGAGAGAGAAACCACCTATCCAATTCCACGTCCAGCCAAGAAGAAGAGACAGAGAGAGCCAGAACACCTTCCTTTATCCTCTGACCAGGTAATTAGGGGGGGTGGGGTGAGATCACCCTCAAATGGCTTCTATCCCACAGAAGGGGGGTTGCCTTATCTGGCCTTATCTCTAAACCAGTTTTCTATGAACTTCTATAAACCTTATTTCCTTTTATTGTATCTATCTGGATATGAGATATCTGTACCACTCACTTTGAGACATTTCAAATGACACCAAAAACATAACAGTCAATGTTGAATATTCACATTAAACCATGGTCTTGTGTGAGTTCCTAGTTTCTGAGAGGAAGAAAGGCTGTATTGGGGGAGGTCAAATGTTAATTAGCCAGCAGGGCCCTTTTGTCCCATAAATCAGGCCTCAACCAGTATTTTCAGTCTTACAAGTCTAAGAGTGCGGATTAGAAACTCGTGGGTACGGTTTATTTAATCCGTGGGCACGATTTGTTAAACCGAGGGAACAGTTTGAGAATTCGTGAGTACGGTTTATAGACTGAGCGGACGGATTTTGCAAAACCGTCGTCACATATTGTTTGGGGTTTTTTTTCTCCCACAGTTTGACTTCCCGGGCTCCGTAATAATTCAAGTTGAGGGTTTGTTTGAGCTGGGTTTTTTTTAAGTCAGCCCAGACAGCTGAAAATATACTGCGCAAATCAATTAAGCAGTGAAGTTGCCCTGCGTGAAAGGGCGAGGCTTATTCCAACGTAAACGCTGTATAATTGTATATAGTTTTAATCAAATAAGGTGAAATAAATGCAATATTTGCCAAATAATACACAGATGTTTCAGAGACATTTTCATTCAATACATATATACTTTATGTACTGCTTCATACAGCGTCTGTTTGAACAAGAATAAAGTTCAACATAAGCTAGGCTACTATTTTTAATCGTATAAATACTGGGAACTATATTCTCACTAGGCGTAGGAGCACAGCTACTTGGGTGGAGTGGCTACTTGGGCGGAGTGATTAGCGCAGCACACGAGACGCCACGAGAATATAGTTCCCAGTATTTATACGATTAAAAATGGTCTCTGTCTCATATAGCCTTCTTATTTGTACACGCTGTGACTATACAGATCACAACATGTAAATAGGAAAATGTTTGCATTATTTTGTCACTTATTGGGATTAGTATGTTACCTTATCCATTTACATCCAGTCTTTGTGCTAAGCTAGGCTAGCGGTGGGTGCGTCAAATAACACTTACAGAACGCACAGAAATGAAAAAGGTATGTATGGACTTATCTAACTCTGGGGGATACATTGAATAAGCTAAAGTCCCAAAAAGTCGGAGTGTTCCTTTAAACTGTTAAGTTGGCTTATTAAAGCGTTTAACTAAACTCTCAGGAGTTTGGGCACACGCGATCACGTGGACATTACGCTAATTACATGCAAGAACTGGAGAACGGGGCGTAGGTCCCGCCCAAGACAATATCTGATTGGCTGTCACACTCGAAGGACGATTTGGATGGACGCGCTTATAACCCAATGACAAGCAGCTATGCGTTGCTTTTTGCTTGCTTTTGCAGTGACCTTTGCTCTTGCTTATGTTTGTGCTGACCTTTCCATCGTCCAGCGTGTATGCTTACATACTCTTCAAACCACCAAGAGCTCACTCAAAACTCATAAACTCTAACCGTAAGATCCTTCGTTGAACTTCGTCAAAGAAAACCCTCTCAGAGTCGCCTCAGCAGCTCCTCCAGACTCAGAGGAAACTCCGTTGCATAGCAACCCGCAATCCAGGAAATCCCGCGAACGAAGTGCCACCCGGCAAAGCCAACCAACCACTCACCATCGAGTGCTGTCCCTCAGAACGCATCATCGACCAACTGCCAGCCAATCAGCACCGAAGAGATTCCCTCTCCAGCAACTTCGTCACAGAAGGGAACGCACATGCTCACAGGAGCATCCAAACGCAAGTACACAATCTCCTAATTCTGGCTGAACTGGTGCAAATCTTATTAAGAAAACCAACTAAGATTAAAGTGTTAGAAGATTGATTCTCTCAGGTTGCGGTCAAGAAATAGAGTCTAATGCTAGACATTTGGGACTCCATTCACCCTCCGTTAATAACATCACTTTTCTCTGTCACTGTTTGAATAAATGTTTGTGTGTTTTCGTTAGTTTGGTTTGTGTGTATTAGAGTAGTTCAATAAAGTCTTGGTTGATTTTACATACAAGCGTCTTGTGCTGTGTGCTTACAAGTTACTGCCTTAAACTGTAGATTTTGTTACCTTGCTCATAATCAGTTATCATAATTTTATGATATTATTACCGTAGGCCACTGAATAATATTCTGTCCAGAATTGATAAAATACCCTAATCTCAACTTATCGGTGGACAAATAGTTGATAAAGTGTTAAATATTTGTAACCCCATCATCTCACAAGGGATGAGGAGAACTCAGAAAGGGCCACAACCACAGTGTGTTTTGTTGCAAAATATAACAAAGTTTATTATACAAGATTCACAAAACGCACATGGGGTAATCAGAGATGGCAAAGAGAATAAAAAAACAAACAAACAAAATTGTAACCGTTACAGACAACAGGGTTCCCAATCCTAGCCAATGGAAATTGCTCTGAAACTATGTGCACACTCACAAGTTCAATAAACACACTTTCACTCCAACCTCCACAAGTGTAAAGTAAATCAAAGCCCTACCATCTATTCCCAAAACCTTACAGAGTAAATCACATACCAGAAAATGGGAACCCCACCGTCAGTTATAGGTCCACAACAAACAAAACAAAAAACTAAATAAAACAAAAACAAACAAAAAACAAACAAAGACAATTAAAGCAATCCCTTTGCCACTTCCATACACAAGACCCAATTCAACATTAAAGTCATCTCTTCAGACACCCATTAAGCCACCAATGCTTTCAATAAAGTAAACGGCAATCATGCATCATCTGTAAAGAAAACAAAGAAAGAATACACATTGATACTTGCCCTATAAAATATTTACAAGGGTTAAATAAAACCCTAAAACCACTAAAACATAAAACACAATTTACAAATATAAAATAAAAATAAAACTTAAAACCAAATCTCCCTATTAAATAATTCAATTAATATCAGTACCTGTATTCTCAAATATATCTGCTTAATTCTCTGAGGCACCAATCAACACCATTCCCATAAGAACACTAAAACAGAAAACAAATACAAACATATTAAAACTAGACAAACTCACTATGGTCTCATAAATCACAACAACCCTTACCTTACCACTTCAGTTCTATAATCAACTTGGTTTTTCAACTGCTATTACACAGCCTTGAAAGACACCAAACAGCTTTTGCTGTTTGCCACATGGTACCACAAAGAGGAAGTCTAACCAGTTTGGTTTCCCTTTATAGTGTCTTAATTCATGGGATTTGTAGTCCATCCAATTTGTAGTCCTTCTCCTACCCCATTACAATACACCCCACTTAATTTAAATCGACGTCCCGTCGATCAGATTTCTATGACCAAGGTCGAAAAAACTGGGTATTTTTACCCTTGGAGAGCTCTGTCATAGGGAGAGAGGCATGACCATTTGGCTGGACTTCTCTACACACTGCCGACTGAGGAAGGTGATATGGATTTGTATGCTGTCCCGCTGTGGACCGTGCTGTCCGTCTCAATGAGCCCACCTCTAGCTGCAAAGGCGGTTCATCTTGATATGGCTCTGGGATCAACTCACGATCAAGGCCACCTTCTTCTGCTAAAGAGGGCATAATGCATTCATCCTCCTCAATTACACCAGGCAATTCACCCAACACCATGACCCCTCCAAAATCTTCATAATCGTTGTTCAAAGGGGTAAGCCCAGATACTCTGCTTGGCCATCTGATGGAACATAAACTGGTCGCAGCTCACTACGGTGGATGTGTCTCACTTTACCACCATCGACTGGAACAATAGAATATACGGACCCTTGATCTTCAGGGCATCGGACAATTCTGTACGTGGTTGGATCCCAGGCATCCTGGATTTTACTTCTACCTTTGTGGCCGTGAGCTCTCTGATATACCAGCTGGCCTTCCTGTAAGGACATACGACACACCTTAGCATCATTTGCACGGGCACGCTGAGCTGCAGCCTTTTGGAGACGAGCTCGGGCACAGTTAAAAATCTTTTCCAGATTATCTCGATGGTCAGCCATCCAATCACAATTCGTTTGACCATAGTCATCCAATCCTAACATAACATCTACAGGTAAATGTGGTTCTTGTCCAAACATCAAGACATAAGGACAATAGCCTGTAGACTGGTGCTCTGTTAGCCTAGAAATCTAGACGCACCCTAGCGGCAGCAAAATTATTTTGCAGCCAGGGTCAGTCTAGCAACTCTCAATAGACCTTTTTGCTGCAAAAACCTAAATTGGGTCAGGCCAATCACGTCGTGTATAGAGTAGGCGGGGGCGGGCTTAACATATGACGACAGAGTTGCGACGGTTCCTGCCACTTGAAAACAAAGAATGACGGCTGCTGCGGATGGAGAACAGCGGTCTTTCGAATCGGCTTTGGCCGCACCTCTGGAGGACTTGGAGTTAAGTTTTTCTTTGAGAAAAGAACAAAGAACGGCACTTAAGTCATTCTTAAAAAAAGGAAGATGTGTTCGTAGTTTTGTCGGCCAGATTTAAAAGTTGAATCTATCAACTAACGTTAGCTCTGCTGTTGGGAAAACGCTCTGGTTGGTTGAAGCGCTGTCCTATTGAGTGCAGAGGGAATTTGAAAGACAGCCGTTTATCCCGCCCCTCGGATTGACCGTGTCTATGGTGAGTTGCCAGACTAAACATCTTGATGTATGTCTGGCTTGCCAGGCTAGTGCTCTGTGGTATTAAATGCAAAAACCACCTGAGACAAATGTGACGGCCAATCGCGTTTTTTCTCAGCAGGAAGGGTGCGCAGCAAATCGTGCATGGTTCTATTGAACCGCTCACACTGACCATTCCCCTGTGGCCGATATGGAGTAGTATGAGTCTTGGTAATTCCATAAATTTGACAAAGTTCTTGAATCAAACGGCTCTCAAAGCACCTTCCCTGATCTGAATGTAACTGTCGTGGGACACCGAACATCTAAAACCACCGTTCCACCAGTACCCGAGCCACAGTCTTAGCAGTCTGGTCTTTAGTAGGGATTGCCTGGGTAAATTTTGAAAACACATCTGTCATAATCAATACATTTTCTATTCCATTAGATGATGGGTCCAACAGTGTGAAATCAATAGCTACGATATCTAGCGGATATGAAGCCAGTCCCACCAAAGGGGCGGCGCTTTGTCTAGACAAAGCATCAGCATTGCCATTATTGCGTCCAGGCTTATATTTTATGTCCAAGTCAAATTCTGCGAGTTGATTGACCCACCTTTGTTCCAGTGCCCCCAACTTTGCTGTCTGCAAATGACTAAGAGGGTTGTTATCAGTATATACTGTACACTTATTGCCCAGCAAATACTCTCGGAATTTTTCAGCTACGGCCCATTTTAGAGCCACAAATTCCAACTTCATTGAACTATAATTTTGCATATTACGTTCTGATGGCCTCAACCCTCTACTTGCAAAAGCAACTGGTCGACATTTGCCCTTTAGTTCTTGTGACAAAACGGCACCCAAACCCTGAAAGCTTGCATCGATTTCCAAAATGAATGGCTTGCGAAAATCAGCATAAGCCAACACAGGAGCACTGGTCAAAGCTACCTTAAGGGACTGGAATGCATTCTCACAGGCTTCCACCCAGTTATTCCCCAACTCAACTTTTGGCCGCTTGGTTTTCTGATCCCGAATGACCTCCGCTACTAAAGTATTCAACGGCTTTGCAATACACGAAAACCCTTTTACGAATCGTCGATAATAACTAGCAAAGCCTAAAAACGACCTCAATTCTTGAAGAGTCTGTGGCCGTTTCCAGTTTGCCACCGCAGCTATCTTATCTGGATCAGTACGAACTCCTGCAGCGGAAACTACATGTCCCAAGTAACGCACTTCTGATCTGAAAAAACAACATTTACTCAGTTTGACTTTTAAATTTTGCTGTCTTAAACGGCTCAGTACCAGTTCCAATCGCTGCAGATGCTGTTCTATTGTTGTTGAAAAAATAATCACATCATCAAGATAGAGCAGTAGGGACTGAAAACTTTGGTCACCAAAAATTCGCTCCATGAGCCGTTGGAAAGTACTTGGTCCATTGCAAAGCCCAAAAGGCATCCAGAGAAATGCAAAGAGTCCAAAAGGAGTACAGAAGGCAGTCTTAGGACGATCAGCTTCAGCCACTGGCACTTGATTGTAGCCACTTGCTAAATCTAATGTAGAAAACCACTTTGCCCCAGTCAGTGCGTCTAAGGACTCCTCAATCCTAGGAAGAGGATAAGCGTCCTTCCGGGTCTTTGCATTTAGCTGGCGATAATCTACGCACATTCTTAACCCTCTGAGGTCGGAAAACGCGCCCCCGCGTTTTGCTGGATTTTCTTCACATTGTAGTACAATAAACTTAAATTACTCCGTCATTTATGGTTATACAGAAAAAAGAAATATAAAAAAAGAATCTGTGATATTTCTACTTTTGTATGTGTCCACTTACAATCAAATCAAAACATTGTGCTTTTGTAAAATAAAGAAAATAAACAGGGTGTGCGTTCTGCCTCTCCGTCGCGGTGAACTTTTTTTTCTTGAGCACGTCTATAAACTGAAACAAAACTCAGCGAATCCTTCTCACACATTTATGAGCCATACACCTTTATACACATTTAAGTGTGTACTTTTAAATGATCGGATTCAAACTGAAAACAAATATTCTCTGCTTAAGTAATTTGTATAAAACCAACAGGATGTCCAGTATCTCAAACGCTTGCTAATTACTTTTAATTCGGCCACGCCCACTCGCGCAAAAGAGATTCACATGCAAATCTCCACATGGGACGCGAACGCCCTCGTTACCTCAAACACAAAACACCAAAACACTTCACAAGTCTCTGCTTTTCGTCGAGTTTGGAAGACACGCTGTGAGCTTACATTGGATTTACATCAGAAGAAGAAGAACGCGATTTGAAGACAAGAAAGATGTAAGGTAAGAAATTCTTACTTATTAGTTTATGGTATTGTTGCATAAACTTCACATTGCAGTTGAACTGTTGCTAGATATATGGTGAATATTATACTATTTAGACCCGTGTTTACTGTTAAATACTGTTTGTGGATATCTGCTCAAGCATAGATATGTATAACCATAATGTTTAATATTTTGGAGCGCGATCGCGTTTGAATGTATTTGGAGCGCGCTGTGGGTTTGAGTATCATATTTTGGAGCGCGCTGTGGGTTTGAATGTATCATATTTTGGAGCGCGATTGCGTTTGAAAGGAAAAATGCACCAAACATTAGGCTTTATGTTTTTACTATTATCTCATTTCATATCATCATAACGAATGGAAACATTTGAAGTAACATAAGATAATCAATATATTTTTCTCTAGCATTGTTACTGAAATCTTTTGGAAGATTTATAGGCTGCTTTGTAAAATAAAATTATTTTATGCAGTACTGCACATAGCTTATGCCTACAAGGCACAACAAATATGGTGTTCTTTATATTATATATTGTTGGAAACATTTGTGTGTGTGTGTGTGTGTGTGTGTATTCTGTGAATTTTAAAAAGCAATTTTAACCAGAAAAATCTCAAATGTATTCCCAAAATCGTGCAGGCCTAGTTTCTCTTGATACCAGTATGTTCACTTTTTTCTTTTCTTTCAGGGACCAGATGCAACTGAGTCCTGCTGACTTCAACATTCACATGAGTCTCTGTACATGAACATGGTAAAGTGAAAATCAAACACCTTGGAAATGGTATGTACAATGTTTTTAGGAATGGCACAAAGGTCTCTGTCTTTGGATCATTGTTTTCAATGTGCTCTTTTGTCATTTGTATTTTTGGATTATGTTGTGTTGTAAATAAATCCAAACAATCTAAAAGCCATTCTTTTTTAAATCTCCTCATTCTTTGTGCAAGGTTGCTCTGAATGACAGGGCCTGATCGCTCCTAATAGGGCAGTTAGGGGAGTGTCTTTGTCTTTCTCAGGTGTTAAAAGCTTACATATTCATGAGATGATCTATTGATGAATATATTGTCTTATCTGAATGAGCAGTCAGGGTGATTTTCACATAGTTTTGGAGCAAATATTCTAGGCTACGTCATACAATTTTCAAAAGTCTTGTGAAGAAATAATCAGTATGGGTTTCATGGCCTTATTTCAGTGACAATTTTTTTTTGTATTTTCACAAACCACGCATAAATGTCATTATCTCAAAACTACAAACTTTTACATACATGCTGCTGATATATTATTGTAGCAGAGTTTGTGCTGAATACAATGTAATTAGACTTTAGCCATGAAAATGTCACTAGTAACAGAAAAAAACACAAATGTCAGAGCATGTCAGACCACCTCCAGGGCCCAGAAAACAGCTCAGACCTCAGAGGGTTAAGGAGCCATCCTTTTTCTTCACCAGCACAATTGGGGATGAATATGGACTACAACTCTCCCTAATGACCTGGCTCTCCAGCAGCTGCTTAATGTGAGTTTTCACTGCTTCAAACTGACTAGGGGGAATTCGGCGATGGCGCTGACGCACCGGGACATCATTCAACAAAGGGATTTGGTGCTCTATTAATTTAGTACAACCCAGGTCACCATCGTCCTTAGCAAAAACATCCTGATATTTATACAAGAGGTGCTTGACTACTTCCCTTTCAGACTCTGAAAGCCCCAGTAGCTCAACCTTTCCCAGCTCACTGTGGTTTGAAATGGAAGCTGTCATTTGGCACTGAATAACCATTTCACTAACATTACCTTGCACCTTTTCTTCAAAGGAAATTTCTTGGTCAGATTGATCAATCACCTCAGCGCTAACCAAACTACCCAACATAGCCTTTTCAGGTAAATATACGGTCTCTGTGCTGACATTAACCACAGGTACACAGATGGTATTTTGGGAAGACTGTAGCAATGCAGGAGAAATCAAAATTCCTGCAGGTAATCCACCACTACCATCACTGCTCATAGGTTCTAGTAGAGTGACCACATTCGAAACACTCTTGGGGCAGTAAGCCGTAACTAACCTCATTGTTCCAGCTGGAATCTGCACTGGATGCTTAGCTTGCACTCGTACATGGCCAATGAAACCAGGACAAGAAGGATCACTAGTTCTCTGGCACTGCAACAATGCATCCTTCCAGCCTGATTCCGCCTGCTTAACCTGTGGGACTGAAAATAAGGCTGAACCATGTTCTTCAAATAATTCTTTATAACACTGCCCTATTATATTCATACCCAACAGGCCAGGAACCAGTGTTTTCTTCTTGGACATGTTTTCTGGGTCTTTCACAACCAATACACCTTGTTTAGATATCATTTTCCCCAACACGTTAACATCAGTTTCAAAATACCCCACATAGGGAATGTCCAAACCGTTTGCAGCTTTTAGCTGAAGCCAACCACAATTTTTCAGAGTGTCTGGTGCTAGCTGTCGAAAATGTTGGTCAAAACAAGACTCTGTTATGGTGGTCACCATTGACCCAGTATCCAGCAGACATAAAACAGGAACACTCCCCATTTGAATGGTAACAGTAGGACATTTGCCAATAAGACGCTGTACCACCGTAGGACAAACAAGACTAGAGGTCTTTAAACCTCCACTACCCACTTCGGTAGTCTGACTAGAAGCAACAGGGGAGGTAGATTGATCATTCTCCTCTACAAGTGTTTCTCTTGTCATCACCCTAGCTGGCCTAGATCCAGACTCAACAGGCCATGGTTGTCTACAATATCGGGCAATATGACCCAGTTTATTACAACGTAAACACCTTCGAGAAGTATTTTGCCTTGTCGAAACGACGGAGGGTTCATTACTCAAGGGTTTAAGATAATCAAGACGCTTAGTAATCTCGTCAATCTGAGCTTGTTGTTGCTTTAACAGCTCCTTAATTTCCTTTAACTCAGTAAATTCCTTATGCATCTGTGATTCAATTACTCTACCCTGAGCAGCATTACACCACAACTGAGCAGCAGAGGGAATAACTTCCCTCTTCCCTTCCTCATTCCATCTTATAGCTTCGCTTCGAACATCAAGTAAAGTACAGTGTGGAGTTTGTCTTACAAAACGTTTGAGTTCGCGTTTAAGCGCTACATCATTAACATGCTCCACAAACTGATCACGAAGAACTTGGTCAGCATTTGGGACACCATCTGGACGACTTGCAAGAATAGAGTCCATCAAAGACATAAGTGCATGAGAAAATTCAACAAGGGATTCACCCTCTCTTTGTTTTCGATCATAAAAACCCTTCTGCAACTGCACAAATGTTTGTTTTGCACCATACATACTTCTTAACACCTTAAAAATGAGTTCAGGAGTTTCTCGTTCAGGTGCGGGTCGGAGTTTGATCTCCCTTCTGGCTTCCCCTCCCAAATAGTCCATCAGAAATGCTACCCTTTATCGTACAGTCCAACTCCCATCCCCAATGCAGGCCTCAGCCTCCTCAATCCAGTCCTCAATGTTCAAGTTAGAGTCCAAGTCCCCGAAGAACCGGCGACACTTCCGCTCCCGAGGAACATACATCACCCTGCTGAAAGGCACAGAAGATGGAGCATTAGGGTTGGATACAGGCTGATTAGTGTCAGGGTTGGATTCGGCACGTTCTTCCATTAACTGTTGATTCGTAGCACGTAAACTACGTATCTGCTCCCGCAACTCTGTCAACTCCTGCTCCATTGCGACAGTTTTTCTTGCACGATTGCCGTTTACTTATACAATTACCTATTAGATACCGACACAAAAGAGTGGCTATCAACACATAAAAAACAGATGAGAAAATGCAAAAAAAAAATACATTTAAACACACTGTAGTGCTGCCCCCAAAAAAATCCAATATCCTGCCGACTACGCCATTTGGCGATGAGGATGGGATTTGTAGTCCATCCAATTTGTAGTCCTTCTCCTACCCCATTACATATTAATTCTGAATAATTTGCATATTAATTCGGTTCTTATTCACTGTAGTTCAATCCCCTTTGAGTTATATTGATCTTAATTCCCTTATTAATCTTACATTGGAATCAGTCAAATTCCAAGCATCCCTGCCCAAAGAGAAAATCGACCGAATAATTCTCGTCTCATCTACTCCCCTAAAAAAATCTAATTGTTCAAAACGCGAACTCCTATCCCTACTCGGCCATTTAAACTTCGCAATGCGCATCATTCTGCAGCACCCTTCATATCGCATCTCCTCTCAGCAGAGGAAACATCACTGCTGCGGTAGTGGAGAAAATTAGCCAGAGAAACAGTCTGTGCGGGAGCAGAGGAAACATCACTGCTGTGGCAGTGGAGAAAATTAGCCTGAGTAACAGAGCTCCTGCGGGAGCAGAGGAGACATCACTGCTGCGGCAGTGGAGAAAATAGCCAGAGAAACAGAGCTCCTGCGGGAGCAGAGACATCACTGTTGCGGCAGTGGAGAAAATTAGCCAGAGAAACAGTTTGTGCGGGAGCAGAGGAAACATCACTGTTGTGGCAGTGGAGAAAATTAGCCAGAGAAACAGAGCTCCTGCTGGAGCAGAGACATCACTGCTGCGGCAGTGGAGAAAATAGCCAGAGAAACAGCTCCTGCGGGAGCAGAGACATCACTGCTGCGGCAGTGGAGAAAATTAGCCAGAGAAACAGTTTGTGCGGGAGCAGAGGAAACATCACTGTTGTGGCAGTGGAGAAAATTAGCCAGAGAAACAGAGCTCCTGCTGGAGCAGAGACATCACTGCTACGGCAGTGGAGAAAATAGCCAGAGTAACAGAGCTGCTGCGGGAGCTGAGGAGACATCACTGCTGCGGCAGTTGAGAAACTGACCTAAAGAAACAGTTCCTGCGGGAGCAGAGGAGACATCACTGCTGTGGCAGTGGAGAAAATTAGACAGAGAAACAGAGCTCCTGCCGGAGCAGAGGAGACATCACTGCTGCGGCAGTGGAGAAAATTAGACAGAGAAACAGAGCTCCTGTGGGAGCAGAGGAGACATCACTGCTGCGGCAGTGGAGAAAATAGCCAGAGAAACAGAGCTCCTGCGGGAGCAGAGGAGACATCATTGCTGCAGCAGTGGAGAAAATAGCCAGAAAAACAGAGCTCCTGGAGAAATTGAGCTCCTGCAGGAGCGTCACTGCTGCGGCAATGAAGGAAATTTTACTAGAGAACTGAGTTCCTGTTGGAGCAGGGGTATGGAGAAGGTTAGCCAGAGACGGAGCCTCACGCTAGGTGCTGCTGAAGGAGCTGTAGGCCACTGGTAGGAAAAAAAGGTTAGAGGCAGCAGGAGGAAAAGGAAGTGTTATCTGTGTCTGCGTCATTAGCCGAGGCATCCTTATGCTATAGGGTCTGCAGGCCACAAACAATAAGGAAAGTTAGAGACGGCAGGATGAAATGGCTGAGAAGGCTGAGCTTGCCCCATTAGCTGAGGCAACCTCACACTAAGGGGAAGGCATTCGTTGAGAGGAGCGGGCATTGTTGAATGGAAAGTGGCGCCTGGAAAAGCCATGGTGTGTGGCTGAGAGAAGGAAGGAGGAGAGTGGGGCCTGGCGGACCGATGCTAGTCTTCTTGCACGTTAATCAAAGACGCGAGGAAGAATAGGTGAGAGATGAAATCCTTGTAGGATTATGCGCATCTGAAGTTTAAGTGGCCGAGTAAAGATAGCAGTTCGCGTTTAGAACAGTTTAGACTGTCTGGGAAGGTCGACGAGATCAGAAATATCCTATCGATTTTCCTTTTGCAGTGAGGCCTGGAAATCAACTGTATCCAAGTTAATGCCCAGAATTCAATGGACGAGGCTGAACCTATGGTTTTAACCTGTGCAATTGGAATCCCGAGCTCAGCAGAAACTGAGCGGGGCTGAGAGATCGATTATTAAACGTTTGAAAATGTTCTTGTTTTCTCTGTTTTTTTCATTGGTTTTCTGGCTTAACTGGCTCGTGATTCAACAACTGAAGCAATGCAAAGTTAAACCAGGGACGGAAAACTAGAAAGTTTTGAGCTGAGCACTCACGGAGTTGACCCGGCAGACGTTGAGAGTATGGACTGGCCGGGACTGAATCTGCGGCACGGCTTACTTACCCCGGATTTCCACCAACTGCGGAACGGCTGCGGATCACCTCCTCTGCGTGTCGGCTCCATGCTCCGCCGTCCTTCAATACTCACCAGGTCCGGATTTGTTGCGGAACGGCTGCGGCCATGACTGACATATGAAGAATGGTCGTGAATATAACAGGATGCCCTGTGCTGAATTGCTGCGGAGCTCTCCAGCATCCGGCAAAAATAGAAGCTCTGCGTATCTGCTCTGGAGGGCTGCGGATCGCCGCAATTTCCACCAGCCTAATTTCCCCTAATAAGGGCCTGCTGCGGCGGCCTGACACTGGAGGCAGCATTGCCTTTTTGTCCATTTCTCTATGGCAGGAATTATTGAATGGTCCGGTTTAGAGAAATACGAAATAATAAATAGAGATTGCGGATGTTTCACCTGCGGTGGCGAGGACCCGTTTGTTTGGCTTGACGCCCGAGAGATAACACCAGAGGATTGCGGCAAAGATTCCTGATTCTGGAGGACGAAAGATTCTTCATCACACGGGAAGAGCTCGATTCGAACATGTTAGGAAGGTACTGCGGGGCCAAATGCTGTTAAACTGTCAACGAACGGAGGTAAGTTTGCTGTATATATATTGCTTTCTAGACAAGGCTTTTTACAGCCTATAAAATATGGTGTTTATGGTCTGTGGTTCTTGCCAGCACAATTAAAACTGATAATGAATCAAGAGTCTCATGGTTAGGTTACTAACATATCTTGTCTATTGCGTCCAATGAATAATTGTGCAAGAATATTTACACAATTATAATTACATAATTAGAGTATAATTACTGAAAAAGTATGCTCATTACGCTTCTACATGAAGAATGTTCAATGGCCAAATGTTTTGTCATGTATTTTCAGATTCAAGATTTTGAATGATTACATCCTGGTTTTGGTTTTTTTTTTTTTTTTTTTTTGTATCTTGTTTGTTGTGATACAGTGGAGCAAAGTGAAAACTTTGCATTTTATTTAAAATAAAAAACAACTTAATTTTTATGCACTATGTACTGAAAATCAAGTGACATGATTGGTGACACAAAGGCCACATCCACACAAAGCCAGAGCTTTCCCTATCCGATATTTTTTTTCCCCGTTCAAAAAAAAAATCCGTAAACACGGCGTCGTCTCAAGAAATATCTGCGTACACACGAAACCACTGAAACCGACTCAAAACGATGTAGTATACATGCCAGACCAGTATGTGGCGCTGTAATTCTGCCACAGAAATACACTAAAAACAGAGAAGAAGACTTGGAGCTCGCGCATAAACCTTGCGCGCTGTATACAACAATAATATTAGGCACAGTAGCTTCTTTTTTTCTTTTCTTTTTTTTTTTTTGTTGAACAATATGAAAAACCATAAATGTAGTTGCTGTGACTTAACGGTGTCTGACTAGTTGACACTTGGTGTGATGACATCATCGTTTCACAAAATGTACAGATTGGCCGTACACACGAAAACGCAAGGGCGGCGTTTTCAGATTTATCCACCTTGGGACCCGGTTTCAAAAAATAGCGGTTTCAGTCTCTGAAAAAAAGCCGGATCCGTGTGGACGAAACACCAATACGATAAAAAATGTATACGTATACAGCGAAACGCGTCTCCGTGTGGACGGGCCCAAAGACATGCCCTTTTATGTCTTTTGTGTGTCTCTTATTATGTTACTGCAGTACTGCTGTCAGATAAAGAAATCGCTACAAATGACAAGAGCAAGAGGTACAGCTAGCAGAATGGAAAGTAGGGTAAATGTCCCTAATGTGGGACACTGCCTAATGTGGGACACCTAAGGTCTAGTGTTTGTAGGTCCCCCATAAATACATGAATGACAGTGAAACTATAGCTGTGTCCCAATGTGAAGGCTGCGTCCTTCGAAGGACACGTCCTTCTAAGGACCCAGCCTACCCAGCCTTCCCAGCCGTCGAAGGACCCAGCCTACCCAGCCGTAGAAGGACGCTCCGAGTCTAGCCTTCGTTGGATTGTAATTGCCACCAGGTGTTCCCCATTATGCTGTCGCCTAGCAACGCTGCAGGAGAGCTGCCATCATACAAGGCATCAATTACAAATAAAAATGGAGCAAGAGCAAGACTACATAATTTTATTTTTCTTATTTTATGTTTTACTGGAGGAGATGATGGGGATGTTTCATCCCAGGCGGCGCCGCCGGGTGATGTATCTCCGGCTTTGTCAAGACCGTGGCCAGGTAAAGTAAACTGGTTTGCTGCATCCCAATTCAGAAGTTGCGTCCTTAATTGCTGGAGTACACAAGTTGAGACTGTACTTGAGTCATGTTATGATAGGCTACTTATGAAAATACAAAATACACATAAAGCTGTTCAAATGTTTAGTTATAGGCTAAGTTACCTTACGAAGATGCGATTTTTATGTAGTTTTATTCTCTTGATCATGGTGATCTTATTCAGGCATGTTTCCAGCGTGCTTTGTTTTAACGCAGTCGAAGCATGAAACACAAAACAATAAATAAAGACAGTGAAATATACTTCTTAAATAAATACAGTGAAATATACCTCTTTAATATATATATATATGTAGGCTACTCCCGCTCGCCTTCGGATGCAGCCTTTTATATGGCATGATGCATCTGTATAGCAACATTTCCTTAAAATTGTGCTCGTTTCATTTTCAAAATAACCTGTGGTTGACTGTAAGCAAGTACATTCGTTAAGTATTCACATACAAATGTGAAGTAATGAGGGTTTTTTTCTCTTTCACAGGACAGCAACACTACAAAACCATGGTATTTTACAATATGATAACTTGTTCTATAGTAAACTATTCAACAGTAAATTAAAATATAACTACCTTTAACATATTCAGAATTAAAATGCAACATACACATAGCCAAGCAGTAATATGAATGCAACAAAATATCTAAAAACCCTGACAAACAGTTTTTTATGCAGAATACTTAACTGTTCTTTTACTCTTCATATCTTAAGTAAATTAAATACAAGTATGCAAGATAACACTTGTACATAAGTAAGGTTTTAAATATAACTACTAAAATTTCCCCAATGTGCCATTAATACTTACTAAAAGTATTTTAAGTATCACTATATCTTCCAACAATTACTTTGTCACAACTTTAAACAATCTCTCTTTGTTTATTTCCCTAAATCAGACCACACCCCTGTACTGCAGGATAAACTTGAGTGTGCCAGTGCTGGACAGGTTTTTTAATGACCGTGACACACGACCTGATTTTCGTCTGAGCAGGGAGGCCCTGAGAGTGCTGCTGGACCTGTTGAGAAGTGACCGGCAACACGGATGGGGTTCCACAATAGAGACCCTGGTATTTCTTTTCTGGCTGGCGTGTGGTACATCCTACAGGGTTGTCTCCAGGGCATTTGATATGCCTCGTTCCACTGTCCACCGCATTGTCCACCGGGTCGCTGAGGAGGTGGTGGCCATCCGCCACCAGGTCATTCGGTTCCCCAACACCCCAGAAGACCTGGAGGCAGTTTGCCGTGGCTTTGCAGGGCTGGCCAGGGACAGAGCTTTCTTGAAAGCTGCAGGAGCAATCGACGGCTGCCATGTCCGCATCAAGCCTCCAAGCGGCCCTGATGGTCAATGCTACAGGAACAGGAAACTGTTCCCTTCCATCATACTGCAGGCTGTTTGTGACCATCAGGGCCGCTTCATTGACACCTACGTGGGCTGGCCGGGGTCAGTGCATGACGCACGGGTGCTCCGGTACAGCCCACTGTACAGGACGTCAATGTACCCTCCTCCAGGGCACTTCATCCTCGCAGACGGAGGGTACCCATGTCTCCAACACCCACTCCCCCTCATCACTCCCTACAAGAGGCCAGTACGAGGTGTGGGAGCCCAGCGCTTTAATCTTCATCATTCCAGGGCACGCTCCATTAAAGAGCGTGCTTTTGGGATGATGAAGACCAGGTTCAGGGCCATCTTCCTGCAAGCGCTGGAGGTGCACCACACCTTTGTACCTCATGTAAGTTAAATGTGATCAAAATCACATGACCTATCAAATGTCCAATCATATTTGAGGGTGGAGCAATCATCAAACAGGAGGCACCTTGTGTGAAGACCATCCGAAGGCCATTGACATAGAGTTTTAACAAGTTTGATATTAAGGAGTTAAATACATTTTAAACAATGCAATCCTGCTACTTTTTAGCCTAATATGCTTATGGAATGTTTGTCCATCAAAAAATAGTCTAACTTTGTGTGTATAAACTATATATTTTATATTTTTATCAAATTTCTTAGTGTCCCACATTAGAAAATGTGGTTTCCAAATCCAGGACAGCATGATCAGCCTAATGTGGGACAGTACTTCAATGAGTAAATGTGTGGTGGGGCATGGTTTGTGGGACATGGTTTGTGGGACAAACATGGTTATTTACATGGTTTTAGTCTTGTAATGCAATATTACAATACTGTTAATGCAGATTTTTACAGTCATGTGAATTTTTTTATTCTCGGAGGGCAGTTTGAAGGCTCTTTTTTTGTGTGTATGTGTGCGTGTGCATGCCTACATACGTGTCTCTCTCTCTCTCTCTCTCTCTCTCTCTCTCTCTCTCTCTCTCTCTCTCTCTCTCTCTCTCTCTCTCTCTCTCTGTGTGTGTGTGTGTGTGTGTGTGTGTGTCATGTATGTGTCATGTATGTGTAAAAGGTATAGTTGACTTAAAATGAAAAATAGCTCTGAATTTAAAAATGCAGTAGAAAACCAATAAAGCCATTCCACTTTATTTTATGCATCTGATTAATTAAATGAAATGTATTTTAGATCACAATGGCAAAGGTGAGAAAGACAGGGACAGATTGTCAGACGCAGAAAGAGAGGCAGAAACAGGGAAAGGATAAGAGAAAGAAACTTAATCAGTGGAGGCAGGACAGGATGAAAGGAGCCATAGAGGAGTATAGGCAGATTGTTGAGGATGGTGGGGTCCCTCAGCTTAGAGACTGTTGGCCAGGGCATGGAATGTCCCTAAATCTGCTCTCCAGTGAATCTAAAATAAAAGATTTTACTATTCTACATGTATCAATGTGATTTTTGGTCTTTTATCATAGATTTTTCAGTGTCCCACATTGGGGAAACGTTCTGTCCCACATTAGGAAGCTGCAGATTTTCTCAGACGATTTGCAATAAGAGCACTAATATGTCTATAATTTATCTTATGAATGGGTTATCTGAATTTTCTCTTTCGATTTGATTAGGATACATCCTGTTTTTTTTTTAAAAGGTATTGGGTGTGGATTTAATGTTTTGGTTACACATCGCAATATGTCACAGAAGTCTGAAGTGCAAAAAATGTTCCACATTAGGGCAATTCACCCTACATATAAAGTAACCACAATGGTAAACTGCCTAGTGTGAAACTAGGTCATTCAGCTGAAGTTGTCTGACATCTACATTATATTATATATATCACATACATATTATATTACATGTTATCAGTTAAGCTTAGCTTAAATCTTTTATCTATTTTCAGTTAAAAGTTACTTATAGTTAGTAGAATGTCTTAAGTGTACAAAATAAAGTGTAACCCAAATCCCTTTGAATTTTAGGAGGAAGGGCATCAACATAATCCTACAGTCTAAGTAAGCAAACTCATTTGAAGCAAGCTCCTCCTCAGCGGTTCTTCACAGTCCACATAAACAAAGATACGCTATTAGAGCGATCAGTCATCCACTTCAACTTCTCATTTCATGTCAGGTAAAATTTTATGCATCAGTTAACATCTCTCTCTCTCTCTCTCTCTCTCTCTCTCTATATATATATATATATATATATATATATTCTTCTTTTTTTTTCTTTTTTTTTTCTGTAGTTATACACATGTTGACAGTGGCGGACTGGGACAATAATTCAGGCCGGGAATTTGACTCCACTGCCAGGCCACCTCTGCTGCTGCAGTCACCACCACCCTATTCATGTAATCTACTGGACTGATAAACTTGTAGGCTAACCCTATTAATGAACCAGGTAGACTACCAGATGCAATATAAATGAATAAAAAAATAACCCTTAAAAACTCACTAGGAATACACCATTTATACTACCAAACCAATGACAAATAGAAAATTGGCTTTTTAAAAGAGATAATAAGAGACACATTCACATGTTGAAATATTTACATTTTATGTATTTTCAGTGCTCAACTCTAGGGGTGGGCGATATGGCAAAAATATAATATCACGATTTTTTTCAGAAAAATCACGATTCACGATTTTATCACGATTCTTTTTTTAATGTTGGTTTTACTATTTTGTGACTGAGCATTACAGCCAAACTAATGTCCATATTTTAAAAACAAAGCCTTAGGTAACAAAATATAAAATAAAAAAGAATAGCAGACAGGGGCGAAGATATTTTTTTTGTCATTTTCTTTGTTATTAAATATTAAGATCAAAGATACACATTACACATACACAACTTAATATACAAATTAAATAAACAGTGCTTTATGTTTTCAGCTGCAGTAGGTGTATTTAACAGTAGCATTGAAGAAAGTACTTAAAATAACAAAAATAACAAATATGAAAATAAAACAAAACATAGACTTCACTGTATAAATTATACATTGATACTTATTAAAGCTACTATTAAAAGTTATCAGTCAGGAGCAGTAAGTGATTTTCTCTTTGCATTTTGTTGTTTTATTAACATTAAAGGGATAGTTCTCCTAAAAATGCTATTTGTCATAAGTTACTCTCTCAAGTTGTTTTAAACTCGAATAAGTTTCTTTCTTCTGTTGAAAATAAAAGTTATTTGGAAGAATGTGGGTAACCAAACAGTTGATATACCCCAGTGACTTCCATAGTATATTTTTCTCCTATGGAAGTCAATGGGGACCAGCTACTGTTTGGATAGCCACATTCTTCAAAATATTAATATTAGAAAGATATATTAGAAAATATTAAAAGGAAATTAATACAGGTTTGGAATAACATTAGAGTGCGTAAATAATGAGAGAATTTTTATTTTGGGGTGAACTATCCCTTTAAGGAGAAGCGGCAGCGTGTTTACTATTACTACTGTCTCTTTAAGAGTTGCGCACGACGCGTCTATTATACACGCATTTGACAAGCAGATTTTCTCTCAATTTTCTCAAGTTTGCGTTCACTTTAGACATAACCAACTTTGTTTATGTAAACCTTGTGTGTATTTGACAGTATTAGCACAATAAGACTCAAAAGATAACTTAGTCCAGTATCCAGGCGCTGGTAGACAGGCTTTTAGTGCATGTGAGCTTCACATGTACGCGCTGAGAAACGCACACGTTAGAACAGCGCATCAGCACGCGAATTAAATGTTTAACCGACAAGGCATTAAAGCACTGCACTGCGTCTGCATTCGTAGTTGCACACCAGCCTATCACATGCCAGGCTGATGGTCTGCACAGCGGCAGCCGGCAGGCCAGAACGACCGTCAGGCCACCGGGAAATGTCCCGGTGCTCCCGATGGCCAGTCCGCCCCTGCATGTTGATATATAGGGATGGGTACCGAAACCCGGTATTAAACGGGCCCCAGTACTGAATTATGAAAGACCGCTGGATCGATAAGCTCTGACTTTATCGGTTCTGCTGTCGGTAGGCTACTGGAGAAATTAAGAAAGTATACACGTGCTATTTATTATTGCTATTAAGAAAATATTATCTTGCAAATTTAATCTCGCCAGCCACTTCTATATATAATAACACTGAACCATTTGTCTGTGATGCATTTTTGCTAAAGAGAGAGAGTGTGTGTGTGAGAGAGAGAAAGTGATCTTTCACGCGGAGCCACGGCGCGCAGAACACAACAGCCCTGCTTAATGAGTGACGATGAGGACAGAACTAAACATTCCAACGGTTACACTATAGATCTTTGATATTAAACTAATTTTATTTTAGATTTAGATATTGGCTTCCAATGATTATAAAAAAGAAGATATTTAAGGTATAACCATTAAAAACTAAAGCCGCATTCTGCGCGCAACTTCCTTCCCTTCGCAGCGGTGCGCTGTCATTTCTCCCTAAAACCCAAAACGTAACGTCAGAATCTGCACGACCGGTGATTGTTGTAAAATGTAGTCTATACTGTTGCTAAACTGCGGGACGCGTTTGATAATAAAAGGCTATTAAAAGTACCAAAATTGACGCAATAGACGCTGTTCCAAATGCGGCGCGCGCTCCGAAACACACCGCAACGAGACAAGCAACGTATATTTTGGGCTTCGTGTGCGCATCTAAACGATCAAATATGTCAAAATGGCCGTCTTGGAGATTCACTTAAACAGATTATTTACTTAATAGTTGGGAGAAAATATGAGGCGTAATAATGATTAGATCTGCATTTGGTCTTAAAGAGGCAGCACTCTAATAAACCTGCTGACGATTGCTCCATTAATGTGAATCAAACAACAAAAGGCAAAGAGAAAATCAGTCGCAGCTCTTGAATGAATAATTATGGCTTTTATAAGCTTTAATCTGTCTATGATAAACTATGCAGTGTTATTTTACATCTGACTTTATTGGATGTCTTTTTAGCCCATATTACTCCTGAACAGTAATGTCAGTAGACATTACTGAAATTAAAGCACTGGGTATATAATTTGTATATTTGTTTTATTGTATACTTTTTTTTTTGTTTGACCATGTGTTTGTACTTTGTTTTTGGTGTCCTATGTCTTCTGTATAAACACAAAAGCCTGCACCCTTCTGCATAACATACATGTTTTATTTGTTTTGTTAAAGCATTGCTTTTTCTTTTGCTATAGATATTTATTTAACAAATATATAAAGCAATATTAATTATGTTCTAAAAAAAAAATTCCCTTTTTTTTTATATAACAAAAAGAACCGATAAGAATACAGTTAAAGTACCGGATCGATAAGGAGTATCGGTAAGAGTAGTAATACCGTTAAAACCTTAACGATACCCATATAAAAAAACATTATCTTTTGACTTTTATGACAGTTTTAGTGTTGCTCATTGTTGCTCATTTATTGTTATACTTTGGTTCATAACATTACATTTTTCCATTTCTTCAAGTTTTGTTATTTGTTTGGACAGTAGGCTACAAAATATACAATCAGGCAAAATATTTGTGAAGAATGTAGATTTTATCCTCTGATCTTTCAGAAGAGAGGAGAAACTTCAAAGGCATCCTTGTCAAAAAAAATTTAAATACTCTATTCATATATCTTAACTGTTTATCTCAGAAAATCAAATGATTGTGATACGAGTATATACAGTATTATAGTGACAACATTTTTAACTGTGCAATGCTTTTTTTACTTTTACTTTTTTTTTATTACAGTGTAAAAAAAAAAACTGGCAGTCTCACAGTTTTATATCACTCTGGACAAGGGCATTAGCTAATGCTTTACATATAAATGTTGTACTGAACATCAAACAAAAATAAAGCAACCTTAAGAAAGTTGTGAACTGCAGAATTTGAATGCTTAATTACAGGTGAAAACTTGTAATGGAAACCAGCAAGGTCATCTCTACTGATAAAGCTACAGTTGTCATCCAAGTAAATCCACAGGTGGCACAAAATGCTGTTATTTGTGATGATGGACAGCAGACCAGAGGAGTATATCACAATACGGCTCTCGCTGGATTTTTCAAAGCACAACCAAAGGCATTGGGGGTAATGCATTTAATGATGAATTATAATTATGATTTGTGGAATATTTTTAGTGTCTCATGTTCATCTGTGATAAAATGAACAGATAATTTAAAGTTGTTGTCATATGTTCTCAAGTTAATATGTTTGTGTTGGTCTGATTGCCTTTAGACTGTATAGTGCATAAAACATGAATATAGATTCTTTGTGTGTGTCTCTAAACATGAATGATATGCCATCAAGCAAAAATATAAACACTTGACCCATTTCTGCCCTCTCTAGACTGTCCAAATAATGATTGGAGTGTTTTGTTTCTTGTTTGGCATCGTACGCACCAGCGTTCTCGACCACCGTTATTTCCCAGGTATTCTTGTCATTAGTGGCATAACCTACTGGGGATCCCTTATTGTAAGTTTCAATTAATTGTTTTGCTTTTAATGATTTTAATTACTTGCTTGCTTTTAATTACCAGAATGAGCTTGAAATGTCCTGTGTTTCTTTCTCAGTACATCAGTGCTGGATCTCTGTCTGTTGCAGCGCAGAATAAACTTAATTTGTGTGTGGTACGTACATTTGCTTAAATCTGTGGGGTTAACAATAGTAGTGTATGCATATATTGTTTCTAATGTATACACTACACATTACTCAAGTAATTGTTGTGCAATTTAAACCATTACAAGCTTTCAAAATGTAGTATCAGTCCAGATATTTAATAAACTGAACCTCTAATTAGAAGCTGCTTCAGGTGCACAACTGACCTAATTTGTGTGAAGTTTCTGTGAGTACAGATCACTTTCAGTCATCTGTTATTTGAGTAAAGACTGCATGCAGTAGGGTACAATTGGGGCTAAAGGGCCATTGGGATTTTATTTTCATCCCTTAACACCAAACATTTTGGTGGTCCCTTTAACACATTCTGTTGACTATAAGTAGCGTCGCACCTACATGTCTACTAACTCTCATTAGAGTGTTAGTAGAGTATTAGTAGACTGGTAGGGTTAGGGTTAGAATAAGTTGACATGTAGTTGCAAAGTTACTTATAGTCAGTAGAATGTCTGTTGGAGGAGCATCACAATAAAGAGTTAGTAGATATTAAGCAGACACTCTACTAATACTCTAATGAAAGTTAGTTGACTTGTAGTTGCAAAGCTACTTATAGTCCACAGAATGTTCAAAAGGGACCATCAAAATAAAGTGTTACCCAAACGACGACAAAAACCAACATAACACTTTCTTGAATCTAGATTTTGCTACCTCTATATTTACATGTTTTGAATTAAAACTATTTCTTTTCACAAAACATATTTTGCAATCATCATACATTTGGCACCATCAAAGAAATAAAACAATTTAAAAAAAAATCCACAGTTCCTCTACAACCACAACACTTTCCATGGTAAGCTCTCTTCAGACCACATGGTCTGAAACTTGAAAGATCAAGACATCTGACTCATCAGTTTACAGAGTTAAAAACTGAGTTCAAGGTGTTTTTATAAGTAGTATTAAGGCCCGTACACACCGGGACGAATATCGGCGCGCGTTATTCACAAGCGTTTTTCAACGCGTTTTTTGTGTTCACACCCAAGCGTTTTTCACTGACGATGAGCCGAGTGAACATGCAAATTCATTCCCTGACATTAGATGGCGCTTAATGTAAAACAGAAATACAATACCACTCCATAACAGTCTATACTCTGCAATACAACTCCATAGCAGTTCTCTTTTAACAAGATTTTTGTAGTCGCTGTCGCGTTTGTCATATAGTTCTTTATTCCGACACCAACGAGACCAGCAGCTCTACATTCATCTTGCCTTGCATCTTCCTCGTCATTTCTTCCCGGCAGTGTCTGTCTATGGGCAGTGTAGACGCTACTTGGCGTATATCTTCTTCGCTGTTACGTATGTGTGCTCGGCAAGACCGTTTTGTGTTTGAGCGCCCCCAAGTTGTGTTTTACTGTAACTTCAGAAGCTCCAGACATGTGAGCAAAAGCGCCAATCTCATTGGTCGGATAGTTTTTGACGCGGCGCGTCAAACCAAAAAAACGAACCCGAGGCGGTTAAAAAAAAATTACGCTTTTACGCATGGCGTTTTTCGCGTCGGTGTGCACACTCACATTGGCGCCCTTTGTTTAGTCACGAGGCGTTAAATGTCGGCGAATATCGCGCGCGAAATTCGTCCCGGTGTGTACGGGCCTTTACTGTCACTTTTCAATTTTTTTTCTGTAGGTGAAAGCCTCTCTTGGAATGAATGTGATCAGTGCCATAACTGCAGGGATAGCCATTGCTCTGATGATCATGGACATGGCTTTCTCATGGGTCTATCCAAGATGCTACAATGACTACAGTAATAACTATGGTCAAGATTATAGTCATGACTACAGTTATGTCATGGAAATCTGTTTGAATTCAAAGGTACTAAATGTTCAATAAAAAAATTAAATTAAATAAAACCCACTTGACTTTACTTGTTGTTTCATTAACTTTACTTCACCCATCATTTAAAATAATTTTTACAAATAAAGACTTGTATGGGGGAAAAAAAGACCATCAAATTATAATAAACAGGGACTGGAGATTTCATTCTTCAAAATGATGCAAAGGCACCTTAAAACTATCATAAAAATTACAAAGTAGTAGTACGCGACTTGTGTGCTTTGTTTTCAAGTGTTCAAAAGCCATGCCTCAGTATAATGCAATATAATATTTAGAAACTCATTCAGTATAATTAATGGAATATTATATGTGAAATTACTTTCATATGATCATGTTGAATATTTTTTAGAGCTATAATCTGGGGATCAGTGGAATATTTCTGGTGTTCTCCATCCTTCAGTTCATCATCTCCATCTGTATCTCAGGATTTGCCTGCAAAGCCACCAGCAACACTGACTCTACAGTGATCAATGTGGCACTAAACCAGGTAAATGATTTACAACATGCTTCATTGTACACTACATCCTTTTTTCTACAGCTAAATTATTGAATTGTGTAACAATGTTGTGTAACTTTTCACTTCATTGTTTATCAAAATATATCCCATAAAACAGTCTTTATGGTGTGTGGATCTTGTTAGTTTCTAGTGTACTAACATATCTTGTCTGTTACTTCCCAGGGATACTGAGTCACAGTGAGGAGATCCTAAACATTGCAAGGAATTTATATCTCTTATATTTGCTTATATATTATATCGCAAGCTTCCTTATTATTATTTTTCAATCTGTTCAAGTGTTACAGGAACTGAACAGAAAAAAGATAATTGAAAATTGAAAGTGCATCAAATGACTTGTTTAATGCTTGTTGACACAAAGACACATTTGTGTCTCTGGCGTGTCTTTTTTTGTTTTAAGCTAAAATTAAATAAAATTGACAACAAAGACATACCATTTTATTTTAATTTCCGTAATACACCGTTTCCGTAAAATGTTTCTCCTTCTTTCTATGGGATTATTTTTGTGCCTTTAAAATTGAACGAACTTTTCAAGAAATGAATGAAAATATAAATTGAAACTTCATAAAATGTCTTTGAAACCATTAAAAAATAAATCGCAGGCAAAAAGTTTGACCTTGTTTTTAATACACTGCATGTTTTATTAATTGTTTTCTCTTTTTTCTTTCGCTGATCTGTACTTACAAATGCACTTCCAGAGTTTTCATTTACACTTCTGAAGTTTACGTTTACGCTCCCTGAGTTTTCGTTCGCCATTCAGGCACATAACTCTCGTGGGGGCGGGGCTAACAGCGGTGTGTTCTCATTGGCTACTGAGTTTTTGACTGATAGATGATTGACCTGGAAGTGAAGACCTCAGTGTTGTGTTTACACGTGAGCGCATGTAAGCGGCTTCCCATTTAATTTTGGTGATATAAAGTTAGGAGTTTTGTTTTTTTAATTGTATCTATATTTATCTTCTACTATTACTATGTCAGCATAAGCTTTCAGGAGCAGTATTTGTCTGCGCGAGAGACAATGAATGTATAGAGGTATAATTGTAGTAGGCTACATTAAAATACTGTATAATAATGAATAATGTCCAATTCTTTCTGAGAATATTTGTTTGATCCTGATAATGTTAAATGTTCTTTTTTAATGCATTGTAGGCTTTGATTAGAATGTGATGTAACAATTTAAAGAGAACACTAGTGTGGTATATTTTCAGCCATCAAGAAAGTCTCACTCTAACCTGATAATCAGAGTTAGCAACCCTGGCCATCACGCTGCCCATTGTTAGCACATATACTTACACCATCACAATTAATGATCACTTCATTCTGAAGAATTCACACAATATGAAAATTGCAACCAGATGGTGGCTTGCAGTCAGATGGTACAGACCTTCAAGGATATTTCATTATATTCTTTATTGTCACTATACATAAGTATGAAAGTGAAAGTCTTGGATGTTGTGACAGTCCGACCTCAGTATTCTCATAATACACATATAGTACTAAAAATGCACAAGTACATAATATACAAAATTCTTGTAAAATTCATATATATTTGAAATTATGCAATGATCATTTAAACAGTTCTTGTTACAGTAACTGTAAAAAAGCAATGACTGGGTACATTGTAATGAAGTATACACAAGTCTAAACAGATACTCCAACCAAAAAATTAAAATTCTCTCATCCTTTACTCACCTTCATGCCATCCCAGATGTACTCAATTATTTTCTTTCTTCACATTAACTCAAACAAAGATTTTTCAGAAAATATTCCATCTCTATCCATATACAGGTAGATTTAGTTTTTTTTTTTTTTTTAAATAAAGAATAAAACTGAATCATTAGGCAGGAGACCGTTATCTGCTGTTATTGCTGTTATCAGTGGTGTACTTTTTTTGGTGACAGATTCTCTTCTACATGAGTTCCAAGATCTGCTGTCAGCTGCTAGTTCTCGCTAGCCTGACTACGTCAGACTTCCTACTTCCGCTAATTTCATTTCGCTCCTGTAGTCAGTCTGAGATAGCAGCCTATCTTTCAGTTTTCCACCGGCCTGAAAACAGCCGGGCCAATCAACGAACAGAGGGCGGGCTGAGAGGCGTGACGTAGACGCTGATTGTACCGTGGTTGCGTAGATTTACTTCACATAATCTGCAAAAGTCATTCACAGCCATGTTCACTCCGGTATTTCGCTCGATGGTTTAGTTTTTGCATCATACATGCGTTTACAGTGGAAGTTAGATGCGGCTGAGCATGCGCATAACACACGCCATAACCAAACGTTATGTGATTGGCTTACGGGTACCCAATGATTTTAAACTTCAGACAAGCGCCCCCCCGCGAGAGAGAAAACACTTCTCTATTATGCCCTTCCAGACTCTGTATACGAAGCAAAGTGAAGTAGCAGAGTCTGGTATTACCAGGCTAAGTTCTCGCCTCCATTCTGAGAACACCCCACATTCAACATCGCGGCATTGGGGCTCAAGAACAGCAAGTTCATCAGAGATGGAGGAAGGCGAGACCCATATGTCCAAAATGTGTGTGGCATTAAGATCTCCTTTGAGATCTGCCTCTCTCCCCTTCCTCTTCTCTCATGTAGCATCCTATACACAGTCATTTTATGTCATTCTGTTTACATTTATAGAGGAAAGAAGACAAATATCTATCTAAGAAGTCAAATACGGAATAGGTATTCGCTTGTTCTCGTGCGCTCTGTCGTCAAGTCTTGCTACTACTGTAGTCTTGTCGTTGAATTTAAACTAGACAGATGACTAAATTTGAACCTTGTGATTAACAATGAAGTAATCATTAAAACAAAGTTTGCTTTACCTGGTAACAGAATTGTGGGGAAACGATATAATGCAGCATGACATTTTTACCATACCTCCTTATTCTATAAAAACTGTTGTATTCTTTTAGTTGGTGGGAGTCTCAATGGAATTTGTCTGAGATCCTCCGGCCTTCCTTCTTGGGAGAGATTCCCTGAGAACTGCTCGGGAAGATCTCCCGGCCGTGATTATATCATTTAAAGGACATTTGCTAAGGTCTGTTTGTCAATTATTCCTGCGCAGGAAGAAAGCTAGTTAGGGAAGCAAGTTAGTTAGGTAGACTATTTATTAAGCGTCGATTGGAGACGTTAGGGAATGTCGATTGGAGACAACCCAGGTAGACTTAGAATAGAAAGGGAATGTCGATTGGAGACAACCCAGGGAATGTCGATTGGAGACAACCCAGATAGTTAGGTTTAGGGAAAAATCTACAACAAACGTTGAGGCAAGGCAATTATCACTAATTAATATCATTACCAATTTGTAACGGTCTAAACGTTACCTGGGTTTTATTATATTATTTTCACTGGCTATTGCCTAAAAATAGGTATTTGGGTTGTGTAATACCATTAGGAGCCGCTTGAGGGCACTAGAGCATGGTGGCTACCAGATAAAAGCCTGGTAACCCACGAACAAGTCAGTTCGGAAGAGTAGACAGCGAGGCGCATGTCCAGCCAGAGAAACGGGCCGGAAATGGCGGCGGAAGGAAGGAAAACGTGGGAAGAAATATCAGATAATGATAATGAACAAGAAATGGATTTTCAAGAAGTAAGATTTAAAAGGAAGAAAAAGAATAGCATGGGTGATGGATCTGATTGTGAACAAACAAGTAATAAAACAGCAAACAAGAGGTGTATATGATAAAGAGGAAGAAAGACAAATCAAGGTACTAATTACTTTTGCTAAGCAGTCAGAACAACAAATTCATCCTGTTAAGCTATCGAAGGCAATTGAGAAAGAGATCGGAGTAGTAAAAGCTGTAGAGTATCTAAACAATGGAAGAATAATGATTAAATGTAAGGATGAAAAACAAAAACAAAAAATTTTGAAAATTAAATCACTGGCAGGAGGAAAATTATCATGCACAGAAATAGGGAATGGAATCAGAGGGGTTATCTCAGGAGTGCCTCTAAATGTAAGTGATGGTGATATCAAAGAAAATCTAAGTGGAGGAACAGTTGTCTCTACTAGAAGATTGCAGATGTGGAAAGACAACCAAAGATGTGAGAGTATGAGTGTAATGATTCAGTTTGAAGGGAATAATCTACCTACAAGAGTGAAGCTGGGATTTGTCAGCTTCTTGGTACGAGAGTTCATACCTCCACCTTTGAGATGCTTCAAGTGCCAACGGATGGGACATACTGCAAATTTTTGTAAAGGGAAAATGAGGTGTGCAAAATGTGGAGGGGAACACGAATATGGCAAGTGTGAGGATGGTGTAGGGATTAAATGCTGTAATTGTGGCGGTGGACATAGCGCAGCATACGCAGGATGTCCTGCACAACAAGAAGCCCGCGAAGCTCAAAAAATTAAAACTGTGCAAAATTTGACATATGCAGAAGCTGTGCGGAAGATAAAAGACAAAGGTAAAACTGAACCGGAGGTAAATGTGCGAGGAAATAGGATAGAATCCTGTTCCCAGAGAGAAGTAAATAAAGAGAGGAGTAAATCAGAACTGCATATCTCAGTAAACAAAATTGACTTTGTGGCATTTATTTGTGCAGTGGTGAATGGCACCTCACAAGTGGAAAAGAAATCTGACAAGTTAAGGATTATTGTAGAATGTGCTAATAAATTTCTCAAGTTAACAGGAGTCTCAGCAGAGGAGGTGCATGGCATTCTGAAAGCGGAGGAAGGAAATGTTGCCATGGATATGACTCAGAGTAATTGTACTTAGCTGTACGATGTCTTTCCTACTACTACATTGGAATGCTAGGAGTTTAATAGCAAATGGTCAAGAATTTAAAAAACATATCTCAGAAATGGAAAAGACACCAGACATCATGTGCATTCAAGAGACGTGGCTAAATAATTTGTTGGACTTTAAGATCAATGGGTATGTAGTAGAAAGGAAAGACAGAGTAAATAGAGGGGGCGGGTGTGCAACATTTATTAAAGAAGGTATAGGGTATAAGAGAATTAATATAAATAATACATTAGAATGTGTATGTATAGAAGTAATGGGAAGGTATGAAGAAATTAGAATTTCAAACTTTTATAATCCATGCAAAGAAATAAATAATAGTATTCTAGAGGATGTGTTAGGTGACTCACAGGGTAAAGTTATTATATGTGGGGATTTTAATGCACATAATGGTCTATGGGGTAGTAAGAATACAGACAATAATGGGTTAATTGTAGAAGAATTTATGGAAGAACACTCATTAGTATGTTTGAATGATGGAACACCAACAAGAATGGATATAGGTAAAGGCAGCTTCTCGTGTTTGGATCTCACAATAACATCAGCTGCATTAGCAGGTAAGTGCAATTGGTGCGTTCAAGAGGAAAATTGGGGCAGCGATCACTGGCCTGTAGTATGTGAGATTCGGAGTGCGATACAAAAACAAAGCTACAGTCAGTGTGCAAGGTGGGGATTTAAACAGGCAAGATGGCAAGATGGGAAGAGTTTTGTATGTTGTGTGAAGAAAATTTCAAAAACATAAAGTTAGAAGGGAATATTGATGAGAGATATAAAAGAGTAGTACATGAAATCATTCTAGCAGCGAATCTATCTATACCATTAATAAGAGGTAATGGAAAAAGAAAGAAAAATGTTCCATGGTGGTCTGAAGAATGCACAATAGCGATTAAAGAAAGGAATAAGGCATTCCGGGTTTTAAAAAGGATAATAACTCAAGATACAATAATTGATTATCAGATAAAAAGGGCAGCTGCAAGAAGAGTAATTAAAAGTGCAAAGAGGAAAGCGTGGCAGGAGTTTTGCAACACAATTGGGAGAGAGACTGGAATGCATGTAGTGTGGAGAATGATAAGGAAAATGAATGGTATTAATATACACAAACAAGTCCCTGTAATTGAGGAAGATGGAAAGGTGGCCAGAACAGATAAAGAAAAAGCAGAAATATTGGCCAAAACATTTGCTAAAGTCCACAGTATAAACAATTTGAGTGATGAGTTTTTAAAGAGAAGGCAAGAGTTAAATAAAATGTATGAGAATGTGTGTATGAAAAAACAAGATGACTATAGTAATATGAATGATGATTTTAATATTTTTGAGCTTAAAATCGCGATTAGCACATCAAAGGATACAACACCAGGGAGAGATAGTATAAGTTATAGTATGTTAAAGAATTTACCGGATGTAGCTCTTAAAGTAATAATGGATGTATATAATCAGATATGGAGTGAAGGAACATTACCAAAAGAGTGGAAAAATGCAATAGTGATACCAGTAACAAAACCAGGTAAAGATGCAACAAAATCAAGTAGCTATAGGCCAATTGCTCTTACATCTACATTATGTAAAGTGATGGAAAAAATGATAGTTAGAAGATTAAATTATTTTCTTGAGAAAAATGAGATTTTAACATCAGCTCAAAGTGGATTCAGGAGGAAAAGATCTACAATGGATGCCTTGATATTATTTGAAAATGAGGTTAAAAAAGCTTTATTAATGAAAGAATATCTTGTTACTGTTTTCTTTGATATTGAAAAGGCATACGACACTTTATGGAGGGAGGGACTATTAATTAAGTTAGACACAATCGGAGTGGGGGGGAGAATGTATAACTGGATATTGGATTTCTTGTTTAAACGGACATTTCAGGTAAGAATAGGGGAAGAAATGTCAACATTGCAAGATATTCTGAATGGGACTCCACAAGGGAGTGTAATCAGTCCCATATTGTTTAATATAATGATTAACGATATTTTTGAAAGAGTGAAACCAAGTATAGGGAAAGCACTATATGCAGATGATGGTGCAGTTTGGAAAAGAGGTAGGAACTTAAGGTATGTAGTAAAAGGAATACAAGAATCAATAAACGAAGTTGAAAGGTGGTCAGTGGAGTGGGGACTAAAGTTTTCAGTATTAAAGACCCAATATTTGATTTTTACAAGGAAAAGGAAAGTGGAACAAGTGAAGTTGAAATTATATGATCAGATATTAGAGAGAGTGACAGAATTTAAATACCTTGGGTTAATATTTGATGACAAATTAACATGGAATAAACATATTAGGAAAGTTGAGAACAAATGTAAAGGAATCATAAATTGCATGCGAGCTATAGCCAAATATGAATGGGGAGCAAGGAAAAGTGCACTATTAAATGTGTATCAAGCCTTAATACGGTCTAGTTTAGATTATGGGTGTGCGGTGTATGGTGATGCAGCAAAGTCAGAGCTACAGAGGTTGGACAGTGTACAAGCTAGGGCACTTAGAATTTGCTGTGGAGCAATAAGATCAACACCTTTAGATGCCATCAGGGTTGAAATGGGGGAGATGCCACTAGACTTAAGAAGGAAAAAGCTTACAATGATGTACTGGGTTAATTTACAGGGTTGTACAAAGAGTCATCGTACACGAGAAATTTTAAATGATTGTTGGGAATATAAAAAGGATAACGGAAATAGTTTTGGGTGGAAGCATAAACAATGGGTTAAGGAATGCGGTATGGAAAATATAGATATTTGTCCTAATATGCCATTAAAAGGGGTAGCGGTTTGGAATATTCCCGAACCTAATGTTGAGATGAGACTGCTGGAGGATCGAGAGAAGGCAGAAGGAAAATATTCTAATAGATATGAAATTAATGTTTTTATTAGAGAACGTTTTTTCTCTTGTATACAGATCTATACAGATGGTTCTAAAGATCCAGGAGAACAAAAAGTAGGAGTAGGAGTGTATATTCCAAAATTTGAGACAAAAATAAGTTTAAGATTGAGTGACAAATTATCCGTATATTCAGCAGAACTAACTGCTATAATAATAGGATTGCAGTGGCTAGAGCAAACTAAGCCAAACCTGGTGCCGACTGTAATTTGCTCAGATTCTGCATCAGCACTTAAAAGTATAATATCAACAAAAACCGATAGAGATGACCTGCTACTAGAAATGTATACATTATTATATAGGCTGAATACTGAGGGTATAATTGTATACTTTTGTTGGGTGCCGGCACATATTGGGATTGTAGGAAACGAAATAGCGGATAAATTAGCAAAAGAAGCGTTAAAAAAAGACTTGATAGAAGTAAAGATACTTTTAGGAAGAAATGAAGTTAGATCAATAATTAATAGAGAAATAATAGGAAAGTGGCAACAAAGATGGGAAAGTAGCAGTACAGGTAGGTGGTACTATAGTATTGTAAAATCTGTAGCGGGAAAAGAATTGTATTATGGAAGGCATAGAAAGGAAGAGGTAATGATTTCTAGACTAAGGATGGGTCATACAGGGTTAAATTCAACTCTGGCATTAATGGGAAAGCATGGGAATGGTATGTGTGATGAATGTGGTGTTGTTGAAACAGTAGAACATGTGTTTTTAAAATGTAGTAAATATGAAGAACAGCGTAGAGACCTTTTTATTAATATAAAGAACAGACCAGTGGGCATTATGGATATATTGGGAAAGGTTTTGAGTAATAGTCAGAGGATTAAGGAAGTAATAACTTTTTTAGAGGTTACAGGACTAGATCACCGGATTAGATCAACGGATCTGGGGCCGTATTCACAAAGCATTTTATCTTACCACTAGGAGTACTCCTAAATCGCACTAAAAGATTTTAGCTAGGAGTTTTCTCTTAAAAGTTATTCACAACGCCTTTCAGACCTACTCTTAGTAAAGAAAAATGAAAACTCCTAAACTAAGAGAGAGTCTTCGTTGCTATGGATGACGTCATTACTCATGCACGAGCTTGACTGAAGTGACCACCTTGATTGGCTGATGATTGTAACGCGGGAATGATTCCAAACACCTCCCCTACGATGATGAGTGACAGGTGACAGGTCTGAGAATGCGTGCGCTACACAAGTAGTGCGAAGGACGGAAGATGATGAATAACTGAATAAATAGCCTAAATGAATAAAGAGTAAGGCAAAACAAATATATAGTAGCCTAATGAAACATATGGATTGATGCAATATATTTGCAACATTACTGAATTAATCTGTCACTATATGCCTCTGCCTACGTTTGCAAAGAGAAGAACATTTTAATTTGATTCACAATGAAACGTTACAATTAGTTTACATGCAATGAGTAGCCTAGGTTTGGTTGTTGTTGGTGGCGTTATTGCATCCAATGCAAAATTGTTCCCTCGCGATTGGAAGCTCCTGTAGCCGCCGCATACGCATTTCAAAACATCGCAACGTGAAATGCCACAAAAAGCGGTTTGTGAATAGGTCTTAGTGAGTTAGGAGTCCTCTCGACTTCTTTTAAACTGTCCCAGGCTTAGGTGCTACTTTGAGGGCTAAAATGCTTCGTGAATTACTCTTAGTAAAAAAAATTAAGAGTCCTAAAGTTACGAGTGACACGCCCATTATTTTTAGGAGTTGCTCCTAAATTCGCCAGTTAGGAGCTACTTTTAGCCTTAAAATTCTTTGTGAATACGGCCCCAGATCATCTTGGAGGTGAAGAGCTTAATGTGTAAGCTGGAGGAGCTGAACACGCAGCGCCAGCTGAAAGTGGGCTCTGATCCTAAGGGATGTTTTTTTTTTTTTTTTTTTTTTCGCAAATCAGATCCATCAACCATATGTACTAAGTAAACAGTAGGTGGCGGTAATACTCCTAAGGAGTCAACGGCCATGGAACAAAAAGAAGAAGAAGAAGAAGAACAAGTCAGTTCAGTTTGGTAGAGGGAAACTGCATGGTTAAACTAATGCTACCTGCTTACTAATTTGAAATTCTGTTTTTGAGAACTTGTAAAGTTTATGCTCAGATGTGAGTATTGGCTGACTGTGCTAATGTCTTGGTATATTTGTAATGAATAATAACGGATGTTAGCTATTTTGCTTTATTTTGTAGAAAGAACTTTTTATTTTTATTTTATCAGTTCACTTATATCACTATTGGACCATACCACTCTTGTTGTTCTACTTCACTATGGTCATTATATGAGCATCGTTTGGATGATCCACTACACATCTCCGGGAAGCGAGAAGTACGGATCTGGGTATTACCATGCTGTAGCGAAGCTCTAAACGCCATTGACTATCTTCACCTCACACTCACTGGATTATTGGATTATATCATTGTGTCGCTCTCAAATAACTTTGTGGATTTATACTCATCTCATCACAATCATCAGTTCAGCTCATCTAAAGTCTGGACATTGACGATAAGTTTCATTTATTATATTGTATCATTTATACAGAGACAAAGACTGCTTGTTTGCTAATATTATATATATATGTATATGTGTGTATATATATATATATATATATATATATATATATATATATTAGGGCTGTCAAATGATTAATCACGATTAATCGCACCAAAATAAATAAAAGTTTGTTTTCACATAATATATGTGTGTGTACTGTGCATAATTATTTTGTATATATAAATACACACACATGCATGTAAATATTTAAGAAAAATGTGTTATTATATATAAAATATTTATATTTATTTATAATACAAATTATATATAATATATATATATAGTATATTTAAGCAAATATTTCTTAAATATATACATGCATGTGTGTGTATTTATATATATGTATACAAAATAATTATGCACAGTACACACACATATATTATGTGAACACAAACTTTTATTTTGGTGCGATTAATCGTGATTAATCATTTGACAGCCCTAATATATATATATATATATATGGGTGTTACAGGATGGCGCCCGAACAGGGACGTCTTTCAACAAATTATTGCATTTTTTATCATCAACTATATGACAAGAAACCTGAAACTTATCCAACCTCTGTAACATTTGGTATGACATGTCTTTGTAAAACACATTGTCATTGAATTCATCAGCTTGCATGACCATATACACATAGGGATATAAGTATAAGAGATTGCTTTATCATTTCTTATTTTGTTATATTTTTGTTGCTAGATCTACCAAATCTGATAAATGAAGTGAAGATTGCCCTGAAGCCTCAGTGTTTGTCAATGGAAGGTGAAAAGGGTTTTCCACAGAGTATTACTGTACAATTTGATTATTACAGAGATATTGTAATATTTACTGAAATCATGTATGATAATTATATGTAGAGACATAGTAATATTATTGCTATAATATCAGGAATTCGGTGGAAACAAAGCTTTAAGAGCAGGCACACCATTTCCCTATTAAAAACATGCATATAAACAAATGAAACAAATTTTTTTTCTACTATTTATTTTCTACTAATACCATACACAGTTGCACACTGTTGTCATGTAAAACCCATAAAGCCTGGAACACACCAAGCCGACCGTCAAGCAGTTTTTGTGCGTCAGCCGACTAAGTTTTCTCAGTGTGTTCCACACCATTGGCTGAAATTGGTCCTCGTCTGTTTTTTTTCGGCCGATTCGACATGTTGAATCTTTGTCGGGCCGGCTGTGAAAGAGGGAACTCTGATTGGTTGTTCAGCTTAGTGAACGTGTCAGTGCACGAGAATAATAGCAAAACAGCGAGCAAAGTCAAAACGGTACAGATAGAAGGCTGTTCTAATGTTACGTCATCTTACCTGAGTGTTCCTTGGCGAATATTTCAATATTAACAAGAGCGGAGTGGATACGGTTTGTGTATCTTCAGTTTTGTGTATCTGCAGCATCGGTTTCCCTTTTTGAACGATAAATATAGATGAAAATATCTGCAGAAATAGACAGTTGCCTCATTTACACTCAAGTGCAGAATGCGCATTCTAGCTAACAGTCGGCAGTAGTTAGACCGCCATTTGCGCCATTTAGAATTTCAGCCGCCGCCAGCCAATAATTTCGTAAGCCAAATTGAGCCGCCATCTGATAAAGTTTGGCTGAGCCGGCTAGAATTATTTGCATCAAATAATAATTCTATCACATAGAGACATACACACACGAAATATATAAACAATACACGAGATCTATTTTCCCACTGGATTCATAACAGCACAGTCTTGTGCTCGTTGCTACGATACACAGACTCACAGTGAATTGACGACCAATTAAAATTGCTCGTTTTCCGTACAGAAGAAGCGATGCATTTTTTTCTCGCACTGAGGCCGGGTTCACACCGGACGCAGAAGCGGCGCGGAACGGAGGCCGCTTCCTTTCGGCGCCCATGTTAACCTATGGTGTCGTTCACACCAGACGCGGAGCGCCGCGGCGCGGGCGCACCAGTTTTGCCGTCTGGTCTATTTTTTGCGCGACCGTGAGTGATCCGCGTCCATTCCGGCAGGAAGTCACACCAAGAAACACGAGACATCCGGTCAATTGTCAAAATAAAAGCAATTTTCAAATTAAAATACCGCGAGTGACAAATGCGATCATATTTGTGTATCTAAACAGACTAGAAAGATGAAAACAAACAAAGAAAAAAACTGTCTACCATATTCTTTCTCTGGCTGAGCCGGCTAGCCAGCCAATAACTTCATCAGCCAGCCATTATTCTCAAAACAAATGGCTTCGGGCTCTAGCAGTAGTTCTCTCGGTGTGCTCAAGTGCAGCTTTTTACCCCGAATCGTAGGCGACAACACAGTCAGCTTTCATCAGTGTTAGTTCGTCGGCGTCGGCTTGGTGTGTTCCAGGCTTAAGACTTTTTACAGTATTCATATGTGACACAAACTCCTATGCGTGCTTTTTAGTATGAAAGTGGCCATAATCGGTCTGATTTTGTATAGGACATGTATTTACTTACATGAAACACAGAAGGTAATTCTGGCCGATTTAAGTAAGGAAGCTATATGGTTGCTTAAGGCGAGACACTACAGGTGAATAGGGTAAAATTTTAAAATAATAGATATCACCATGAAACTTCCTCAGTTCATTACTTACACAAGTTCATACAAAAAATGTTTTACAAGTTTTTGAAATTTTTATGTTTAATTATGCAAATTAGGTATTATCTCATTAAATATGTGCAATTTTACATATTTTTTCAGTAGATATATCTGAAAATATGATAAAGCCAGACGCAAAATTATTTTTTCATTTTGATTACACACAAGATGACAAAAGATTTTCAGAGGGATTTCAGGATATATGCTTTCATTACCTAGGAAATCAAAATATACTGTCCATAGCCTTAAAATATCGATTTTTCGAATTTGTTTTTTATTAAAATGTCACATAAATCAGGCCAGGAATGATTTATTAACAAATCCCTCTGAACAGATCTTCAGAATACTGCTAAGTGTATAACTGGAAAGTTTGGTGTACATAGGTGCTACATAGGCTGAGATGTTTCTACTGGAGAATGACAAAAAACGCAAAAAAATTATTTTGAGAAAACGGCAGTTAAAGATTTAAATAGCTCTAAATGAGATTTCGTTGTTAGCTTTAAATCCCCCTTTGGACATTCACGATTGGTTACTGATAGAAAGGAAATGCCCATATTTGGTTTACATAGCGTTGTGCAGGAGACTCAGAGCTTCACAACGATCCCGGACATGACAGACTTCAGTGAACAGACGGAGCTCGGCATGTCGCGATGGAATACTAACTTCCTGGTAAATTCGGGAGAAACTTATTGCCGCAAGTTAACAAAATGTAATAAAATAAACATTGTAATGTATATTTTCAGCGTTTTCTTTATAGCAGCTTGAAATAATACATATTGAAGGAGTAAACTCGGCCAAAATCTCAAAACTGACCACTGCATGAAAAATCGATGTTTTTGCCTGCCGTGTCTCGCCTTAAATGAACCATACAGGTTTTTTTCATATGGGTTAAATTAGCAACAGGCTTGTGTATCCCCTCCAGTTCTACTTAACCTGGTACAAACAGGATTCGAATCTGCGCCTCGGCATGGGAGTCGGGCGCGCTAATAAGGATGCTAAAGACCGCAGCCTCTAGCGTCAGTCGCTAATGCACCTCTTGAGATCAGGACCTGCTTTTACCTGCACAGCTCTTGTTAGCTGGCCTCCATTACACTTGCAACAGAGCATATCAAGCTACAGTTGCGTTCGGAGTGTAAGGCAAAGAATGCAGTGGTAAAGTGCAAAGACTGTTTGCCTAAGCAGTACACCTGCATCGTCTGTGACTGAGCTATACACCGTATACAAGTATTCCACAGCAGAAGCACCATGATTTCAGGGTTTCACAAGGTCACAAGACTGTACCTCCTACCATCATGAAGGTACTGTCTTATTTCAGTTTTTAAATAATTACATTCACATTTTAGTAATTGAAAATGTATTTTAGGATAGTCATTTAACTACAAGCTGTCTGTCACTGACAAACTTCCATTTTGATGTGTGTAACAAAATAATGTTCAGCAGATTATAATACCTCCTTTGTAATGCAGAGGGAATTTGTTTTCTGACAAAAAATGACATGTAATGTTTTTATTGAACTTGTAAAGCGTGTAAAAAGAGGAAGCAAAAGGGAGTAAAATAGTAAGTAAAAGCAAAATCTTAGCGGAGCGACCTGGACGGCCGCACTGTGGCATCATGTTAGTCTGGGACTAGGCTTGTAAAAATGCATCTAAATGTGTCTCCACATAACTAATAACTGTGATTTATGGATTATTAATAATGCCATACAGCACAAACACATATGCACAGGACAGTTGAAAGTTTAATGAGTCCAAGAGTCTGTCAAGTCTGCTCCAATAATCCTGGAGTCACTCAAGCCAACTCTAGTTGTCTGTTAAGTCAGCTTTAGTCACTCCAGAGCCAGCCAAGCCAGTTCCAGTCACTCTAGACTGTAGTCCTTATTCATTACCTTTAAGTAGGCGATCTGTCCAGAAGATATGGCAGGTGCACAATTTAACTCTACCATATGTTGCAGAACAAGTTACCTCACATCATTATCAGCTGGGTCTCTTATTTGATCAACTATTAACACTAGCAGCAATCTCAGGAAACACCAGTTCTGAACAGCATGCCCTCAAAGAATATCACTCCCAGGATGTATCTCACATTGCTTATCATGTGCATCATTGCCTAGGTACCTGAATTTAATTATCCTTCTATTCAGTTACACATACAAAAAGATCATGCCAAATGCATGGAGACAAGCCAGGCTGGCAGACATGGTAATGTGATAACTCATTGAACAGCAAATCATATTTGACCCTTTTTTTTCTAGTGCAAATCATCTGCTTGGACATTACCGTTATATGACAGCACAATCCTGCTTGGTCCCTTGGCAAGTGGGTCTGCCACAAATGTTGGTCTATCAATTGTACAGAATCTGCAAAAGAAGGAACTGTTGCTGAAATTTTCAACAAAAACCCCAATAGAATGCGAGTCTAGATCATCTCCGGCAATGGCACACACAATTGCTTTCCTTATCTTCACCTCGAGGTCTTTGAGATCCTTCAGCAATTGTGCCATCAACAAGTCTTGTCCAAAGAACTTAAAATCTTGTTCTCTGCAAAGGAGAACAAGTTGAATACGGTCAGTGGTTGATCGATCATGAGGCAAAACAATAATTTCCTGCTTCACTGTTCCCTAAACAAATGGGAACAGTGTAGTTGAAGCTTTGTTGAAACACTGTTTTCCTCTGATCTGTTTTCAAAATCTGAGTGTTGCAAGTGTGCAGAAGTTCATCCACTTTAATCTCATCTACCACTCTTTCTATGTCTGTCTTAGGGACTCCAAGTAGAATACCTGATTTCCTGTAGTCCTTCAATGAATGCTTAAAAGATGTAGGAAGAAACAACTTCACCTGCAATTTAAGATAAAACAGGGCCAGATTTTGTAGAAACATGTCATCTACATGTTCAGGGCAAATCTCATCTATAGTCGTTTCACTTGAGGCAGCAACCTCACACCTGTCCTCAGAGTGGACCATAAGTGTTTCCTTGGCTCTCACTTGTTCCCTGAACAATAGTTCAATTAGACTGTGGTCTGTCTTTACTTTATGACATCTTGATAACGCTTGACAGTGTGCTGTCACGAATGTGGTTGCTGGCAAACAGAAGATGACCATGAAGAAGAATGTGTTTCCAATATGAAGTTTAATAAAATAAAATAAAATACTAATACAATTAATAGGCTGGGCAACACACACTAAATGCAACTGTGATCAGACTAACACTGAACAAGAGGAACTAAATACACATGATTAACTAAATGACAAACAGCTGTGATGATGTTTAGTGTCCATGGAAACTGATGAGTGGCTGGAAATTCAAACAAAGGAACACATGTGATTAATGAAAACAAACTAAAAGTCCATGAAAACGAAGATAAGAATGAGTATCTGTGACATGTGCCTTTTTGCATTGTTGGACAAGTTACTGCTGTGCCTCTTTCAAATGGGTTTTTAGATTTGAAAAGAAACCAGTCAAGTCCTTAAACTGCATAGAGCAACATTAAATGTGACAAGTCAAATCAGTACTGCAGAGTTGTGCCTCAGCAAAATGTTAAGTTTTTTTTTATTTTATAACATGATATAGTTAAGGAATATAACACGACCAATGGAGCTGTTTTACCAAATATATTCACGATTGCAAATGTTACATTGATTTTAGTTAAATAAACAAGTAGTTAACTTCTTTCTTCCAGACCATATCATTTTTTATTTTTTTTATTTTTTTATTTCAGGTCATCACAGCCTGTGCCATCCTCCACAACATCTGTCTTGGGGTTGGTGACATCATGGCCCCGGAGGATGAGCATGAGGAGGATGATGGGGAGCATGAGGAGGATGATGGGGAGCATGTTTTGGAGACGGTCAGTGGCTGTCTGCAGAGGTGTCTGCCCTGGAGGAGGTTCCCATTGACCATGAATATTTGTAACAGGCAAGTCAGAGATCTTTAAAGCTATAATGGCCAAAACCAAAAATGAATGTCCATAGAATGGGTTTACATGTTGACATTTTTTATGGTTTGATTTGAGGATGCGAGTTAATTTATTTTATTCTTCCCTCTTTTTGAAATGATCTCAGTGAGATGGCAGCCGTCGATTGAATCAGCCCTGCAAACCTGTTGTTAGACAATGCAGTGGACAGTTGAAATTATGCAGTCAAACACTCTGGAGACCATCCTAGATGATGTCCCACCCCAGTGGTGTAGTCTACGTGATACCAGGGTTCTCAAGTCCTCACGCATTGGCCGTGAGACACACGCAATTCAACCAGTTCACACGCTCACACGCCACACCATGTATTTCTCACGCTGAAAAGGCAATGCCAACCAAGTTGTCCTGCAAGCTTTATAACGTTGTGTACGAGGCGCACGCACACAAAGTGTGCACGCACACGCACCGTACGTTCGTTACTAGGTAACCAACAACATCGCGCGAACGCGCTGGGTTTGTGCTGGTGTAATGCATTGGTCAAAAAAAGTAGGTTTTTTTTTTCTGACAGACCAGCCCATGAAACATGTAGATCAGCGGCCCATTGGTTCTTTTCTTGATTGACACTGCGCTGGCCCAATCACAACTTTAAACGAGTGAGCGAGCGTGCAGCAGTGTCAGTGTGTATCTGTCAAAATAGTCAGCGAGATGGAGAAGAAACGCAAGGAATGTGCAGAGAAATAGCGTGAAACAATAGAAACTGGCCCTTAAAGCAGACACTGTAAACTGTGTCAAAATATACAGTATGTTTTCTGCCCTTCATCAGCTCCTGTGATGATGATGATAGTGAGGAGGATCAGGAGAGAGATGAGTAATCCGCGGTAAGCATAACTACTTTCAAAACACTTAGGCCATGTCATGAGTGTAGGAACCCATAACCCAGTTACAGATTATTTCCATATCTGCATATTTGACGATTACCGCAATTCACTAGAAATTTAATGAGAGGCGTTTGTAAACCATGTTTTCCGCCAAAATAAAAGCTTGATGCAGTTTGCGTCAAAATAAAAGATCATGTGCTTATCTCTTTCAAGTATAGAAATAGGTACAAATCTAATTATGAAAGTTTCCTTTATTTTTTAGTGCATTTGTTTTTACAAAATATGGCTATTACGGTCATAGGATTAATATTATAACTATTATTATGTAGTAGGTGTAATGTAAATATACACTGTAACTAAAAGAGGCTTAAATTTTTCTTTGTTTAATTTGCACACTGAATATAGTTTGGAGCTTTTAATTTTGAACTCTCAAAGTGCACCAGATTGATGGATTTAACATTAAAATGCAAAAAAAATTCTCACGAGGGGCAATTTGTTATATTTTTGTATATTTGTAATTTGAAATATAACATTAAATAGTATATTTGATGTGATGAATTGCTCTGTCATTTATCAGATTTACCAATTGTTATAATTTCAATTTGTGCTGGTTAATTATGAACAATGGGTAAAATTGGGGGGCGGGGACAGGCGGGGGCGGGCCTCCATTAAGGCTCCTCCCCTAACCGCATGTGATCTCACTCCAAGCTTTTGATAAAACTTGAGAACCCTGGTGATACGCAGGTATACGGCGTATACCCACTAGAAAAGGCCAAGGATTTCCGTATACCCACTTAAAAAATCGTGAGGATACGTAACAACTTCGTTTTGTGTCAGAACTTTCACTTTCATTCATAAATTCACCCCGTCTGTGTTTGCGAAGCGACACGGATCGAATCGCGGAATCCAGTCACAAATGGAGCTTGCTAAGCAGAACGTCACGGAATTTGGCTATTTTTGAATGAATAAATCAAAAGTAGGGCTGTACAATGAATCAAATCTCGATATGGACTAGTGTCTGTGAATATTAAAGTTAAAAGAGACTGCAATTGTTCTACGTGCCTCTGGGAATGAGCGCTAAATGTGTGCTCCACTACACACACACAAACACACACACACACACACACACACACACACACACACACACACACACACACACACACACACACACACACACACACACACACACACACACACACACTGAAGCACGCGTGACTCACGCTCGTGGTGTTTTCAGCGTTTCACTGTATTGAGACATGATGTAGGATAGAATACACATGTGCACTTCATCACAGAGCTGCTATGAGAGTCACTGCACGAGAATTTCACCATTTCATTTGATAAAACTATCGTCATTCATTCGTATCATATACAGACAGAAACTGTAATGTCTTTACGACAACCTGTCATAATAAAAGTTCGGTATAACTTGAAGAAATTATAACAGAAATATATTACTATTGCACAGTAGAGTATACTTCAAGTAGGCCTAATAATAATAATAGTTTATTAAAACACACAGAAACTCAAATGTCTACAACCCACCAAAATAAAAGTTTGGTCTAACTCAAAGAAATTATAAAGAAATTGCACAGTAAAATGAATTTTAAAATAATAATAATAATAATAAAATCTATTAAAACGTTATTTTAAGGGAATATCACACAAGTTTTCATACATGTTTTAATTTAAACAGTAAACTTGCCCAAACCAGGGCCGGCTCTAGGTTATTTGGTGCCCAAGGCGAGAGTGCCCCAAACCCTCCCCGGAAACGGAAAAGTTTAGAACTACAAAAAGTTTAGTTTTACCACTACCATGGTAACCTGTCCATGTTCAACTTTTACCCCTGTCAGATCTTTTCGCGCCACTCCCGGTTGCTGAGCAACGCGCGTGAGTTTGACAGTTGCAGCCCGATCTCATCCCAAGTCATCATATATTGACGCTTTGGACATTTCGTCTACATCGAACGCACATGGCACCCTTTAGCGTCAATATGAGACGCAGATAGATATGGGCCAGAAGGCGCCTCCTAGCGGTCTAACCCTAACCCTACCCCAGACCTAAACCTACCCATAACCGAACAAAGCTCTGTGCGTCTCATATTGACGCTAAAGGGTACCATGTGCGTTGCATGGGGGGTATATTACAGTATACTCACTACAAAAAACTAGACTACACCACTGTCCCACCCACCGGCAGAGAGGCCTTACCAGGGTCTCTATTGTGGAGCCCACCCGGGTCAAGCAGCTCCACCAGGGTCTCCCTGCTCAGCTGAAATCTTAATTTATGTACTGTTCATTTAAATTATGTTGTCAGATGATATTTAAGTTATGTTGTAAATGGTTATTTATTATTTATAAAACGTTATCTATATAATTTATTTTTTCCAAATGTTATTACAAAATATTGTTTGTTTGTTTTTAAATTGCCTGTCAAACCTTTCATTAAAAAAAATAAGCAATGTCAAGAACTATTCCTTTTTATTTCATATCCCAACACATCAAGTTATTTAAAAAATAAACAATGCACAGAAATGGAACAAAAATAATGTTTATTATTCATTTAAAATAAACTGTACACAAGTTTGAAAACAAAAATACCTCATTTAATATAACTTAGATTGCAAAAATAAACTATACAAAACTAAAGTTTCCTCTTTTAAATATATACATAAAAACAAACAAACAAAAAAACGATTTCTCCACCATACGCTCAAGAAGAGCAAACAGCCTGTCCATCCTCTCCCTTCTCTCTCGAGCTCTCCTCTCCTCTGCCTCCCTTTGCAGAGCCATGTCCTCTCTAATGAGGTTCGGCATCTCCTCCTCATGGTCCCGCTTTCTCCGTGCTGGTCCTCCTGCTGGTGGTGGTGCTGGGGCGGGTGCTCCTGCTGGTGCTGGTGCTGGTGCTGGGGCGGGTGCTGGTGCTGGCTCCTCCTCACTGTGGCCACCCACTGCTGAACTTGACCCTGGTCTGTCCTCAGGGATTGAGGCGATGTGGACAGGGGGATTGGTAGACTCCCTCTCCTGTCCCAGGACACTTGGACAGAACACACTGTTAACAACCACAGCACAATACATTTCAGCAAAGATGTGTGTATTAACTTTCTTACTTTATATTTTGTTTTAAGTTGTCCCATTTTTTCTTTGCCTGCATGGGGGTTACCTTCCCCAGCAGACGCATTTTCTCCAGAATTGCTCTAAAAAGGCAGAAAAGGGTATTTATGAAAAATTATAACACAGGGGTGCAAATGAAATATTAACATTAGTACATTGTTAACACTGAAAAATGACACATCAGGACATGCATTCAAAATAGTTTAGAAATCATATTTCTGGATACTCAAATGTGGTTAAAGGGATAGTTCACTTTGAAATTAAATTTTTTATATGTTTTAGCTTACCTCAAGGGCATCCAAGATGTAGGTGTCTTTTTTTCCGCAGTAGTTTCAATTTTTATATTTTTAGGTCAAACCGTTCTTGTCTGTCAGTCATATAATGCAGGTCGATGGTCATTATCTCAAAGAGCATGCACAGAGTCCAAATTAAAACAATTCCCCGTCGTCCAAATTAAACAATTCCCCATCGTAAGTACACATTGATGGCCTAAGACACGAAACGAGCGGTTTGTGTGAGAAAACGAACAGTATTTATATCGTTTTTACCTCTTATACACAGCCATGTCCGAGTGATCTGATCTGACGTGTACGCAGACTGGTGCATAGATATATACACACTAGATGTCGCCTTGTCTAAAACGATATAAATACTGTTCGTTTTCTCACACAAACCGCTCGTTTCGTGTCTTAGGCCATCAATGTGTACTTACGATGGGGAATTGTTTAATTTGGACGACGGGGAATTGTTTTAATTTGGACTCTGTGCATGCTCTTTGAGATAATGACCATAGACCTGCATTATATGACTGACAGATTATTTGATTATTTAAAATTATGATATACATAATTTCTTAACAGTGTAAGACCACTTTCACACATAGTTTTACCAATTTATACCTATATTGCAATTACCATATTTGTGGATTAAGTAAATTAATTGTCATGAGGCCCAAACACAAAGCTGGTGGAAATGACTGGGTGTTGTGGAAATGACAATGAATGGACGTCCATGTAGAAAAACAAAAAACATTTATTTGAAACCCATTTAACAAATCATTAGTCATTAGTCTGTTTGGTTCCATAACCAGATGAACAGTTACAGTCTTACTGTAAACAACTTTAACCACAAATGGTCACATGAATAAAGTTACGCATAAATTGTAAAATTGTAACATTCTAATTGGTTAGATGAAAACTGTTTTGAATTTTGGAATACTTAAACACCTAAACTTTAGTCATGTCAATGCATTGTAACATGAACTATAAAGCATCTTGAGCATGCACACGCTGTATGTGAGTTAGTTTGGTATTGTAAAATTCTAATCGGTCTCTTAGATGAACACTGTTCTGTAGAGAACATTTAAAAGACACCTTAAACTATACCATATCAATTATCATATAACATGAACTGTAAAGCACCTAGATCACGAGGGCTGTGCGTGAGAGAGAGAGAGAGAGAGAGAGAGAGAGAGAGAGAGAGAGAGAATGTGATTCAAGGCCAAATCTTGCAGATTTGTATCTCTCCCTGTCTCTCTTTAGTCGCTCTTCATATTTGACAGGGTCCTCTTTTAGTCTGTCCCTATAGGACTGAGACCTTTCTCCAGTTGACTTCCACGGCATCTTAAAAATAGATGAAAAGGCATTTCAACAAATATATATTTGAATAAATACATTAGCGTTGTACATTTCAATAAATAAAATATTCATATGTAGCCACTCAATCTATGAATTGCACCTTGTTAAAAAAATCAGACTCGGACGCAATAACCCAGCTTGTAGAATTGAAAATTAAACTGAGAAACAATTATCCGTTTGTGAATTATTCCAAAGAAATGGAAAATGAAAGTTTGAAGCCAATTTTTCATTTGGTTAATTTTGATGGTGCAAATTGAACAGAGAACTGCAAAGCGTTACACGGACCTTGTCCCACACCCAGACTTCTGATCTTCAATAATGAAAAAGAAGTGTAAAAAATCTCTTTTTTTAATATGACTGAATAAAGTATCAGTAAAAGACAAAAAAAAACATAATTGAGGTATTTAAGGTCAGACAACTATTAATGTGATTTTATATACAAAATGTAGTTGTCCCACAGTATTGCCGTCATTTCCACCACAACCCTGTAATGTCCCTTTTAAAAAGTTTTTTTGATAGATTGTTTGGGTAGTTTCTATGGAGATGAACAATGACATCACAGCACATGTCTGACATGGAGGAGATTTTAAATTTCTTCAGCAACTTGGAGAAAACTCAAGGTAAATATTTTTATTGTATGTCATTTCCAAACATGGCGTAACATCAAATGAGTTTGTAAATAAATAGATTTTTTAACACAAATAGATGTATTTTGCATGCATGCAATGCTAGCTACCAATTCATAGCTAATCTGTAATACTAGCTTGGATTTTTTTTTTTACAAAATACTGTAGGATTGTCATTTCCACCACATTACCTTCTTGGGTGGAAATGACATTTATGCTTACAAACATAAAAAAATTACTCATTGCTGTGATTTTCCATTTCTCTGTGTTTTGCTCGCGGTTGGACCGTACCAGTTCCACTGGGGGGTGGAGCGGGGGGTGGGTGTGGATGCATAGGCATTAGAGCGCTGTAGCATTATGTGTAGGCTATGGCATGTCTGAGTCTTTCCATGATTTATCCATAGGGATTTATCGCAGTGGTGTACAGTCTACGTGATACGCAGGTATACGCCGTATACCCACTAGAAAAGGCCAAGGATTTCCGTATACCCACTTAAAGCGTGAGGATACGTAACAACTTCGTTTTGTGTCAGAACTTTCACACTTGCATTCATTAATTCACCCCGTCTGTGTTTGCAAACAAACACGGGGGGGGGGTATATTACAGTATACTCACTACAAAAAAATAGACACCACTGATTTATCGACATGTCAGACACGCCAGCTTTCAGACACCACATTCTTCTCTTCTTTAGCTATAGTTCTTTTGAGGCAGTTTCTTTCTGTCGTGTAATTTTAATAACGACTGTCAAGAGCATATTATTGTAACACTTGAGTGGTTGTTAATGCGCAAGAGCGAATCTCTTCGCAGGCGAATTTCCTTCTCTCTCACACGAATGTCGGGTCGCACTTTCAAAATTCGCTCTGCATTCGCTGACTCGCTGAGATCCCCACCCCCCGCTCCACCCCCCAGTGGAACTGGTACGGTCCAACCGCGAGCAAAACACAGAGAAATGGAAAATCACAGCAATGAGTAATTTTTTTATGTTTGTTCAAAAATCTGACTCGGACGCAACAACCCAGCTTGTAGAATTGAAAATTAAACTGAGAAGCAATTATCCGTTTGTGAATTATTCCAAAGAAATGGAAAATTAAAGTTTGAAGCCAATTTTTCATTTGGTTAATTTTGATGGTGCAAATTGAACAAAGAACTGCAAAGCGTTACACGGACCGGGACAAGCACAAAACAGCAATATTTGCATGTATAATGATGTTTAAAAAGGTGAAAAAATCATCGTAGACTACCGGTAAAAAGTTCCTAAAGTACTTTCATTGTAAATTTAACTATGAAAGTGTGAATTTTTCTAAATTAAATGTTTTCTATAAAATATGATCAAAGGACATGAAAGTGCCCATAGTCTAAGAATTGCCCAATACTTACATTTTTTCAAATGAAAATGCTGTCGTCACCGGCGCGCAATGACTTATGGGGTAGGATAGGCCACTAAGGATCCGTTTTTGTATCCTTCCTTTCACGGGGAAAGAAGGGTGCCTTTGGCGTAATTTTTAGCCTTCGTCGTGCTGCGATGACGCAACTGGCCTTCGAATACGGCCTTCGTAGGATGCAGAACTGAATTGGGACAGTCTTCATTGCGCCGCGGTGACGCAATCGGCCTTCAAATGCGACCTTCGAAGGATGCAGTCTTTGAATTGGGACGTCCTTCGTTGCGCCGCTGTGACGCAATCGGCCCTCAAATGCGGCCTTCAAAGGATGCAGCCTTCACATTGGGACACAGCTGATATGTCCTCCAGGCAATAGCGCCCTCAAACTGCTCCTGCATGTGACTCAAACACATCCCACAAGGGCATCAACAAGAGTAGCTAAAATACAAAAAGTAGCGTTTAGACCGTTACAACATTTTCATCATAACATCACAAAATCTTTCATACATAATTTGTACAAAGGGCACTAAACTACATAATAGCAATACTGGTTTCTATAAAGATGTATAGCTGACTTAATTTGAACATCAAAAGAAACAAACTATTTTACTATGTGAACAACATAACACTATTGTAAAACAAAATTGAATTCTGTTGACATTATTGATTCATTATGCCTATTACTGTAAAGCTGTTTTAAAAGAATCTGTATAATATAATGAATAAAGTCCAGTCTAATATACTTGTCTAAACTTTTATACACTATTTATAACTACAATTAATTGATTTAAGAAAAAATTCAAATACAATTACAATTTGTTTGATACATACAACATTACTAAATTTGAAACCTTGTACTTACCCTACTAAAATGCCTTCTGATATTCATGCATATTAATGTTGTGAGGTAACTGCTAACATATTAATGTTGTGAGGTAACTGCTAACATATTAATGTTGTGAGGTAACTGCTAACATAGACACCATGAAAGTGCACTAAATCAATGCTAGTAATAAAAGTGTCATAATTGTATAACAATATTGATGAAATTCAAAAACTAAGCCTTTATATCATATGAAGACAAAGTACAAAACTTATTAAAATAATTAAATGAAAGATGTTCTATATATCCTTGGAAATTTTTATATGGAAAATTGGGACCAAAAAAAAAAAAAAACATTGACAGTTGTCCAATCCAACCATAATTAACAACTAATATCAAATACTGTATTATTCACAATACTGTACAAAATTGTTTATTACAACTTTACTCCAACAAACAGTACACTTACGTGTACAATACACACATTTAGAAAAATACCTTTGTGCATCTAGTGTGCAACACCTTATTTCAGTGTAACTTGGTGACTTAAGCAATTACAACAACAAAATTTGACATTCTAGACTACTTTTCATATTAAACTATGTCTAGCACAATAGTCACCATTGAAAAAAGACTGTTACTAACAATAGCGTGTGTATATATAATCAGCTGTATATAATAACTAAAACATAAAAAAATTTACCTGCAAAACATCCATAATTCTTTTAGAAGCATCTATATACCTGTAATATTACTAGGTACATTATGAACTTAAGTTCAACCCATAATACACAGCCAGAAAAAAAAAAAAAAAAAAAAAAAAAAAAAATTATATTACAAATTACACATCCTCAAAATTGACACAATCAGAAATGTCTTCTATCTTGACAACGTTCTGATCATGAACACCAGATCCACTTGGAACATATTCACTATCATGTACATCAAACCCGATGGTTACTGCACTACAAGATACACTAGTAGCATATACTGTGCTAACAACTTTTGTGCTAGTAACCACTGTGCTAAAAACAAAATCAGACATTCTAGATTACTTTTCATATTAAACTATGATTAGCACAATAGTCACCATTGAAAACAACCAACTTAAGACTGCTACTAACAATAGTGTGTATATTACCAGCTGTATATAATAACTAAAACATTTTTAAAAATGCACTGCAAAATGTTAATAATTTTTAAATGCATCTATATACCTGTAATATTACTATGTGCAGTATGAACTTAAATTCAACCCATGATACACAGCCAAAAAAAAAAAAAGAATACTTGCATTACACATCCTTAAAATTGACATCATCAAAAATATCTTCTATCTCGACAAAATTCTCATCATGAACACCAGATCCACTTGGAACAATACTGCAACTTGTACTATCTTCCTCAGATACTGCACTGCAGGTTGCCGTTCTGCATTGCCTTGTTTCATGATTGTCAACAAATGCTGCACTAACAATCAGTCCTCTACCTTTTTGAACTCTCAACCTATCCTGGCTCAGAATCTTTGATGCCAAGGTGTCAGACTCATATTTCACACCTCTTTGCAAATTAAGAAGCTGGTAAAATATATCATCGTCCAGAACAATTTTTTGATTCTCCACACCAACGTCAATTGTGATGTGTCCTCGAACTGCTACCCTAACTTTAGATGTTTTGCCAAATGCTTTACACTGCAAACATCTAGTCATCTGTGTCTCGTGGTTTGACAGAGGGCAAAGTGTGGAACTGTGGACAAAGATATTCCACCCGAACTTCTGTATCTACTATCTCTCCCTCTAGACTTTCTCTATGATCTATTGCTTCTTGTGCACAAGCACCAAGATCATGAATCACAGAAATTTGGCTCCGAAATTCAGTTGAGGCAAAGTCACTCATTAAACAAGACACTGACAGACACATTTTCAAATTCATACCACTTCCCAATTTGTACTGCTATTTCGCCCCAAACAGACAAATGCATGGTGGTTGTTGAATCAGAAACTGTGTACGTTGTTTGTTTCAGTCTGCGTCGACTTCTGGTCACAGTCTCCTTCTGTCGAACCAGCTCCAAAATCTTGACCTTCACAGAAACCTTAAAATTAAGAGACAAAACAAATCAATAAAGGTATAATGTTTGTACAATAAAAATATAACATCTATATACATTATTATAATTCATTCATAACAAATTATAAACACAACCTCAGCCAATATTTCAAAAAAATTGAGTAAGTATGAAGTTCTCTAACAGTTTTAACATTTTATATTTGAAACATACACTTGTTTTATTGTCCCAATTAGGCAAAATCAATTTAATAATTTTAATGGATACAATCATTTACACTTTCAATATGACACCCTATTAATAAACAAAAATAATAAAATACAAAAATGATCTGCTAATATAAATTATACATAGCATTTAATTATGATTTTCATTTATTGAAAAGAACTGTTACTTTTACATCATATAAATGTAATACATCGCTATTGTCACTTAATGTAAATCAAATATATATATATATATATATATATATAAAAAACGCTAGTCTTGTTACTTACAGTAAATGGAATATACCACAAAAAAAAAAATCTTGTTTTCACTTGTTTTGCACAAAATAGCATCTAATAGTTACTACATTTTCTATAAATAACATATTTAGCTATTTGCACTTAATGTTAATATCTACTATCTTTAATAAATATACAAAAAAAGTGACCTTAACATTTATTTTTTAAACAAGTAAAAAAAATACGCAATCATAGTCACAATAAAAAAACATTAAAGGAGCCGTATGTAAGATTGTGGCCAAAACTGGTACTGCAATCACTTTCAAATTACTGTAGAGCGGTGTATCCCCTCCCCCTCCCCCTCCCCCTCCCCCTCCCCCCTGACTCGAGGTTGCCAGATAGGCTGCAGGATCCAGCAGGAACGCTTGTAGCTGCAGCTGTGGTAACTAGAGCAGAGCTGGCAACCCCGATGCCGAAACAATACTGACTTCGTGATTGGTAGATAGGTGGAGGGTGGAGCTTCAGGCCAAAACACAAGATGACAACATCAACATCAGTTGAGGGCTGCAACTTCACTTTTTAAATGACAATATCCTGGCCGGACTACTGTTGTCAGTGATATAAGTATTTGAAATGAACATGATTTCTTAATGTCTAGTGACATATCAGGGCCATTTTATGATTAATTGAAATACATTTCTTACATACAGCTCCTTTAACAATTCATCCCATAAACAGATGTATTGTGTATTATATTTCAAATATTTTTACCTTGACTACAACAGGCAGTGATGTAGATTTTCTTCTACAAAAGCATTGCTTATTCACACTTTTACATCAAAGTGTAAAACATTCCAAAAGCTGTCATTTTGACAGATATCTTTTATTAAAACTTTTTTTTAGACTAACAAAAAAGTGAACATACCACAATATTCTTCAGAACACCTTCAATTAGCTAACATCTTTCTACAAACTAAACTGCAGAAAAACGAATAAAATAAACCACATTACAAGACTTACCCTCAGAAAAAAGCAAATCATAACAGCCCGTGTATTAATGGAACTCTATCACAGACTAAACATTTTAAATAATGTACATTACACTGTGACAAAGTGGCCAGAACTGCATTTGATAAAATGTGCACTATAACAAAATACTAGGCTCAATATTACTTAATTATAGAGACATTTTAATCATCCACAATAGAAAAGCCTAATATTGAACACCTATACTCAACAGAGAACATAATACCACTCAGGGGCATAGCCATCATTCAATTAAATTTCAATTAATTGATCCCCTCAAAGCATATGTTTTTATTTGGACACCCTGTCTTAAAGACATACATAAGTAATCTTGGTCAGGCCTAACATTTTTACATTACACTTATCTAAAATATTAAAACCAAACACATACTATATCTATACTAAACTGCCTAATTTAACAATTAAACATAAAATCTTTGTTAATCAATAATTCACTTACTTGTCCTTCTCAGCACAGGAAAACTCATTATGCCGATGCGCATCAAATACCACAACTCGGCTATTCCGGGCAGCCTCCTGTATCACTGCAGTGAAATATTTGGACCCACTGCTACTGTACCTCCTTGCAGAACTGGCGAGACACTGTGCAAAAATAAAGCCCTCTACTTCACAACATACTGATTTTTTCAGTGTCCCCATTGTCACACCTACAGACATATATAAATGAACAATGCATTTAAAAGTATACAAAATAGTACGAATTCATAAAGGTACTTATACAAATTGAACTATTCTAAATAACATTTCTACAGTGACTATGACCCCTCCAAAAAAGCATGGACTTGTTTTTTTTTGTTTTTTTTCACATGTTCGAAATAAAGCTTTTCATTCATTCAAACAACACAACTGTAACGCCCAAATAAACAATACCAGAGGATTAACATACTGTAGCCTATAACTTCCAACACTGTCATTGGCCGATCGTTTCACTTCATTATTATTTTAATACATAAACAATAAATATATGTACAATGTACTTACAGTAACTAGCAAACTACAATATATTACCAACACCTTAGCTAATTCTAAAACAAAAGAAAAACAATGTTTAATACCTACCAAACACATTAACAAAAAATACCAACTACATAGGCTACTTAAAACAACTTACTCAAAAAGCTTTAAAATACTTCAAACCACAGCGAAAACTCAAAAATTTTACAAATATACTGTATAGGCTACATGACATAAACTGAAAATTGCTTCTAATTATGAATCCACCACAAGAAGTCATATTTGAAAAAAAAAAAAAAAACTTCCACAGAAATACCATCCACGTCAACCAGAACCTAGAACCAGTTCAATCTAGAAATGCACCTCATTACCTATTCAAAATTTCAAACGGATTCTTTACTTAACCATTTCATTGGATTATTATTAAATTAAAAAAGGGTAATAATATTTTTTATCAAATTAACAATCGAATTTAACAAAACATAACCAACTGATTAATGATGAACAATTCAGGGCCTATAGCTTATTCGTAACAACTACGCCATGCAACAATTCAAATAATACAAATACTATCAATCACTTCAACATAATTTATAAAAATGAAAAAACCAAGATCATTACTCAATCCATCTCCATTTTATCATACTCTCAATGACAACTTACCTCATATATTATTTGAAAAACACATCACTGATGAGAATTCTAAATCCAGTCCACTCCACTCCACACAACATCACTTCATGCAAATACGTTAATGGTTTTGTCAACATTACAGCGAAAACTAGTGGCGCTGAAGACACAGCAACAAATGTATATTTGGGTATTTCCCAGAATTCAGGCCTATTTCTGTCCACAAGGTGTAATTCTATTAAAAACGAATAAAATCTAATACATTTTAGCACCACTAATTAGTATAAACAAAAACAAGCCTAGACTTTTTTTTATGGCTGCTCTTACTAATGATTTTATTGGTGTTTTGTGGTACATTATCTGTGTTTAGGTGTTGTCCGCCACCAGAGTTTTCACATGTCGTGCCATATCTCAAACATTATTTATCACAAATAAAAAAAAATAAAAAAATGCATATGAATTAAATGTTACCTGAACGTCTCAGGTTACGTATGTAACCCTGGTTCCCTGAGAGGGAACGAGACGCTGCGTCGAGACGCGGTGGGAACGCCCTGCGTGATTGCGTCGTGAAGCACATGTATAATCAGTCCAATGGAAAGACGAGACGTCATAGGCGGGTGACATCATCGACCAGGAAACTATAAGGCAGCCCCGCTGACACAGGGAACCAGGGTTACATACATAACCTGAGACGTTCCCTTTCAAGGGAACTTGAGCAGCGTCGAGACGCGGTGGGAACCCTATACCCTATACCCACTACGCCATATGACAAATGCCTGTTCTGTATGAAGACCATGCGCACACTAGGAAACAAGCACCCTAGGCCCTGGAGTGGAGCCTAGGTCCAAGTCATAAAATCTAACAAATGTAAGCGGTGAGAACCAGCCTGCCGCATTACAGATGTCATAGAGTGAAACTCCTGATAATAAAGCCTTAGAGGCAGCCATACTCCTGGTAGAATGGGCCGGGACAGCCAAAGGTGAAGGCTGTCCGGCCGCTTCATAAGCAAGTGAGACTTACTCACTACTCAACTACTCACTTGCTCATTATCTGTTTAGATGCAGGGCAACCTATCTTAGGTAACCCGAAGCAGACAAATAACTGCTCTTATATACACGCCACAGGGCAGCTCTGTGGACATAAGCATCCAAAGCCCAGACAGGGCATAACAGATTACGTTTTTCCTGATCTGGAGGTGGAGGACAAAAGGCCTGCAGCACAAATGACCCGCAAATTTAGTAGGGACCTAGGAATACAACCCGGCAAGGGGTGAAGAAAGACTATCACCATACCAGGTGCAAATCCAAGTACGTGCAGGCCTCAGCCTCATGTACCACGGAGAAGATGAAATAAGAATCTCTCCTCAGAGATAACCCAGCAAAGAAACATTCATTGCAGAAATCAAGTACTGTACAATAGGGCAGATAGCAAGATTCAGATATTCAGTCTTCTCGTGGAGGGAGCTCTAGACTGGAGTATGGTCTCCACGACCTCAGTCGAGAGACCTGAATCTATGAGCTGGGCCCCCTCAGAGGCCGAGCCCATAGTATCCATAACTCCGGATGAGAGTAACTCCCGGGAGCAAAGATATCGGGAAATGCGTACAGGTGTAGCCTCAACCACACCTAATACGTTGCATCCAGTTCAAGCAGAGCTGGATGTGTCAGGGAGAACCACATAGGGCAATGCGTTGTATAAAACGATGCGAAAGGTAGACTTGAGTTTTGACCGAAGTTCTCCCAAAGGAGCTCCACCACCTTGGGGTGAAGTCTCCATTCCCCGGGCCTCAGCCCCTGCCTCAACAGGATATCTGCTCTGATATACGAGACCATCAGTGTGTTGTCCGGAAGGACAAGCACATGGTGACCTCTCAGGTCTGGCAGGAAGTATTTGAGAGCTCGAAATACCGCCATCATTTCTAGCCGATTTATGTGCCAAGAACGTTGATGGTCCTGCAAAAGACCTTTCGCCGAGCGGCCACTCATGACCGCCCCCCATCCCGTGAGGGAAGCATCCGTCGAAAGCGTTACGCGTCGACAAGAAGCCCCCAGCACTGGGCCCTGGGCGAGGAACCAAGGTTTCTTCCACATGACCAAGGCACGAAGGCATCGCTGCGTGACCTTGATCGTGCGAAATGGATTTCCCCTCAGAGAAAACCCCTTGATCCTGAGCCACCACTGCAAAGGTCTCATGTACAAAAGGCCAAAAGTGATTACGTTGGACGCAGCTGCCATGAGCCCCAACAGTCTCTGAAAATGTTTCACAGTGAGTGACTGGCCTAGTTTTACCCCCTTTACGGCTGTGAGAATCGCAGAAATACGTGCAGGAGACAGACGTGCTTGCATTATTGTCGAATCCCATAAAACACCCAGAAAAGTGGTCTTCTGAGCTGGGAGGAGCACACTCTTCTTGGCGTTGAGCCACAACCCCAACCTCTTTATGTGAGACAGAACTGCCAACTGCTCGGACTGAGCTAAAATCAATTAATCGTCGAGATAATTTAATACGCGAATGCCCTGGAGTCTCAGAGGAGCCAGAGCTGCATCCACGCATTTTGTAAAGATGCGGGGTGATAAACCTAGGCCGAAGGGAAGAACCCAATACTGGTATGCTTCGCCCCCGAAAGCAAACCTCAGGAACTTCCTGTGATGAGGATGGATAGATACATGGAAGTACGCGTCCTTCAAGTCTATTGTGACAAACCAGTCCTCGGACTGAATCTGTTACACAATCATATTAGCGTAAGCATACTTTGAACTTGAGATTCTGAAACCTGCTGTTTAATTCACGCAGGTCTAGAATAGGACGCAACCCCTAACCCTCTTTCGGACAATGAAGTAACGGCTGTAAAACCCTGACTGTCTGCTGGGAGGAGGAACCCCTTCTATAGCTCCTTTTGCAGAAGTATCAGTACTTCCTGCTCCATAACCAGAGCCTGCTCGGGGTCCACCACTGTGGGGAGGACCCCTAGAAATCTGGGCGGACGAGAACCGAACTGAATTCTGAACCCTTTTCAATAGTGTGCAGGACCCACTGAGAAATATATGGCAGTAGTTTCCATGCTGCCAGAAATTCTACTAGGAGAACCAGTCTCTCGAGACTGGCCTCTGGATTTGGTTGAACAGTCACTTTGGTGCCCTGAAGCGGCGAACCGGCAGGGAACAACCGAACTGACCGTTCTACGCCCCTCCTCGGAGGATCGTATGGGGACGCTGACACCTCGGTGCCCTGAACGGAGAACCGGCAGGGAACAAACGAACTGGCAGCGCTGCGACCCTCCTCAGAGAGTCGCACCCCAGAGGGTGCCGAGGAGAAACGATTTCTCAAAACCGTCCCTGCCCCGGAGGAACCTTCAGAAGCCTGATAGCCTCAGCGTCAGGACTTCTTATCTAAGTTTTAATAGAGATAACGACAGTCCTCAGATCTTGCCTACCTCTAACTAGTTTTGTTCCTACGACCCTCGGAGGAGGATCGCTGGAAAAAAGCAGGCACCTCGGCGCCCTGAAATGGCGAACCGGCAGAAAAACGAACTGGCAGCGTTGCGACCCTCCTCAGAGAGTCGCACCCCAGAGGGCACCGAGGAGAAACGATTTCTCAAAACCGTCCCTACCCCGGAGGGGACCACCCTCAGAAGCCTGCAGCCTCGGTGTCAGGGCTTCTTCATCCAAGCTATTTTAGAGATAAAACAGTCCTCAGATCTTGCATATCTCTAACTGGCTAGACTGCGACCGCCACCCAGGTCCCCCTCGATTGTGGATGAGCCCGAATGGCGACGCTCTGTTTTGCTGCATTTTATTTATGCTGCGAGGAGCTTTAGTAGGCTGAGACTGCTCCCGCCCAGCAGTCTCAGGAACATTAGATCAGTGAGGAAGAAACCTCTGGAACGCCGCTGAATAATTTATTCTTCGTTTTATTGAAAGCAGAGCGTCCAGAAGAAAGACATATTTTATCTTTATTTTTCTTTACATCAGAAAAACATATATATCACTCTGTGGCCACCAGCAGAAAAACAACCGAACTGGCAGCGCTGCGACCCTCCTCAGAGAGTCGCCCCCCAGAGGACGCCGAGGAGAAACGATTTCTCGAAACCGTCCCTCCCCGGTATAGTTATCTGTTGCGCGACGCAATTCTCGAATAGCGTCAGTGCTGACATCCTCACATTCATCCATGTCCTTATATACTTTACCCACCAGCGCTGCCTTTTTTTTATATATATATATAATATTCATCTATTTTTATGATGGCTGGTGGGTAACGTCGGGGTTATGATGACGCCGACTCGGGAGAGAGATAGCTCACAAGCGTCTCCTAAACTCGAGGCACTGTCATACCATGATACTTAATACCCATAACATTACTATAGTAGAAGTTTGGGGATTAAACACATAAATAGAAACCGGTTTATTCCACGATCTCGACACCTCAGTGTCGGCATTCCCTGACGAGGAGGCTGAGATATAGAATTTTCCTTATATTTTCACTCTCATAATAACCGGCTGGCCAGTAATATTTAACTTAGCAACAGCACTAGATAAAACCTCCTTTTAAAGTTTATTTTCTTTTTCTCCTCTTTATACAACAGAGTTATGAGCTTATGACTTATTTATTTATTTATTGAAAACTCATAAACATCTGCTTTATTCTTTATATTTTTAATTGTTTTGTTCTCTTAACAAAAACACTAACGATACCAATTCCTCGGAACTGGAAATCGCAGCATGAGTGCCTCATCCCGGGGAGGAGAAACCGCAGAGCGTGCTTTTCCCCGAGATAAGGCACTGAATCTAACAGGTGGAGGCAGAGATAGGGCGGGGCCCGTCTCAAACCCCGCTGTTCGATCCATTCGCGATCCCCAAGATGCGCGTCGACGCCGTGCCTCGGCAGCAGCGGGACCCGCGCCTCGGGGAGCGCGCACCGAACCGTCCTCCTCGAAGAACGGCAGGCGGGAGCGGAGCGTCCTCACGGACAGCTTCTCGCAATGCTCACAGTCAGCCCCCTCGAGAACTGACTGTTGGCATGCTCCACTCCCAAACAAGCAACACAAAGCTGAAGTGTGTGTCCCCACCCGTGATATAACGTGGGCAGGGAACAACACAATGCTTGTTTGCTTTCTTTTGCCATAATATATATATATTGCAACTTGACAGACAACAATAAATATGACAAGGACAGAATACACAGATCGCTTGCTGAAGGCACAGAAGCTAACATGATCTGTGTCAGCGGGGCTGCCTTATAGTTTCCTGGTCGATGACGTCACCAGCCTATGACGTCTCGTCTTTCTATTGGACTGATTATACATGTGCTTCACGACGCAATCACGCAGGGCGTTCCCACCGCGTCTCGACGCAGCTCGAGTTCCCTTGAAAGGGAACTAATAAACTTCATGCACAGATTAAGCATATATATGCATTTTGTACTTTATTTTGCTTAATTTCTACCTGTCCCATGGTTTAGCCTTCATTACCAACAAGCTCTGCATAAAGGCACTTTCCTACTTTTTTTTTCATCAAAAGTTTATTTGGTAGCCATGGTAACCTAATATCATAGTGGAGCACATGGATTTCAAGCTGCAAGACTGATGCCTTGATGTCCAGCAAAAGTAAATCTACTCTTTATTTTTTGTGTTGGGCATGTACACTTATTATGCGTCATTACCATATGTGTTGTATTTCTGTATTTAAAAAAAAAAAAAATTGATTATTTGTATCACTTTAATAGTTAAAATGGTGTACATTACATGTTGAAAGCTAGCTACACTTGCTTAGTCATCATCTTTGCTAGTAAGGCTAGTTTTTTGACAAAAATGTCATTACCAGCACATTACAGCTTGTGCTGGTAATGACAGGTTGTGGTGGTGATGACGGCAGATACATTAAACATACTGTTCATTAAAGAATTTATGTTGAATACGTTATCTAAAATGAATTAATATACATTTACCAATCAAAAGTCACTATATTTTAAATTAAGTAATGCATTTGTTTTTAAAATACTAAATTAATTCATTATAATTGTTGTGTTTAGGTGTGACATGGCTCCAAAAGCAGCCGCTTTTTGAGAAATATGCACAGTATCTGCAGAGTGAGAAAGAGATATCGTTAAAGAAGAGAAACAGGAAAATTGAAATCTGTTTCCCTATTTAGCATGCAAGAACACAGATATAGGCAAATAATAAAATAAAAGGCAAAAGGGATCGGGGCGGAGCAGGCAGTGCAGGCGGCCAGGGCGGAGCCGACGAAGGGAGGAGCCATGGTGGAGGCAGGGCTGACGACTCCAGGGGGCCGACTGAATGGGGGCGAAGCAGGTGGGAGAGGAGACCAGGGTGGTGGAGCCGGAGAGCAGAGTCCTGCACGGGTCCGATTTTGTAAATCCGCACCCGCCCGTACCCGCAGTGCTTAAAACCGCATCCGACCCGTTTTCCGACAGCAGCACTAATTAAAATCCGCACCCGACCCGACCCGCTTAAAATAAAACCGACACCCGACCCGCACCCGAAATAAAATCAGTTTAGCCAATCACATTATAGACACATTTATAGCCTACATTTGTAACATTTTACCAATCGAACAGACGCGGCTACAACACTATATGCCACGCAATTTCGTCTAGCCTACATCTGACAATTTTGGGTTCAAACACGCCCTGCACACCACACATACTTAACAGTGTTAGATTTTAAAAATACTGTTCGACAGAACTGATTGCTTTGTTACCACAGTTATCTGCGTGCTTCCTCAGCGATGAAGTTCCACATTTGCGGCTATCCAACACGAAAATGCATGCAGCAAATAAGCCGTTCACAATATTTTCTTCAGATAACTCCAAATTTCTCCCACACACTTGTGGACTTGATTTTTTATGACGTATTGTCGACAACTTTACAATCTCCACTAGCTATTCTTTTCTTCAACTCCTCAGCATCCATCTCGACGACTGCAAGCAGATTGCGCGCGCGGTTATGATGAATTTTTAAAAGTGAAAGTAGCCTATAGGTAACGTTATAGATTCCTGGGAGGGCGTGGCGCGTGGGCACAAATAAACTGATGTGGATTTTAAATTATTTGATCAACTTGAAATACAGGCATATTTTTGTAGATGTGTTCCTAAAAATATGCATATATTTTTACATTTGCATGTGATTGTTTTAAACCCGTGTTTAGACCCGTGTTTCCCCGTGTCCGACCCGACCCGCACCCGTATCCGACACAGTTGGATATTTTTCACCCGTTTGAGCAAAATTTGCGGGTCACCCGTCGGGAGACTCTACCGGAGAGCCGACGAGACAGAGCGATGCAGAGGATCTGGAGGGACTTGGCGACGCAGATGGCTCTGGTGACTGAAGCGCAGGCGGGGATCCAGAAGGCCACGGTGGAGCCAGAGGGAGAGAGGAGCTCAACGGAGCCAGAGGGACAAATGGTGCCGTTTTCGGCTTCCTGTAACACGAACGTGTTGGTATGTGAATCTGAGTGGGCAGCATTTTATATATGTAGTGAGTCCATGGCCGTCTAAGTTTATTTATCCCGTTCAAAGGTGATATTTTTTTCCAGATTGTTGGTTCTAATGCCAATTTATAGGTTTTTGGTGGGGGGGTTAACTTTTGAAAGTCATCGTTTGTACATTTGAAACTCGCTTGGGGGATGCACATCATCAGCTCCACTGGAAAGAGGCACGTCATCATCAGCTTCACTTTGAACACTCAGCTCACTGGGAAGAGGCACGTCAGTTTCACACTCCATAGGTTTCACTCTCTCAGGCCTTGTCTGACCCTTCGTCTGATTATCCTGAATAACTGCTCTTGGATGCCAGTTAGAGGGCATAGAATCAGTGGACATATCTTCCTTTTGAATAATTTCTCTAATGTTCCTCCTGTTGTATCTCCACACAACATAAAGCCATTGTCTGTTGTTTTGCGTGTTTTGACCAAATATGTTAGTGGATAGTGTATGCCAGATCGGTGCATTTTGTTTTGTGTCTTGCTGATTTATGTTTGCCGTCTTGCCGTCCACATGTCTTTTCAGACAGTCCCTTTCCCCCTTTTCGTTTTTGCCCTGATTATAGAAATTACACTGTTTAGTGGTTCAGTTCTACTTTCTCAATAGAACTGAAACACTAATTGTGGCACCTTTATAACCTCGGCCTAAATTTTGAAAAGATTTGTAGCAGGTGAGGCAATTGTGTGTAGCCTATTTCAGGTGATGGTTATTGCAATATCGGCAATAATACTAAAAACGTGGCAACAGGTTACGCTCACCCCGTCACCATTACGCATATCTTAAGGTATAAATCAACTGTGAGCTCATGGCTAAAAATTGTGTAAAATATGGACAAACCCAACAGTTGAGTTACAATTGTAAATTACATGTTAAACCAACGTTTGGGGTTGGTCGATATTTTACCCACATTTTTCTTGTGTTTTGTGAGCGCTTAGGTTTGTTTTCATCGACCAGGCCAAGAGGCCAAAATGTTGTTTTGTGTAGCACGCGTTTTTTGTAAAAAAAAATTTATGTTGTGTTTTTGTCTTGTGCAGTATTGCATGCAGCTGGATTTGTTTCACTGGCTGCATGCATCCGCGTTTTTTGTGAACACGCGGCATATGAGTTTTCTCATAGTTGTGTTCATGTCTCGTTTTGTGTAAGAACAATCACAAGCCGTGTGCTTGTTTTATTCATGTTTGTTGTGAGCACATGGCTTGTCATGTGTGTTTCCTTGTGCCCATCTTACCAAACACCAGACGTCATTTGGACGTTGTTTTTTGGGCTACATCAAGTCGGCCACTTGATTTAGCCCTAAAAAAACAACATCCAAATGACGTCTGATATTTGGTGATTATTGGTTCAGTTGCTCCATCTGTCTCTCCCTCGGTAGCTCCTTGTTTATTAGGGCCATGGGCAGCGCTAGGGAGGGTCTAGCTGCACAGTGGTTTTCAAACTCTTTCAAGAGCGACCTTTTTATCAAAAAAATTAATGATGAGACCCATAGGCCTATTCTTAAGCCAAGCATACAGAATACAATGGGGCTAAAGGCGCATTTGACTTTATTCTCATTTAAAACACTGTTGTGTACAACTGGCACAAAAATTCAGCTCAGCATTTTTCTTAACAACCACTTTTGATGATGCACGTGCAGTTGATTCTGCACTCTTTTGATCTAGCTATACAGGGATGCTAATTAACTGGTTAACCAACCGATTGTAAGAATTTTAACCAATTAATAGCCTATACTATCTTGCTGTATGCTTAAATATACAAAAAATATTCCACAACAAATCCTTTAGATTTAATGATATTCAGAACAGAACAAGAATGAAAAAAAATAACTGTAAACAGGACAAAACGAAGTAATTTAAAGCAAAGTGAAAGTAAGCGGCGTTGGGCTCACGTAACTCTCATTCGAATAAAAATGTTTCCATATTCGCGATGTATTTGGATGCTAAACTATTATTTATTATCGGCATTGTACTTCACTCATGTTCCAATATTGACGGAAAAAATCATCCTCTTCACATACAAAAATGTGCTTGGAAACATCACAGTGGAGCGGTGCTTACGCTGAATGGCATGAATTGTACTACTGACTATTTAAACAGAGCAGTGTAATTTTTATATGTTAGGTTGACTATTTTATTTTGATAATGAACAGGCAATGATGGAAGGAATATTTGCGATGGAATCATAAAAATATACTCCGTTATTTTGTTCATACAGGACATCCTTCGAAACTGCAAAGTATTTACTTATATTTGTGTACACACTCGCAATAAAACACAACATTGTGCTTTTGTAAAATAAAGAAAACAAACAAACTAACGTCTCAGTTTCCTTTCCGTCAACTTGTTTGTGAAGCCTCACAGAAATGAACCAAACTCAGCAGCATCCTGCACGCAGTTTTTTCTTTCGTTTTATTAATCTATTCATTATTTAAATAGCCATATTACGTGTGTTTCTTTTATATAGGCCTATAGACTATGATTTTATGAAAACAATTTAAAAAAATCTTTATTTTATTTAATTTAATTCTATTTTCCTTAAATCATCCTGGCGACCCATCTTTTAAGTCTTGCGACCCACCCGAGGGTCGCGACCCAGGGTTTGAAAACCGCTGGCCCACTCTAGCAGGTGCTTGAGCACCCCCAAGAAAGACCAAAACACCCCGAGACCACCCCCAAAAATAATTTCTGCAAGCAATTATATTCAGGCAGTATATTCTATGGAAGCCCTGAACCTCATGGTGAAGAAGAAGAAAAAAAGATATTAAGTCGTTATTTTGATATAATATCTTGTTACTTCAACATAATATCTCAATATTTCGACATTTGTTATTTAAACGCGTTGCGTTGATATTCTGGGCTCATCTGATTTTTTTGTTGATTTTTCTAAATTTTTTACATGATTCTAGTATCATAATGATTAATAAATGCACGCACAATTATCCGTGAACTTGATAAATGTTGCAGATATGTTTACTATGCACAAACAAATGCCTTTCAACTTATGTGTGCAAAATTCAGAATTAAATGAATGTGCAGTTTGTACAAATAGATTGTCTGTAGGCCTACTATACGTGTTGTAACCATTAAATAAGCGCATGTAGTTTCATATTTGTTAAAATATTATAATGTAATTTGTTTCCATCTATGTTGATTATGAAAAGTGAACAGCATGAGTTAGATGGGATGCGCAATATATCGGGAGACATGGAGTGGATCAGACATGATTTTGACCACTTCATTAAGTTTTGTTTTGTAGAAAACCTTTCTTTAAAGTTAATTTTGTTTTGTAGAAATTGTATCTTAATTTTAATAAATTTTTCATCAACATTTAATAAATAAGAAGCAAATATAGCAGACAATATAATCATGACATGGAAGCACTGGCGCGGTCACTTGCATTGCACATAAACTGGAGTGCATCTCATCATAAATTAACGAAACTCAGCGTATGCCTCACAGACATGAGAAATATATCTACAGAAAGCTTGAAGTGTTTTTAAACTAAACAATTCAAAACGAAAAGAAATAGGATACTCTCTGATTATGTAATCCATTATGTGCATTTCTCAGGCGCGTTCACTACAGAGATGGCGATCGTCAACTTCATCTTTGCAGCCGACACTGACACAGAAAACACTAGTTTATTAATAAAAATCGCGTGTAACTGGATTTACAAATGCACATCTTGCTTGTTGCACGCAAACATATTAGGCCTATGTCAAAGTAACGTGATATTATGTTGAAATAATGACTTGGGCTAATATCTCGAAATAACCAGATATGGTTTTTTTTTTCACCTTGCGCTTCCGTAGTATTCTAATTAATAAATAAGAAAATAATTTAAGACGGCTAATGAAATAAAAACATTTTATTTATATGCGACGTCTGACGTGGCATGTTAAAACTAAAACGTATTAATTAATTAATTAATTACATTTATTAAAATTTATTACATGTATTATTTTAATAAACAATTAAAACTTAAAAATAATTGAATATTAAATATTGAGTGGCCAAGTTTTGCTCATTTATATTTCGCAGCTCCCCCTTGTCAATGATCTAACACCCCCTCAGCACCTACATTAAAAATTATTTGGCTGGCGCTGCCCCTGATTAGGGCCCAAGGCCTAAAAGGGCGCAGAGCCCTATTGTTTCTCTAAGGATTATTTGTTTTTGTTATTATTATTATTCTTTCAAGGTTTTTGCCACTTTTGGGGCTCTTAAAATGCTTGAAATATCTTGAAACTATGCACACAGCATGGGTGGGCGTAGGGGATGTTAGTGAGTGCATGGGTGGGCGTAGGGGATGTTAGTGAGTGGGTTATGGGTTGGAGTCACATTGTTAGTGGGTGAAGGGAGAGAGTGTGGTGTACAGATGGGTATACAGATGGGTATACATGTGTGGAAAGAATGGGGTGGGTTGAGGGGTAGTTGATGGGAGGGGTGTGTAGGGTTGTGGGGGGTATGAAGGATGTATGGGTGTGAGTTGGGTGAGGAAAGTGTGGTGGCGTGAATGGGTTTGTGGGCGGGTGGGTGTATGGTTGTGGAAGGTTTGGGTGAGGGGGTGTCGATGAGGAAGAGGGGGGATGTAAATGTAGGTGTGCCACAGAGCAGATGTTTTGGTGTAGTGCTGCTGTGTTTCTGTCTAACTGTCAGTTGTTCTCCCCTCACTGCCCCACACACACACAACCCACACTTTCAGATCCTTACTACTATCGTTAAACATGTCCTTTACTATTGAGGGTGAAATGTATTAAACATAGAGCAATCTCTATGCCCTCTATAACTTTAAACAAAGGAGGTAGCTGACTTGTGAATATTTTTGATCGGAAACTTGCCAGGATTCAACAACACATTCGGTTTTATCTTAACTGTAAAATTGTCAGAGCAGAGAACAGATGTTGAGGAAAAATAAATGTGATTTTTACTTTATAACAAGTGTTTAATTTATACAAACTTCAGCAGCACACAATTGATTTTGAAGCTTTCGCTTGTGTTTATAGTTTTGAAGGAATGTGTCCTTGGATATAACTAAAGTATATGTAACCTAATAGAACAAACAAAATAGTATTTTTTAAATACAAAATGCAAAAATTGAATGCAAAAATGTATGTTTGTGTTATTTCTGAATGGGACTCAAAGTAAAATAAACCTGTATCAGATTATGTGTATCGTGTTTTGTGTCTTAAGATATTGTACAGTTTATCTAGTTTTGCGATTACATATGACATTAAATTGGTCATTGTATAGAGACATTGTTTCACTTGTAATTTGTGAACAAGTCTATTCACAACTGAAACACTTATTAAAAATTAAAAAGCTGACTATATTTGGTCAGACAACTATGGTGAATGTGTTTGTTCAAACGATATTTGAATCTGAATCGAGTCTGGGCATGCTACAGATTTATGTTGTAATTTATCAGTGTAACTACTTGAATAATTTTGTTTAATACTGTTCAGATATTTTATTAACAACTATAATTATTTAGGCTGTACTATCTAGCCAGCCTAATTATGATGCTAAACTACCCTGCTATTTAACCTTATCTGTATATGGAACATGCAATCTGATTAATTCGTAATTAGGTAAGATGTTCATCAGCTTGGCCAGGCTGAGAGATCAGCTAAGACCAGCTGACGACCAAATTGTCCAGGCTGGGAGGCCAGCTAAGCCAGGCTGGGAGACCAGCTTGACCAGCTAACCCAGGCTGGGAGACCAGCTAAAACCAGCTAAGCCAGGCTGGGAGACCAGCTAAAACCAGCTAAGCCTGGGAGACCAGCTAAGCCAGGCTGGGAGACCAGCTTGACCAGCTAAAACCAGCTAACCCGGGCTGGGAGACCAACTAAAACCATCTACTTCCAGCTTAAACCAGCTAAGACCAGCCAACCAGCTTAGGCTGGTTTTAGCTGGATTTTTCAGCAGAGAACAGCCACTTAAATTGCCTCCCATGCCTTCTCTTTCATGTTTAAATCTTTATATGAAAATTCCCATACAACACCTGTTTTTCCACTTCAATGATCATCCTTTGTGTAGCCGTCTTGTTCCGAATTTAGTTCTCCGACCACCAGCCTGTCACATTACATGCTGTGTACCCAGCAAACACAGAACGTTGGTGCAACGTACCCAACCTTCTAACAACGTTTTAACAACATGGCCAAAATGTTGCTATAACTACGTTGTGTGGTGAAGGTTGTTACAGCGTTGTCACAATGTTGACATTAAACCACCGTTCAGGGCCATTGCTTAAGGTTGTGCCTATGGTGTCTGGACAACCACTGGACAACATATGTACTCGTCACTGCCCTGAAGCGTGAAAATCAGCCTTTTACATTTCAACTGATCGTTGGGCCGTCTCATTCTTCATCAAGCAAGGATACGTGAGAATTGCATTTAATTTACTTCAACTAAATAAGATGCGTAATTATTAAAACACAACCTACAACTTCCTTATCTGATGAAAAAAAAAAATTGAACATCATCTGGTCAGGTATGACAAATATTTAACTTTATGCCAAAAGTATGAAGCCAAAATGACTTTAATGATGAGTAAAGCCTGGTTCACACGGCAGGATAATTAGGCCGATTTTAGCCCCGATTCACCCCTTCCGACAATCTTAAGGATGCTCCGATTATCGTAAAATAATCTGATCAGATATTCCTGCCGTGTGTGGTGTGTTAAGGCTGCTCTCGTCTGCTCGGAAGGACGTCGGGACCGCTCCGATCTCAAATCGGGGATATCCAACATGTTGGATTTATTTGGCCCGATTTCTTCTCGTGTGTGGTGTCTCCCGAGCACGCAGCCTGTGGACTGTGGAGTGTAGCCAATCAGAAAGCGAGGTGACGAGGCGGCGAGGAAACACCGGGAAATATAATCAAAACAGCCGGCGACATGGCGCACCAGAAAGTCCGGTGGACGTCAGAGATCATCGCCTTTTCTTTTGATAACGTTTTTTTTTTTCGGTTAAAAACTAACTACAAACTATTGCCACTGCATCCTCTTCGTCCGCCATGATTGTTTACTCTGAAGTCACGTTTGATCTCGAGGTATTTTGCGCGATTTCCCGTCTGACCTGAGAATGCTCGGGAGTCAAATCGGTTCATGTGTGATGTGTTGATTTTGCCGTGTAGCTGCGCACCACACACTGTACGACCAAAACTGTTAGACCCGTGATTTTTTATCCCCGTGTGTGGGGTCTCTCAGGTTTGGAAAATCGGCCGACAATTTTAAAATCGTCCCGTGTGAACCAGGCTTAATTGATTTCAGCACTCATTGAACAGGCAGCAACGCGTAGCCTACTTGTTGCACGTTAATGTGTTTTTTTTGGAAACACAGAGAATATTTTTTTTTTGTAACTGCTCGCACACCTCTTTATATTTTCCTCTGATTTGTCGTCTCATTCGTTTCTTTGCCAGATTTTCGCATGTTTTCTCATGCTAGTTAGTCCACTCCCTGTATAATATGTTTTTTGTTTTTGTTTTTTTCACAAATGTATGGCTTTTGGAAGTGCAATTTGATTACCATATGCAGTTTTAATAAAGTTGAATTAGCTAACCTTCTATGTCATTTTTACTCTTCAAAGTGTACACTTGCAGGTGTTGATTATAATGAATTTACTGTTAGGCCCATAAATAATAATAAGGATAAACAATATTTAAAAAGTATATAATTATATAACATATGACTAATTAAAAATTAACCACAAAACATAACATGCTACATGGGGGATATAGACCTATCTAGCATAAAAAAATTATTTGTCAGAACGTCGTCTCTCAGTTGCTGAATGTCGCGTAGCAACGTTGCTGCAGCCCTGTCACATCTTACAATTCTACGTTGTTACAATGTTGCGAGCACGTAGACAGCGACGTTGCCATAGCAGAAATGCAACGTGCCACAGACGTTGCCACAATGTAAATGTGTTTGCTGGGTAATGTATTTCACATAAAAAAGATAGTTTGGATATAATGTTGACATATATATATATTTTTTTGTGTGTGATTACAAGAATAATAACCAAAAATATTCCCCATTGATTGTTGCATATTTGCATTTTTCTTTTTCTTTTTCTTTTTTGGAGTAATCTGTTTGGTTTAATTTTATTGACAAACCTTGTTTATTGTATAGCCTAATAGTGTTTCTTTCCCTCTCTGGCACTAGAAATTGCATTGAACAAAAATTGTGCACTGGCCAAATATGACATAAATTATATATATCATTTTAATATATATAATATTTATTTTCTGTGTTTTTTGTACATAAATATCTATGAACTTGAGATTTTAGCGTGTGAACAGGGCTTTTATTTTGGTGTGGTGATGTGACGTCATAAGGCTGCGCCAGTGATTCGGCTGAAGAAGGTTTGTGTTTTTAACAATTCAATGCGTTTAAATCGGTTGAAACAGTTTAGTATATTTCATCGTTCTGGCTGGCGATTTAAAATGAATGAATTGTTAATTAATGTAACTTTGTAAGACTTTATTGCCCCTTTATTTAACATTAAGGAACGTGATTCTATGAGTAAAACGCATCCACACACCAGTAACAGAATAACGAGTAAAGTCTCGTTTCGCTCTCTGTATGGTGAATCAGTTTATCTTAAGCACGAGTTCAGTCACTGACAATTTAATGGAAGAAACTGTGCTTTTGAGTCGATTGATTCCCTTAATGATTCACTGATTCAAAACAGTGAGTAAAAAACACCTGTAATGACCGTTTTTAACAGACCAACTCCAAATGTTTTTATGAAAGCAGTGACAGAATATTTTTTATTTATTTATTGGGTGACATGAGGACTCCAAAACAAGCAATAATAGTTATTGTGGATTAATGACCTGATATGCACATTTGTGTCCATTACAAATTCAAGTAATCATCTACTGTTTAAAAATATGTAAAAAAATAAATAAAACGTAAATAGCCAGCAAGCATCAAATCAAGACATTGTATTAAACACTTTAAACAGACTGATTTATTACGGCTTCTTAAATCACAGTTTTGGTGCAAGTTTAAGATCAACAAAAACGTATCATTGATATTTTGGCATTTCTTTCTAATGTTAGCTAAGCACTAAGACTGGATCAAATGGTTTTTGCAAATGATATTTGAGTTTCTGCTATTAACAGGTGTGAAAAAGAAAAGAAAGAAGAAAGTGACATGTGAAGGCTCAATATGGTAACCCATACTTGGAATTTGTCCTTTGCATTTAACCCACCCAAGTTAGTGCACATTAGGAGTTGTGAGTAAATAGCCTAGGGTTCGTGTATAAGTTAAGTATACTTTGGGCTTAAGATAGATATACAGACAGCTCCGAGTGTGTGTGTGTTCACTGTAGTGTCTTGTTTTTTCCTTAATTCTCCTCATCTCTCCTCAAACACACAGACAATCTCCTGGTGAAGCAACTGAGATCCACATAACATATGATTATAAATATGGCGTTTATTAAAGAGGAGAGTGAAGACGTGAAGATTGAAGAAACATTCAGAGTGAAACAAGAAGATACTGAGGAACAAACAGGTTGGTTTCATTCTCAAAACTGAACTCAGTCATTTGATTCTTAAATGTCCATCTCTACAGAAATGAATGATATTTTAAAAAATTGTTGTCTGAGACCCGGACATTATCAGGAAGGCTATTCCAGAGTTTAGGAGGAAAACGCTCTCCCTCCTTTAGTGGACTTGGATATTCTAGGTACTACCAGAAGCCCAGAGTTTTGGTGACCTTAAAGAGTGTGATGGATTTTAAGGCGAAATAAGATTAGTTAAATACACAGGAGCTAAACCATTTAGGGCCTTATAGGTCAGTAGCAATACTTTGTAATTGATACGGAACTTAATCGTTAACCAGTGTAGAGACAATAAAATTGGTGTTATATGATCATATTTTCTTGCCCTAGTAAGAACTCTAGCAGCTGCATTTTGGACTAACTGTAGCTTGTTTATTGAGGATGCAGGACAACCAGCTAGTGATGATTACAGAAATCTAACTTTTCTGCAACAGAAACCAATAACGTATTCTGTAGTTTAGTGATGTTTCTGAGGTGGAAGAAGGCTGTTTTTGTAACACATGAGATGATTTTAAATACATGTGATATTAAACTAGTGTATGATTAAAACAATGAGTGGGTCTAATGACATTTTGCTTGACCACAAAGGAGTTTAGTAAGTCTGTAAACAACTCCTAACACATGATTTGAATTATCCACGTGAATGTTAAGATCTCAGACAATCAGCACTTTAAGTCTGACAGAAAATCAACATAGGACTTTAGAGATCTATACACGGTAGCCAGATTTTTTTTAAGCACAAGTACTTCAAATGAAGTTGCTTCCACTTCTTTTCACTCCCAAGTTCAAAGTTGTTTTGTTGCAGTCTTTTCCCCTCCGCTGTCAGGAGAACAGGGGCCGGTTGCACCAGCTGTGCGTAAGTTATTGCTTAGCCTAGTTTTGACGTAAATGGACACTTAAGTTACGACTTACGCACTTCTAAATATTTTTGAGTTGCACCATTAAACTTAGTTGAAGCGTAACTCTACGTATAAACTAAATATTTTGCGGCAGCCTCCGATCAGGAGTAACGGATGGAATAAAATATCAGACAGACTGAACTGCATCAATAAGCTCTTCTTTTACCTGACAGACTTAAATTCTTTAGACATATATGATTATGCTGACATTTACACTCGCTTACATTTTAAGAGAGAGAACATTATGTGAAAAGATGACTTTGTTAGCGGCTATCTTTAACACGAACCCGTCCTAAACAGCGCGCCGCTGTGTGCATCGGTCCATGTTGTGCATGTCAAATATCAGTCATAATCAATAAACGTAATTTCTTATGTTTTTTGTATCAATATTTATTTATTGATCCTTATTCATTTCATTTCAAATACAGTTTCTGAATGTTATTTACATATAAAAACACTTATGCTATTCATGATCAAGTATCGTATTTAATGGAAACTTATTTTTACCATTAGTAACGTGAGGCAAAAGAATGAAGGATAAACTGAAATTCACAGCATTTCAACACAACATCTGCTCACGTATTTGAAGGCTGCTATAGGATCATCGAGGCTAAACGTCATATTATGCGACTACGCATTACTTTATGGAGAGCTTATGACCTACTAGCTACGTTCTGCCTTACGAACAAATGGTGCAACGGAATAAAGTTCAGAGTTAGTTACAAACTAGCTAGTAGTTACTAAGCCTCTAGTGTGGATTTTACGTTCCAATTTAAGAAAGAACTTACGAACGGCTGGTGCAACCCTACCCAGGTCATAGTCACGGGAGTTAGAAATTGCATAGGGGAGGATTTAAAGGCCCCCTTAAATCAAAATGTACGTTTTTCAGATTTTAGTATGTATTTAGTACATTGACAAATAAGTTTTTTAAAAGTGTGGAAAAAATATATTTGGAGATATAATTAATTTTGAATTTTTTTTTTTTAGTTTTACTATGTGTTAACAATGAGATTATGTGGTTTTTACAAGATGGACAAAATTTGTCACCCAAAAGGTTTAACGGTTTAACCATGAATATATTTAAAATTGTTCATTTGCAGATAACAATTCATGAAAAAATCTGATTTGACATTGATGTTGAGATAGTATGCAGGAAATGAGAAAAGGGGAAATATCGAGAGTAAAAAAAAGAAAAAGATATATATATATATATATTTGTATTATTGTAGTTACTTAAGTTATTTAAAACAATATTATTCAATTTAAATATTTACTATATGGGCCATTCTACAGAATTGGTTAAAAGTCAGAGTTGGAAACAATGTGCATGTATGCAAATTGTATAATATCCAAGGTACACATTTCTAGTAATTGTGCAGTTAATTATATTGTATTTTCAGAATGTTTTGGAATATTTTTCCTCTCCCCAAATTTGTCACTACCGAAACACAATAATAAATAATTCAATAAGAAGGCTTATATTGACCTATTAATATTTTGTTTACATCTACCTCGTAAATACATTTTTTGCTATTTAAAAAAAAAAAATTCACAGGTAAATCAATAACAATTACAATTTTAACAATATTTCAAGTGTAATTTATAAGATTTGTTGTATTTTTAATCCAATCTTTCTTTGTTAAAGGCATTAAGTTAATCATACTGATTTCAAAGTTAAGTATTCATTAGTTTAAATATATTATTAATCAAACACTATAATAACATCTTAGTTGATAATTCAATATACTTTATTTTATACAAAACATGCATGTTTCGGTCGTGATAGCACATTTTCGGTAGTGACTGTAATGCTTTGGTAGAGACCACATCACATTACAGAATTGTAACTCGCATACTAAGATACGATTGATTTGCATAACTGTACTAAAATTATGTTTATTTCCCCCCCAAAATTGATCATGTGTTCCCTTTTGTCACTACCAAAACAATGTTGGCATGTTTCGGTCATGACTGTTTCTGTAGTGACAATTTAAGATACTTTTGAGCCTAGTTCAAAGATGATAGCCAGCACATGGTTACTAGCACAGTTCTGAACAGTTGTACAGTTGAATTACACCCAAAAAGGTTTGCTTAATTGCAGGAAAAAGGTGTTTGGTAGTGACGTTCCTTAAAGTTACACACAGATTTTCAGACTTTTGAACACATTTCCCTCAAAATAATGGTACCTATCTATAATGAAAGAGAAGCTATGAGAGAGAGGCACACAGGAATATTTCCTGATCAAAAATGTAGGAGTGTGGTCAAAATCAGTCTCAGCCAATGGACTAAAACAAGTGACATGAAAATGCGGGACACATTTTACATAAAGTTTCATGATTTAAAAATAAAATAAATAAAATTTGTTTTTTTTAACTTTACTTTTTAAAAGAAATCAAAAAGATATTTTTTAAAAACAACAATAAATAAATATTTCAATCATTTTCACAAGTTGAAATTTAGGGGTTAGGGTTCGGGACAGCCACCTCCCAATTTTAAGTACCCAATAAATTATGATTTTATATATATTAAACTTACTGATATTTTAAATATTATTGTGGGATTCAATAGATAATAGAAGGATCTTAGTAAACATCTAAAATTTGAATACTTAAATGCTTTTTAAATGTGTTTTTTGGTTGTCGGACAGCAGTACCAATTCTGTAGAATGGCCCATATATTGGTTTTACCGAATGACCAAGACTGGTTCTACCGAATGACTATATCTGCTGCCCTTGACATTTATGAATATTTAAGACAATACACAGACACAAATAGCTACAAAAGCACATTTTATTGTTAATATATTAATGTATTAATGTAACATATTTACATACAATTCATATTGTTAATGATATTAAAGTAATTAAAACATTGAAGCATTCAGTTGTTCTTGGAACAAATGTTTAAATTGTTAAACAATGAGATGGTATATATTCTTGAAAGTCATCCAGTCTTTAGAGCATAATCTTGAGGACTGTGAATTTAGAGGTTCTGACTCACTAATGGTTGTTGTATGCACGTCGTCTTTAAAGTAGAAGATTTTGTCTGGTTCTGATGCCAAAAGTGGTTCCTGATGTACCTCATCCACTGGGATGTCATAGGTGTCACATTTAAAGACTATATTGTTTATGGTCCTCAACTTCTCTCTCTGCTTCTGTTTCTGACAGGTGTTCTTTTTTGCCATTGAGTTTTTTTTACTAAATGCAAAATGGAGCCGATTGTATGCGCTGTAACCGTGTTATGAGACAGTTACTACTATAGATAGTATTATAACAATAGTAATAATAAAGTAATATAAGTAATACAAACAAATGACACTTTTCTCTTCTTTAGGCAAGTATATCTTCTTTTTTAACCGGATCAGATTTGATCCTTTCCCAGTAGCGAACTGCTTGCTCCTTATTTTATAGTCACCTGCAAAAGTAAAAATTTGTCAAACTGATGTAATAATATACTCTGCACATTTCATAATAATAAAATGTTGTATTTATTTATTCCAGATAAATACAAATATGACCAACATACATGGCTGTCATTCAGTAAAACCAGTAGGTCATTCGGTGTGACCAAATTTTTGGTATTACTGAATTACACTTTTGGAAATACCAAATGACAGTATTTTCAAACAATGCAAACAGGCTGATATCTAGATAGCTTACTAGCAAAAAGACAATCAAACATTTTATATTTAGTTCAAGTTTTTAAAATATTACAACATTTTCCGTGTTTTATAGCGGTTGTACCGAATGACTTGATATTTCGGAACACGCATATAAGCAAGTGAAAACATGAATTTTTCAAATAGTTAAGAGAGTGTTACTAACTTTGCTTCACGACTGTGTGGTTCTTTGCAGGTGTCTGAATGTCACATCCTGTCACATGATATTGACAGCATGACTTGATCCAAAATGGTGCCTTTTACTCCGAATGACATCAATGAAATACATTTTTCCATAACAAAGCAACGACTTCTACACACAATTTTAAAACCATTTTGCACTGTGTTGATATAAAATGTTATAAAATCATGCCAGTAGAAAAAAATACATAAATTTACTACATTTAAATCACAAATTAAATTGTATTCTATCTATGCTGTATTGGCCTTTGGACAGTTAAACCGAATTACCTTTTGACACTTCAAAATCTTTAAAATACCTTTTATATGTAGTAAAATATAATTAAAACCTTTTGGATTCAATAAAATAGATCAAGTTGTACTACCTTACATACTTTGGATGTCATATCTTTGTTTTATTATTATTAAGGCCTTGGGACAAAAAAATTACCCGTCACGTCATTGACTCATGAATAGGTTAGCCTCAAGGTTATGAATAAGCTGGTGTGATCCAAAACAATGACAATTTGCATTTAGGAGTTATAAGCATTCAAAACTTACAGTCTCTTCCACTAAAATGGATCACAGATTTTTTTGACATCACCACGGACTTCAGCTTCTCATCACATCTTCTGTCCAATCAAATGCTCTCTAGAATCTAATGTGTTCTGCGTCTCCCGCCCCCTATGCTGTAAACACCACCTGGCCAAAGCGACCGTGGATGTACCTGTACGTTCGGTAGTACACGCATGCTCAGTATCAGCTGCTCATGCTCATCACTTCTCAGTGAACTGTTGGAGTTACTGGAGTAACATGTACTCCGGGATATTGTTTTGGTTTTTTTTGAGTCGGAGGGACTGTCAGGCACGTCCGAAAGCGAGTAACTTTAGAAAACTGTTGATCAGCGCTGACTCGCCGCAAACTGTTTTGAACAATTCACTTTGATTTGGTGAACCGTTTCGACAGGTTCACTAAAAAGAACCGGTTCAAAAGAACGATTAGTTCACGAACCGGACATCATTACTGTTGACCCGTCACAATTGTGCAATAATTGTGTTCGGTTGCTCAAACGAACGAGTCCGTTTTCCAAATGTACGTTGGTAAAGAATGAAATGGCTAGAATTTATTCACACATCTACTATTGAATCCAGCGTATCATCAGCGCTCGCTGGCTATTTGAAAAGGGGGAGGAGCCATTCAATATGTCCCGACTTAGCTTTCTTTCTGTTTTCCTATGACAGGGAATCTCTCGGTTACAAATGTAAACTTGATTTCCTGAATATGGATCCACATGGATGGATTCCCTGGATGCTGAATACCATGCCAAATTCCTTAGATTTCAACAAAGAAAGTCATAGCAGAAACAAAGTGATGACGGAACCACATTATTTTATTGCATCAGTGACTCAATGCCTCAGAGAGTGGAATGATTGAATGGAGTGATGAATTGACATGATTCTATTCAGGCTTCAGACATTCGTCACTCTGGGGAAGTTCCCATAGTGTCAGCTACTGATGCAGCATCATGTCTCCTTTTCAGGGAACCAAGGTTACATGCATAACCAAGATGTTTTTGGTTATGTGCTTTACATGCCTATGGTTTAATGTCTGTTGATTTGTGGCATTAAACTGGGGTTAACTTGTATTTGTCTCTTTTCACTTTAGACCTGATTGCACTGAAAGAGGAGAGTCAAGAACTGAATGAAAAGGAAGAGAAAGATCAGTACGAAAAACACCATGACTTAATAACTGGAACAAAAACTTATAGTTGCTCACAGACTAAAATTACTTCCTCACAAAAAACTCAAAAGGCAGGAACTACAAGTCATTTCACCTGCTTTCAGTGTGGAAAAAGTTTCAGACAACATGGGAAGCTTAAAGTTCACATGAGAATTCACAATGAAGAGAGCGCTTTTACCTGCCAACAGTGTGGCAAATGTTTCAACAGAAAAGAAAACCTTAATTACCACATGCGAGTTCACACGGGAGAGCAGCCTTTTACCTGCAATCAGTGTGGAAGAAGTTTCAACAGAAAAGGAAGCCTTGAAAGCCACATGAGAATTCATACGGGAGTGAAGCCTTACACGTGCCCTCAATGTGGAAGGAGTTTTACACATAGACCAACTCTTAATGCCCACGTGAGAATTCACACTGGAGAGAAGCCTTTCACATGCCCTCAATGTGGAAAGAGTTTCGATCAACATGGGAACCTTAATGCTCACATTAGAATTCACACTGGAGAGAACCCTTTCTCCTGCCAACAGTGTGGAAAAAGTTTCAGTCGGAAAGGAAACCTTCAAGTCCACATGAGAGTTCACACTAGAGAGAGCCCTTTCACCTGTCAACAGTGTGGAATAAGTTTCACTCAAAAAGGAAACCTTAACATTCATATGAGACTTCACACTGGAGAGAAGCCTTACATGTGTCTTCAGTGTGAAAAGAGTTTCACCTATCAAAGAGACCTGAAACGGCATTTACAAACTCATTCTGAGAAAGAATTTGCAATGTTCCTCAGTTTGGCAAGAGGTTTACAAAATTAAATTCTTCCTCCTGAGTCAATGTGCAAGTGATTTTTATTTATTTTTTAAATTGCTCTGTGTACAAATTTATTTTCCCATCACACTTACAGATGCACCTGAAAATATGTAATGGGTGGTGGTGGCGCAATGGATAAGACACATGCCTTTGGTGTGAGAGACCCGGGTTCGAATCCACTGTGAGACACCAATGTGTCCCTGAGCAAGACACTTAACCCCTAGTTGCTCCAGAGGCGTGCGACCTCTGACATATATAGCAATTGTAAGTCGCTTTGGATAAAAGCGTCAGCTAAATGAATAAATGTAAATGTAGATTTTCTTTTCTTTAGGCTGCTAGGTGACCGAAACTTGCTGGCCCAGAAAAGTTATTAAAGAGATCGTTAATATAGTCCAAGTGACTACAGTGGCTCAATCTTAAGTATATCAAGCGACGAGTTGGTTCACGTAGTGTTTTAGCGCAGCGCGTCTGTGTTATACGTCACCACGTAGGCTCACTATTGGCCGACGCTGGTCATGTGTGTGATGCGTGATGACGTATAACACAGACGCGCAGCGCAAAAACACTACGTGAACCAACTAGAGGCCCAGAGAGAAGGAAATGAATAGTGGAATAAAGTCGTTGTTTTTGTTTGTTTTTGCGCACAAAAAGTATTCTCGTCGCTTGATATACTTAAGATTTATTGACTTATTTAACATTGTTGCCTTCCATTGATGTACGTTTCATCCGTTGCTACACAGTGGAGTTCTGAGGGTCAGATGCAGTATTTTATCGAAGCCCTTCAGATACAAAGCGATTTGCGCTACGCTGGCCAGAGCAAAGTAGGCGGAGTTCTCAAAACTTTTAACTATCTTCTTCTATACGTCTAGTTATTTTGATAGTTTGCTGCTGACCGAAAGGAGGAACAACAATGTATCTGAGAAAAAGAAAGAGAGCAGCAAAAAGAGGTTGTGGGTACATGAAACCCTCAGGTCCAAAGAACAGTTTGGGGAATTCAGGCTTGCGAAGGAGCTCCGTTTCCACAGCGACTGGTTCCAGGTGTACTTTCGGCTCAGTAGGGAGCAGTTTGACAGTTTGCTGGGCAGAGTCAGACCTAAAATCTCAAGGATCCATACCGAGAGCCAATTTCTCCAACGGAGCGTCTGACAATTTATCTGAGGTGAAATGTGATAAAAAAAATCGACTCCTTTTATTTCATAGGCTATATTTTGTCATGTCCTGTGGTCATGTCTTTATCCCGCTCACACCACATCAGTTTCTTAATTGGAGGTGGTTAAAAGTTTTGCTGTTTTAATTGTACTGATAGTTATATTTTACTGAACATTATAATGTCAGAAAATTAATTTCAGATACCTGGCAACTGGTGATTCTTACACCATCATTGCTTCTAGTTACAGAGTGGGCATCTCCGTGACATGCATTGTACAAGATGTGTCCAAGGCCATTTGGGACAGCCTGGTGGATGACTTTCTGCCTGTACCAAAGACTGCCGATTGGCAGGAGATCGCCTTTGGTTTCAAGGAGAGGTGGAACTTCCCCAACTGTGTGGGTGCAATGGATGGGAAGCATGTGGTAATCCAGGCACCACATAATTCAGGCTCCCATTATTTTAATTACAATTACTCTGTTGTACTTCTGGTGGTTGTGGATGCAAGGTATCTTTTTAGGGTGGTGGATCTCCCAGGCGCTGATCACCTGGGACCCATGCCTCATGTCTTTGTGGGTGATGAGGCTTTTCCCCTCAGGTAAGTTATATTGATTGCACACACGCACACACACACACACACACACACACACACTATATATATATATATATATATATATATATATATATATATATATATATATATATATATATATATATATATATATATATATATAACATACATACATACATATATACATATATACTGTATATAGCCCACAAAATTCTGGGCTTTCCAGAATTTCCTCATTATGACTGACCTTGGCACACGAGGTACATTACATGGTGGTTTAATCTTTAAAAGCAACTCGTCTATCAATTTTGTAGACCTACCTATATACCAGTGCTTTTCATGGTTTTCACTGTTTGACCACAGCCCTGTTACAGTTCTTGCTACACCCAGAAGTACTGAATGCATGTAGTCTAGCACAGACCCTTCAATGACATCAAAACTGGGAAGCCGACACAATGTACTTGGTCATTTGACACCCATAACAGGCTGTCCTGACTCTAATGCAGCTTCTACAAATTCATTAGTCTGTTCCTGATTGCGAAGCTGGAGGTCTTTCTGAAAAGGATATGCATGAGTATATCCTCTGCCCTTTTCAACCCATTTTCCTAGGGCAATAGGAGCAGCCATATTCACCATTAAACTGTTTGACATTCTGTATTAAAGGTCTAGCAACCGAGTCACTCATTGGAACTAGAGGGATTACTTTTGTATTGATAGAAACACCTTTGTTCTTTTCCCATGTGACACCAGTATCCTCTAGTTTTCCACATTCCTCTACAAAAGGAACCCTTACCTTGACATTTAGCTGTGATGATGTGCCAGTTTTTAAAAAGTCCCCTTGTAGTATTTGGCCCCTTTTTTGCACCATTAATGAGTTGCCGTTGAAAATGAGACCGGATAATGTACTCCTTTGTGGACTGTGGTTTGGGGATCGAAAGCTTTGTCCTGCATACCGAATCATTACCACCAACAACATTTAGAATTTTCATAACATCCTCAAGACAGTCATTGGTCAAATTGTGTTTGAGCTTAAGTGTCAGAAGAAGTAGCTGGGTTTGCTCTTTAGTTTGACCTGAATCCACTGGATCCTCTATCTGAACAGGACTGGAAGTGCACTCTTCATCAGGAGTAGTTAGCTGGATGTCTTCTGGGATGGTGTCTGGGAATGGCTAATAAATATGGGTATTATGGGTCCTGTTAACATCACATTAATACTCTTCGAAGAGATGTAGCCTAGAGTTAAGTTTAAGTTCCAGATCATTTGGTTCTTTCCCAATCCCATTTATACTCTTCTGCCCTGTAATTTCCTGTCTTCTCTCCATTATCCTTTCTGCAATAAATTAAAAATGGCAAAAAAAAAAAAAAATCCTTAGTGTGTGTGTGTATATATATATATACCCGGTGGGGTCTTCTGCTGTTGTAGCCCATCCGCCTCAAGGTTGTGCGTGTTGTGGCTTCACAAATGCTTTGCTGCATACCTCGGTTGTAACGAGTGGTTATTTCAGTCAAAGTTGCTCTTCTATCAGCTTGAATCAGTCGGCCCATTCTCCTCTGACCTCTAGCATCAACAAGGCATTTTCGCCCACAGGACTGCCGCATACTGGATGTTTTTCCCTTTTCACACCATTCTTTGTAAACCCTAGAAATGGTTGTGCGTGAAAATCCCAGTAACTGAGCAGATTGTGAAATACTCAGACCGGCTTGTCTGGCACCAACAACCATGCCACGCTCAAAATTGCTTAAATCTAAAGGTATTTTTCAAGTATAAAAAATAAAATTTGAACATAGTGGTATAGACTAGGCTTACTGCAAGTGCAAAAATAACATATAAATAGTAAACTATAAGTATAATGTTAAGTTCACTTAAAGAAAACTTGTAGTATAAAACTACTAAACTAGTAGTTTACTGAAAGTATATTTCAAAGTGTACTTACATAAACAAAAAATTTGCTACAAGTATTAAAATAGTAAACTACTAGTATTACCCATAAGTTCACTTGCAGTACAAATGAGAAACGTAATTATGAACTAGTTGTGCATTTAAAGTTTACTACTGTTACACTTATAGTACACTTAAACATATACTTTTATATACTAAAAGTGGGCCAATTTAGTCCCAAGCGGTATTAAAATAGTACACTTACAAGTTTACTACAAGTACATATTGACATTAGTATACTTACTGCATAATGTATACTTAATGTATACTTAAAAATATACTTGAACATTAATTAAGTATACTTCATAAAATGAACTTGAAGTATACTTCTTTTTTGTAAGGGTGGCTCAGTCAAAGACTTCTTTACAACCGAGACTGTTGCTTGTTCTTGGCAAATACCTTACTTTATTTGTCTTCCGGAAAACATGTAGTATCTTCGGCTGCTTCCGAAAGGGCAGTACTAAATGAAAAAAATATATAATTAAACAAAATAAGAACATTTTGGGCATCTTCATCCTCTTAATGCGTCTTGTTTCCTTCTGGAGCATCAGTAAATGTTTGAACCTTTTTCATTAGTTGTGCATTTCTTCATTAGTTGTGAAAAGATGGATCTCAAAATCATACAGTCACTGCTGGAAAGGGTTAAAATATAAATACAATTTTAAAAAAGGGTTACATTTGCTGAAAAAATGAAGAATTTGCAGGACCTGAATTACTTTTCTGTAGAACACTGGGCAGTAAACTGCTCAGGACAAACAAAGGACAAACAAAAAAAAGTCATGGATCATTCAGGTAGGCACAGTATTAAGAATCAAGGGTATGTAAACTTTTGAACAGTGTCATTTTTATAAATTCAACTATTTGTTTTGTCTTGTGGACTATAATGTAAACATCTTTAAAGTAAAATAGCTTATTCAGGACAGCACTAAATAAAAAATAATGTATAATATTATATTAATATTTATAAAAATATAATATTTTGTATCATCCCTTATTTTGTTAAAATTGTTAACATTTTTGCAGATTCTTCAAAGGGTATGTAAACTTTTTTTAGCACAACTGAACATATGATCTCTGCTTTATTAACTTATAATAGGTAAACCAGACTTGTCACTTTTTAATACTGTGATATCTTGTAAATGTTTTCTGCATCCAAACATTGAAGTTTTGCCTTTTAGACAGAATCTCACAGTTTCATTAGTAATTATTAAAATTGTATATATTTTCACAGTATCAAATATATGTTGTATGTAATATTCTATGCACTTTTGTGATTTTTTTGAAGAAAAAAAAAATGGGACTTTTATTTTGGTCTGGCGATATGACGTCATAAGTGTGCACCGCACTGTTGTAATTCGGCTGAAGAAAGGTTGGTGTTTAAATGCATTTAAGGTGTTTATATGAAATCATGCTGTTCAATCAATTTCATAATATTTACAAGCTCTGTAAGATGAATTTATTATTTAAATATTGTTACATTGTAATGCTTTATTTAACATTAATGAACGTTATTTTTGTGAGTAAAGCGCATCCACACGAGTAACAGAAAAGGTGCGTCTCATTTTGCTCCCAATATCGTGAATTAGTTAGTTGTACACACGAATTCGGTGACTGGCAAGCAGTAATGGGAGAAACGGAGCTTTTCGACACTCCCGAGTTAATTGATTCGTAAAATGAATCACTGATTCAAATTGCTCGATTCACCGCACGCTCACGAGACCTGCTGGTCAAAACAGTGTAAATGTTACGAGAACAACATGTAATGAAAACTTAAACAAACCAACTGCAAATGTTGTCATGAAAGTGTAATCTATTAAAAATAATTTTCAAATAATTTAATATAGAAAAAGTCATAACTCATATGAAGTGTGTAATTTGTAGAGCTTGTTTTGAGTATATTTGGCTAATCAGGCCATTTAAGGCCATTGACTGTGACTATGACTGACTCCCTTACCAGTGTGCGCAGACTACTGAACTAGGGAGCGGTTTGAGTTCAGAGATTTAGTTTTGATTTTGATTTTTTTTTTCTGTTATTTATTCTCATCTTAAACATGACATATTGTCCAAACACACAGAAAAACTCCTGGTGAAGCTGCTTACCTGAGATCCACGTGACACTATTATAAATATGGCATTTATTAAAGAGGAGAGTGAAGACATGAAGATTGAAGAAACATTCAGAGTGAAACAAGAAGATACTGAGGAACAAACAGGTTGGTTTCATTCTCAAAGCTGAACTGATATCGTTTAAAATCTCTAAAGAAATTAATTATATTTTTGAAGAATGTCATGAGTGTCAAACTAAAGTGGTTTTATTTGACATAGATGAGGAGAGACATGTTGAGATCACATGACCAGACAAATACTATTAAAATTCATTAAATACAATAGTCTACTATTGGGTCATTCCATGTCAAATCAACCAAATTTCGGAAACTTACCAGGCTCAAATTTTTTGTTTTGTTAATAGTTTTTCTATAGAAAGACAAACATAAACTTGAAAAAAGCCAAAATATTTAATGTCACAGATGTATATTTACTGAGTAATCCACTATTTTGTAGAGGGGGGTCAAAATGGGGGGTCCATTTGTACCTGAGATTTGGAGCCAAAGCCATCTTTCAATTACTTTAGAAAGATGGCAGCATCATTATTTAATTTTTTACACAGAGATTGGTAGATGTAGCCTATTAGTAAAATCTGTTGACTTTAGCAATCTTTGTCTCATTATATGGCAACGGGGACAGTTACATTTTTTTTTTGAAAAAGCACCTGTGTTTTTTGCCTCGAGTTTGCATGCCTGTAACTCAAGAAGTATTAAAGATATCTTAATATCCTTTTAGATTCTGGTTCTTAAACATTTATTTTGGTATCTTCATTTTAAAGGCCCTATATGGTTCAATCCCAGAGATATGGAGATCTTAATGCGGCTGCACGAGTAAATTGGTAAATTGTACACCGTTTCAGTGGTCAAAAACCATATGTGGGCCACTTTGCATATAGCTGATACTTTTTTCTTTTAAAGAGGAATATCTGAAGAACAAATAATGTTGAAACTAGAAATGTATCATATTTTTCATAGAACATACCCGAGTGCCTTAAATATTATATTCCAAAGTTTGCATGTAGATTTTCCCTTGATAATAATTAGTTACATTTATATAGCGCCTTTTCTGAGACCTCAAAGCGCTTTACATAGATGGGGGAATCTCCTCAACCACCACCAATGTGCAGCATCCACTTGGATGATGCGACGGCAGCCATATTGCGCCAGAACGCCCACCACACACCAGCTTACTGGTGGAGAGGAGACAGTGATGAAGCCAATCAGTATATGGGGATGATTAGGAGGCCATGATGGACAGAGGCCAAGGGGCAAATTTGGCCAGGATGCCGGGGTTACACCCCTACTCTTTTTCGAAGGACATCCTGGGATTTTTAATGACCACAGAGAGTCAGGACCTCGGTTTAACGTCTCATCCGAAGGACGGTGCTCTTTTTTTGGCAGTATAGTGTCCCCGTCACTATACTGGGGCATTAGGACCCACACAGACCACAGGGTGAGCACCCCCTGCTGGCCTCACTAACACCTCCTCCAGCAGCAACCTGGTTTTCTCAGGAGGTCTCCCATCCAGGTACTAACCAGGCTCAGCCCTGCTTAGCTTCAGTGGGCAACCAGTCTTGGGCTACAGGGTGATATGGCTTTGATAAAAATGTTATTTAATAAGAGAAGGTAGAAAAGGGAATGTCGCTACAGTTATGACTCATTTCTGGCATTACCATAGTATTTAATTGTAATATTGAGTGATATTGTATATTATCTAAAGAAAGTAAAAAATATATATGTTTTCTTTCTTATGCTTTCAGGTTTTACCAATTATGATAAGACTTGAATTGTAATTACTATTATAACTGTATAATTATTACACCAATATTATGCATTTTAATGAATAAAGAGAAAATGAATAATTTAATTATTATATATTGTGTATGTTTAAAGAAGATAGAAAATGTTGCGTTCTTTCTATTGTTAGAAAGGTTAGTCTTGTATTGATAATGATTTATTACTGCTGTGTGCCCAATGATGGAATATAATACTTTTTAATGAATGATGTTTTAAAAAAAATAAAAATAAATATGCATTAAATTACAATAACATTTTTAGTGTAATCTTAAATGTAAATATATACAATATTTTCAAGAGAAACATCAGATAACAGTCTATGAGTAAAATGGGTAAGTTTTTAAATAAATCACCACTGAACAGCAGCAGCAATGTACAGAAACAACAAACAAGTCCAACCAGCAGAAAAACAAGCCTTCCTTCAGTGGAGATCAGTGATGCTTTATACTCTTCTTTTCCTTGAAGACCAATCCCGACCGAGCAGTCATCAGCAGAGGGCAGGGCCGGATTAACCATACGGGCAACTGGGCAATTGCCCAGGGGCCCAAGACCTCTAAAGGGCCCAGGGCAGCAAGGGCACGAGCAAAATACTGTATCTGGTAATCTCCCGCTTTATATTAAACAAACTTTCAACACGGGCTTTTGCGCTGCACAGAGAGACGGTGCGCTGCCTATGACTTTGAACGTGAGTTGAGAGCGGTTGAGAGTCAGTCTCATGCGGACTGACCAATGAAGAGAGGGCCTCAAGTTAAGACCAAGTTAAGACCCTCTCCTCATTGGTCAGTCCGCATGAGGTGGGTCAAAGGTTACACCGAGCGGGTTACGTGACGTCAGGCGTTGCTACAACAGAAAAAAATCAGACATGGAGAAGCTAAGTGGGAGCGCGAAGTGGAAATTAAAAAAGGAAAAGGACATCAGAAACGCAGAAAATTTTAAGTATAAAATAGGTAATTTCTTCACTCCTGTTAATGTTGCCGACAGTTCTGTTAAGTCAGTTTCCGTCAACGACGAGGACAACTCAGCTAGCCAGGACTTTTCTACACCGCCAGCTTACGTTTACAGCCCGGAGAGCGAAGAGCCAGCAGCAACTTCAAGCAACAACCCAGAGGCAGCGAGTCTGATCGTCACCGCCGGCGCCACCTGAGCCGCTTGTCGAGTCTGGGAGCAGCCCCTGCATCTCAACGCCTCTACTCCCTGGGGATCCTGCACTGTGGGGGGCCGTTACGGAGCGGCTCCGGGAAGAAGCGATTTACCGAGGGCCTGCAGCTTTCCAGAACCGGGCCGCCAGCTTTCCAGAACCGGGCCGCCAAGTATCCTGCATCGGTAAGGGAGTCCGGACTTGGAAGTAGGACACGCTCCCTCACCAACGATTTGCTTCACTGCCGGCTCCCAAACAATCAAATTGTGCCAAGGGAATGGCTTCTTTACTCGCCATCAACTGGATCAGTTTATTGTTATGCCTGCAAACTTCTGTCATCCCAAAAGCATGCATTTATCATCGGATTCTGTGATTGGAAACATCCAGAGAGGGTTAGTGATCACGAAAAGAGTGCAGAAAATAGACAAAACATGCTGTCTTTATTGCACAGATCTAAATATGCATGCAGAGTGGACGCTTCTCTTGCCCGACAGTGTGAGTCAGAACAGCAGTACTGGAAAGAAGTCCTCAGACGTGTGGTGGCTGTTATTACATTTTTGGGAGCGAGAGGACTGCCATTTCGAGGCGACAATGAACTGCTGGGCTCTGCACACAATGGGAACTATTTGGGACTGCTTGAATTGATAGCGGAGTTTGACCCCTTTTTAAAGGAGCATCTTGAGAAACATGGCAATAAGGGTAGAGGTAAGCCATCTTACCTGTCATCCACTGTGTGCGAAGAATTTATTTCATTAATGGGTGAAAAAACTAAGCAAGTGATTGCAGAGGAAATCAAACATGCAAAATATTTCTCGGTAATCGTTGATTCAACACCAGATTTAGCACATGTAGATCAGCTCACATTTGTTTTTCGTTTTGTCAGTGCAGATGGCAGAGTAGTGGAAAGATTCCTCGGGTTTGAGCCCATCCACAGCCACACAGGTGTCAGCCTAGCTGAATCTGTGATTGAAATGGTGCGTCGCTTGGGGTTAGACTTGTCAAACTGTCGTGGCCAAAGTTACGATAATGCTATCAACATGGCTGGCAAATACAGCGGGCTCCAGGCGCACTTGAAAAAACAAAACCCGCTAATTCATTATACACCGTGTGCTGCCCATTCTCTGAACCTCTTAGGTGTTAACTGCGTTGATAATTGCTGTGAGGAGGTTAACTCTTTTTTTGAACTGCTGCAGTCTCTGTATAGATTTTGTAGTGCATCAACACATCGCTGGAATACAGTTTTCAATAACAGCGAACATAACATTAAATACACTTTTAAATCCCTCAGCACCACCCGATGGAATTGCAGAGCAGACTCCACAAAAGCTCTCAAAGAAAATTACGGGGCAATTAGAGATATATTAGCCAAAATATCTTTAGACTGTGATGAGAAAACACAAACTAAACTCGAAGCTGCTGCATTGGTCGCAAAACTTGATAAACTGGAGACGGTAATAATGACTATGCTGTGGGACCGGGTACTGCATAGATTTAAGGCAACAAGTGACCAACTCCAAAAAAGTGATATGGATTTAGCTACTGCTCTTGGCCTTTTGCGCTCACTGCTTTCATATGTTGGCACTCTACGAGAACAGTTTTCAGAGCTCGAAGAATCAGCACGCGCGGTCAGTGTGACACTGAACGTGTGAGAAAAAAAAAAGAGATTTGCAGATGAGTCTGCTGATGACAGCAAAGTAGATTTTAATGACAGCAGTCAGAAATTTAAAGTTGAAACATATTACGTCATCATTGACAGACTTTGTTCATGCCTATCCAAGCGCATAGAAGCCTACACACATGTGTGTGACCTCTTTGGGGTTTTATTTGAGAGGGACTGTGATGATTGTGATGTGCGTGTAAGAGCTGCTAAGCTGAGCTCCACTTATCCAACAGATCAAGGCCCGGTTTCCCAAAGCGTTCTTATCTCTAAGTAGTTCTTAACCTATTCCTTAACCTCTCTCTTAACCTTATGGGACGGTTCCCGAAACGTTCGTATGCTAAGTATATCTTTTGTAAGTCACACTTTCGTAAGGTTGGTCTGGACCACTCTTAGCTTCACCTTATCACTGTTGCAGGTCTATATGAAAATAATTCTGAAGTTTTAATACACCCAGACAGTGTTCAGTTAGGCTAATTCAAGTGTTTTCATGCAAAGAATAAAATTGTCATTACACTGATTATTTTTTGTAATTATATTATTATACAATATTATTAATTTAATTAAAACGCTCTTTTAAAGGCCAGTGAAAGCATAGGCTACTGTCAGTTAAGTCCTATTCGGACGCTAGTATTGTTTCTCATGGGCTCGTCGTATTTTAAAGCTGCCGTCGGCAACATTTTTTTGATCATATTCAGTGTAATCGACACTATAATCCGACAGAACAACATAAATAAGGTGGTTTTAGAAAAAAACCCGAGCTTATAACTCCACCTGGAGCGTGTTATTTGTTTTGCAAAAAACCAGCGCTCCCGCTTCATCAGGTCCAATCAGCGCAGGGGGGTGTGAGATCTGACTGTCAATCACAGGTCGTGCACACGCCACAGATCCCCCTCACTCGCGCACGTTAATATCACATGCACACGCCACGCCTGAAGTTCGCCTGGAGATTGCATGAAGCGTAATGGCGGAGAGAAAATCTACTAACAAGCTTCCAATTCCTCGGTTATTGCTATCTATGGATAGATTAGCCAGGGCAGCCTACCTCCGAGTCCATGGTGTTGATAGATGCTGAAGAGACGGACGCGTTCACAGAAAATCAGGTACACACGCACAGTGACGCACTGACGAGCACGACCTCGATGGGAGGGTGCTCGCTGGTAGTGGGGAGGGGCATGAGAGTTGTAAACATTCAAAATTTTGGCTAATCGACCCAATCTGCCAGACTTGCCGACGGCAGCTTTAAACATTTACAGGGGTAAGTCGGTGATTTTAGTGCCGTCCGAATCCATAATATCAGTGTTTTTCTCACCCAACCCGCGTAAAAATCCCTGGCCAAATTAGTACACTGTAAAGAGGTTGCTGTAAATTTTACAGTAACTTACTGGCAGCTGGATGCCAGTAAGTTACTGTAAAATGTTTTACAGTATTATTACTGTATTTTCACTTACAGTATACTGTACCATTTACTGTAATTGCATTTACAGTATTATTACTGTATTTTCACTTACAGTATACTGTATCATTTACTGTACTTGCATTTACAGTATTATTACCGTATTTTCATTTACAGTATTAGTGTTGTTTTTTGTTAGTTTTTTTCATTTAAATTTTCTTTTTTTAATTTATGTTTACCCCACCCCCCAAAAAATCACAATAACTCACAAACATTTGTCCTTATAATATTCTTTTTAATCGTTGAACATTTTGTTTTAGAAGTACAAATTACAAATCTTGACCTTTAGGAGCCACTAGCTGAAGAAAAAAAAAGGCAACATCTCCAAAGTCCATAGAATTAATCTCCTGGTGACCATTTATATCTGTAGCATGGCAAAAACGTACACACACTGAAAAGCAAAACAGGCCTTAAAACAATAAAATACAGTCAAAGTCAGTGTTGTGTTGTTACATTTCAGTCATTTTGCCAGTCAAAGTTGACAACCTCTCTGATGAGAAACACTGAGGGTTTCAGGCTGATGCTTTTCTTTGGACCTTTCCAGATTTCCATCTGATCTGTGCCTTTGGTGTTTGGTGCCATCAGGGTTGACTCTCAGAATGAACCTGCAAACACAAGCAGGGAAAAAATATATAATTTTTTCAGACCGGTGTTGGCAGAATTTTCCCTAACCCTCAAACTTGATGCTGCATGTACTTTGGCGTTAATAAAACCACTACATCTGATTCTGAATCCACCTACAGTAGTGGTGGGGGAAAAATCGATTCTGTTCAGTGTCGCGATATTTTGCGCACGCAATTATATTGATACAGTAGCGCAAAGTATTCCAATATAGGTTATAAGGCTGTGACGGTGGCAGTTTTTTTTACCACTGCGGTGGTAATGGACCAACTACCTGCAGTGGTTGGGGGGTTATTATGAAAATTGAAATAAAAAAATGTAGTTTATTCGAGCAAAAAAGTCTTTATTTGAGCAATTCCGTCAAAGAAGCAACACAAAGCCTGTAAAGCATTCAAATACATATCAGTAAATATTAGAAACTTACATAATAGAAAAGTTAAATCTATATATAAAAAAAAAAAAAATTTCGTTTAATACTTCCACACAAAGACACGTGATTCCACATGAAGCCATACCGCTCTGTGCTTTGAGAGGGATGACACGAGGAGGAAAGAGACCATCGATCTATTTTCTGATATCTTCATGTTTTCTACTTGTTGTAAAAGGTATGAAAAGTGAATTTAATCTTCCACAAGGGCAAGACATTTAAGCTATGTTTGAAATTGCGCTGCCAAAGAGAGCGAAACTAAAAATCAAATAAACTTGACGCGCCGTACATGTCTAATAACAAGCAAAAACTGTGTTGAAATGAATCTGACGTGCAAGTAAAAATGTAGGCTATCTGTCCTACAACGTTTTTCTACTTTACCACAGTAAAGAATGTGAATGTAATAGGCCTAAATAAAAGCGAACCAAGGAAGAAACGTTTATAATCCCCTTCGAAAATCGAGACGTAAGTGAAGATTTTGGGAAAAAAACAAGGTATTAAATGCAGGGATGAGTCACAATTTTTGGATATTCGATTAGTTTATTTAATTATAGAATTATAGTATATCGAATAGGTTGTGTAATTATTCTCTAAAATAAAATCTCCATGTTTTTGGTGCTAATGCGGTGGTGACGCGTTCATATAATTACGTTCTGTAATAAGGTCCTGTGTCCTGAATGTTCAAGGACAAAGTTTTTGCACTAGCCTCCAGTAAATGTGTAGAAGATGTTCACAGATTTAATGTGACATTTGTAGTGAGTTGAGCAGTCTTATTTTTTGTAATGTCTTTGAATAATATGGGGGACATGAATCGCAATATATCGCAGAATCGAATCGCAATACTTGCTGTATCGCAATGTTAGGAAGCGCAATATTGAATTGTGGCCCAAATATCGCAATACTATCGAATCATCAAATTTTTGCCAATTTCCACCCCTAACCTACAGGGATGGTATTACCCCATAATACATTACATTAAAATCATTAAAGCTTCATTCTTTTTCAATATTCCTGTAGCTTAGATTTCCAGGGAATGGATAATTTAAATTAAACTTAATACAATGTAAGTTGCTTTGGATAAAAGTGACTTCCAAATGAATGCATGTAAATGTAATGTAATGTAAAAAAAAAAATATATATATATTGGTTTACCTGATTCTGCATTCGACAAAATAGACAGCTAATGCTGAAGAGTCGTCTGTTAGCAGTTGTAACTGGATGATGATTCTGCCCTTCATTGTCAGCATCCATGTTTTTGCTTTGAGAACAGATCTCCTGAAACAGATAAAGTCACAGCAGCCTTTTAGTGTTATAGTTTACAGAAAAAAAAACTAAAATACAATAACAGAACTTATTACTAACAACAATAACATGTGGGGTGAAGATGAGGTAAGATATAATGTTGTATGGTGTTTATAGTTTTTAATCAATTAAACAACATTAAAAATATTAGTTAGCAAAACTTTGCTATATTGATAATGGTATATTGCTAACCCTTTCCTCCTCCTTCTCCTCTTCCTCCTCCAACGTCAACCCGTTCTGTGTATTAGTGGAGAGCGTCAGCAGTGATGTACAGTCCGGAGGGAATGGCCGCTGCAAATTCAAAATAAAGAACAGAAATGAACATGTTTGCCTGCTTAACTAATGCATTCTTCAGCTAATTTAGTTGATGTCATCTTACTCACCTGTAGATGTTATCACCATTACGAAGGCAATCACAAAAAAGACTCCAAAATACACCTCCGACATTTCAGACGACATAATTCAGACCACAAACTTGAAAATAAAACAAAAGATGAAATTAACAATGGTGTTGGATAAAGGGTTAGTTTACTCAAAATTGTAAATTCTGTCACCATTTACTCACCCTCAACTTGTTCATAACTTCCATTAAATTATTTAATGTGCTGTATACAAAAGAAGATATTTTAAAGAACATGAGCAACCAAACAGTTACTGGTCCCCATTGACATCCAAAGTATTTTTTCTATTATAGAAGTCCATGCGGACCAGCCACTATTTACCAACATTATTCAAAATATCTTATTTTATATCTTAATAATATCTTATTTTACATAAATGTTCAGACGAAAGAACTTCATGCAAGTTTAGAACACGTTGTGGGCAAGTAAATGATGACATACATAATTTTCTGTTTAAGGTGTACTACGTTATCCCTTTAACTAAGTTTTACTCAGTATTTACGCTGTACATCTGCCAAAAAGTTGTGAAAGAGGAGACAGAACATACCAAAGTTATTATGCTTCTCTGTTTAATAAGTTTACTTCGGCTAATTTAGGTGAAGGTGACCATAACGTTACATACCAGTTGATGTTATCACAATGAAAAGGCTCCAACACACTCCATCGTTGCAGATGGCATTATCCAGATCACAAACCTGAAAATAAATCATATAGGCCTACGTGAAAATATTGTTTAAAACCCGCACTTTAACAAGGGTTTCGTCTATCTCACTTTACCTCAGTATTTCACGTTGAGTTCGCTGTTAGACGGTTAACGTTACCGTCGACTCCGCCCGCCTGATGAGCTAACTTGCGTTAAAGAGGCAGAGGAACACACAACCATTATTTTTTATAGTTTTAACTAAAGAATATTTCGGCTAATATAGGTGAACTTAACTTACTCACCAGTTAATATTATCACCGTGACAGCGACCCGGCCGACAGTCAGGAAAAAAGACAGTAATAAAGGCACCAAAAAAAACATTCTGACGACAGTCAGGAAAAAAAGACACTAAAACCATTCAGACGAAAACAAAACGATACATCATGTTAGTTTGCTGTTAACATAAGTAAAAACATTTGAAAATGTTTATTTTACATAAAATAGAAATTATATACTAACCTTTTTGGTGAGTTACATGATCTTTTGTCCGTGCATTAACTGCCACTTCACCCCTCAAAAAAACACTTGAAAATAAATCCCTCTTGCCATTGGTCAGTTTTTCGCGGGCAAGTTCACTACTGTAAATTGATTTACAGTAGTGAAGAATTACAGTAGTGACCCTATATTTTCCCATAATCCTTTGCTGTTTACAGTAACATACTGTATACATATTTTACAGTATCTTACTGTACATATTACAGTAAAATACTGTTCAAATTACAGAAATCCGTTACAGTGTACCTTCTGTTTTTTGACAAACAGGTCGTGTGGTAATTTAATTGCCGCCTGAATCCATATCTCTGAGTTTACAAGAGATTCGAAATTCACGGTTTAAATCCTTTTTGATCACTACCGAGCACCGTACTTAAGATGTAAACTTTTATTACTGAAATGCTGGAAAGTATTTCCAAGAACAATATTTCATCGCAGCTCCACCTCAGCGAACAAAAATGGGAAAGAGAAGGCACGTACATTTTTGAAAAGGTTATTGTGGCAGCAATATATGTTACAATTTTAAAATATGTAGGCAAGGTTATTATAGGCTATTATAGTTTGGATTATTTTTTATAATATCCAATAATCATAATAAATGCAATTTCAACTATTTCTGAAGTGCTTCTCTAATAAAGAACACCACTTTCTCACATAAACAGCCCCTGCACGAAAGAATAATTGATTCTCGATCCATCGATTTCAACCAATTCAGCACCATCGCCACGGACAGCGCCGGGTAACGTCGCACGTAAGAAGGTATCTCTTAAGCAGCTTTCTAAGGTATAGTTCGGGGAACACACTTAGGAACATAAACAAATTTGGTAAGATATATCTTTCGAGTCTTCTTAGCACGCTAAGAGTGAGCGTTATCGGGAAACCGGGCCCTGGATAGTTCCTTGTCAGATGAACTTATTCAGTTCAAGCACTTTGTGCAGCATGAGACTTCACCTGTACAGCTGCTGCAAGCTCTTGACAGACATGGACTTAAGACAACATTTCCGAATGTTTATGTTGCACTAAGACTGTTTTTAACCTTACCTGTGTCTAACTGTGAGGGCGAGAGGTCATTTTCTGTTTTGAAACGGGTTAAAAATGAGCTGAGGACCACAATGTCACAGACACGGCTCTCTGCACTTTCTCTCTTAGCCATTGAACATGAACTTGTAAGTGGCCTTGATTTTGAAGATATTATACATCAGTTTGCACAGTCAAAGTCCAGAAAAAAGCCAGTATAAGATGCCAAATGAAAGCAAACATGCACTTCCTCCTTATTTAGGATTAAAATTGTGTGTTTTGCCAGGTTTTGTAGTATTTATTTTTTATCTTGTCTTCTAGAGAGAAATTGTGTCACAGACACGGCTCTGCACTTTCTATTTTAGCTATTGGACATGAACTTGTTAGTGGCCTTGATTTTGAAGATGTTATACACCAGTTTGCACAGTCAAAGTCCAGAAAAAAGCCATTGTAAGATGTGTTTGCCAAATGAAGGCATTTCAAATTCAAACATGCACTTCCTCATTATTTAGGACTAAAATTGTGTGTTTTGCCAGATTATGTAGCATTTATTTCTGTCTTGTCTTGACAAACATTTAGAAATCTGTCAATTTCTTGTCTCTATGTCGCACTAAAATGTTTAACTGGTTAATTGTGCTGTGATATGTTGTTGTTCTATTTTAAAACAAGTTAAAATGAGCTTAGGATAAAAATGTTTATGAGCAGATAATAGTGATACTGCATTTTATTTATTTATTTTTTCCTTGAGGTGCCAGCTTTATTAAAATGCTGTAAATTGTTGTGGAGGGATAACTGGCAGATTTCAAATTGTTTGTGTTGGACTAATAACTTGATTGCCTTGTTGAATTCTGAGGAGACAGGGTCACCCTGTCAGGGTGATTTCTGCTTAAAATGAGCTGAGGACCAAAATGTTTCTTGATGTGTTGTCTGTGGTCTTCTGTTATAGCTCTATCAATTCAATACATTTCTATTGGGAATAAATGTTGTTAAATAAACGATGGTTTGAAAGTGGTTGCTTATTTATTCATTTTTGTGAAAATGGAGGATATTTCCCTCCCTCTCAATGTAGTGGGTCAATTTTACCAGATTATACAGATGCTGATGTGTTTTGTTTTCATAGCATCATATGTGAGTGAATGTCTTTGATAGGGGACATAGTAGTGCATTTGTAGTTCTATGAGCATTTCAATATTTGTAAATCAAAATACACCTGATGACAGTTAGAATTTGAAGTATTGAGTATATTTACTGTATATTACAGTAATATATTCTGTATATGACCATATTATGTAGATCCTGGGGTCGTGATGATGGGGCCCTTGAATATTGTTGCCCAGGGTACAACAAAGTGTTAATCTGGCCCTGGCAGAGGGGATCACCCTCACCTGGCTTTACCTGCACAGAAGGCAGAGAAACGACCACTACTGCCAACTAGTGGCTTGACACACATAACATACTAAAATATTAAATAAAATTACACTGTAGGTCGTAACATGTGCTTCAGACACCAGTTACACTGATGCTGATCCCCATAGCAACGATCCAGACACAGTTTCTCACTCCCCTTCTCAGGGAACCATGTTTATGTTTTCCACTAAGCTGGCGAATGATCTCAGCTAAACACTCCTTATGGCATTGATCCTGCCTTTTGTTTACACAGGGAGCGTTCCGGGACTGATCCCGGCAATGTTACTAGGTCCTCATCCCGGGATCGATCCCAGAATCTGAATCAAAATGTGTTTGCGTTCACATATAAGGCACAATTTTATGGCAATTTTATGCGATCAACTTAAGGGGCTTAAGAAGCATTAGCAGTTTTATGTTGTTGGTTTTGAAGCTTTTATGTATAATTGTTTTGATATCTGTTGCTTTGTGCCATTAAACTGGGGTTAACTTTCATTTGTCTTTTTTCACCTTAGACCTGATGATGCTGAAAGAGGAGAATGAAGTACTGAATGAAATGGAGAAGAATCAATATGAGATTCATTATGATTTCATAACTGAAGAAAATTCTTTTAGTTGCTCACAGAATGACAATGAAGAGAAGCCTATCACATACCCTCAGTGTGGAAAGACTTTTGATCAAGATGAAAACTTTAAAGCCCACATGACAATTCACACTGTAGAGGGTCCTTTCATCTGCCATCAGTGTGGGAAAAGTTTCACTCAAAAAGGAAGCCTTAACAGGCACATGAGAATTCACAATGGAGATAAGCCTTACATGTGCCCACTGTGTGGAAAGAGTTTTAATCAACATGGAAACCTTGAAGTCCACATGAAGCTTCACACTGGAGAGAGGCTGTTCACCTGTCAACATTGCGGAAAAAGTTTCAACCGAAAAGGAAACCTTAATTACCACATGAGAGTTCACACTGGAGAGAGCCCTTTCACTTGCCAACAATGTGGAATAAGTTTCACTGTAAAGGGAAGCCTTGTTAGGCACATGAGAATTCACACAAGAGAGAAGCCTTACACATGCTCTCATTGTGAAGAGAGCTTTGAGCAACATGGAAACCTTAAAGTCCATATGAGAATTCACACTGGAGAGAAGCCTTACGTGTGCTCTCATTGTGAAAAGAGCTTTGATCAACATGGAAACCTTAAAGTCCATATGAGAGTTCACACTGGCGAGAAGCCTTACACATGCCCTCAGTGTGGAAAGAGTTTTGATCAACATGGGAACCTTAAAGTCCACATGAGAGTTCACACTGGAGAGAAGCCTTACACATGCTCTCAGTGTGGAAAGAGATTCACTCAAAAAGGACACCTTGAAGTCCACATGAGAATTCACACTGGAGAGAAGCCTTTTACCTGCCAGCACTGCGGAAAAAGTTTCAAACGAAAAGGAATCCTTAACAGGCACATGAGACTTCACACTGGAGAGAATGAGTTTCAATCAGCATGGAAACCTTAAAGTCCACATGGGAATTCATACTGGAGAGAAGCCTTTTATATGTGATCATTGTGGAAAGAGTTTCAGATATAACATAACCCTAAGTACCACATGAGGACTCACTTAAGAGAGAACTGTTGTCATCAGTGTGGTTCCAGACACCTTAGGAATCACTTAACACCGGAGAGAAACCTTTCATGTGCCATCACTAAGGAAAGACTCATTCTGGGAAAAATATGCAGTGTTCTTCAGCATCTATGTTTATGCACATAATGCTGATATTGCATTAAAAAAAACGCTGGATGGGGACGCCAAGATGTACATAAATTAAAAAAAATTATTTTGCCTCAATACCTCAAGTATAAGGCAATTGCTTATCAGATAAGAAAACATGCATAAACTATGATAGGAACACATTTACTGAATAAATTCATCGATGCGCATCAAAAAAGTCATGACTTTTTTACTAGCGGACCGATCTCGTTGCACAGCATCTGAAATGAAGTCTGTCATCAAAGTGGGTTGGTCTTAATAAGTGCAGGGCTCGAGACAAGGAGCCATTGGGTCCTATAAGGGAAACAGTGCCAAATAATGCCACAAAAGAATAAATGTGTTTTAATTATCATGTGTTGTCACGCCTGCCCTACTTTTAAGGCATCAACATTTTCATCCATCTTGTGGATGTCCTGGGAACTAAGGTTCACTTAAAGTAAGAACTGAATTGCTTTTCCAACTTGAGAACTACATACAGTCACAAAGAATTGTTCTTTACACAGAATCTGAGCCAGTGTCACAGACCATAATAATGTCAGCATCACTTGGCCAATGAGTATAGTTTGGCCTCCTTCTAATGCATCTAATAAACATTGGGCCTCATTCACCAACCGCTCTTACGAAGAAATGTGTTCTTAAACCCCACTTGTGCACTTTTTATGAAGATTCTGACATTCACTAATGTTTTCTTATTTTGGATTTGTTCTTAGCTAAGAACAAAATCTACGCACAATCAAGAGCACTCTTACACACATTTGAGTGATGACAGTTTGCTCCAAATAATTGGTTACTGCATTTTATTTAATTCTACAGTCGTTTACAATGACAGTATTTTACTGTAATGTATTTCTGATAATTTGTTGGAAAAAAATCATAGTATGCACAGAAACACTAACACTGCAATTTACATCAGCAATTAAGCTGATTAAATCAAATATGCCTCGTTTGGCATTTACCTGTTGCAGTAGAATTTCTATTTCAGAATTACTGAAGTTCTTTTTTCGTATGGTGATCGGTGGACCACCACCGTCTGTGTCTTTTGGACATTCTCCAACTTTTCTTGCACCCGGCCCTGAAGTGTGATGTCCTTATATGGGAATTTGTGGGGCAGTTTCTTATGCTAATTAGGAACAACTGGCACGCGCTTTCAATTACGAAGACGTGGGATTCATCAATTCTAAGAACACAGGTGCGAACAATTCTGTTGTTTAAGAACATGTCATGAATCCGAATTTTTAAGACTTTTCTTAGGAAGTTTATTAAGTACAAAATTAAGAAAATTCTTAGGAAGATATTGGTGAATAAGGCCCATTGTCGTATGTCTTGACCACACCCAATTTTTCTTCATGAGTAATATCTAAGAGATAAATTTGTTGAAAGGCAGCTTCACATGGAATTAAATGGGTGGTGTTGAATTTCATTCTTTCTCATGTAGACAACAGATTTAGTAAGGATTATGTGATATTGCATATATTTTACAAAATGCCCCTTCTATATAGTATTGTTTTTGGCGGCCTGTTTTAATTTTAGTTTTGGTCTAGTCTTTGTGTCAAGCTGTCATTTTAGCAGTGGCGGTTCTAGGGTTTTTCTGTAACAGGGGCCATTAAGGGGCCACATGTTACATTCAGGGGCCACATGTTACATTCAGGGGCCAAGTTCAGGGTACATTCAAGCACACAAAATAATTGATTTAGTACGGTGCAAATACATTTCGGCAGTCATTCCTTTTTCAAACGCTCTAATAAAAAATTATGAGCCAGTGAAGTTCTTAATGATTTTTTTCATTTATTTATACTGTGCATAAAGGACACAATGCATAAAACAAACACACACACACACACACACACACACACACACACAGCACTTCTGTGATGTTCTGATTTGCAATGATCTCTAAAGCCACCATTTCTGCACTGTGCTTTTTTTCCCATTAGAGAACCCTGATTCTGACCTGAATATAGACATTGGGGCATTTGGGAACGAAAAGTGGCGACAAGGGTAGCAAAAAACAGAGTCTATAGAGACTCCAGCCACGTAAAGTCTTTGTACCAGGTCTCAATGAATGCTCTCTTCCTGTTCCTGTGCTGTGTCTTGGGGAAGGACCTTGAGGACAGGTTGCACTGGACTGGGAAATGTCTGGAGAGAAGCAAAAAAAATTAAATAATGTATAACTTCTTTCTGAATTCCACCTTTTAAGTTTCATAATCATGTCGTCGCTTATAAACAGTAAATTATTGTTAATCAATGCATAGTTTGTTAAATGTCCATTGAGAACTTCAACAGGATGAAAATATAGGCATACCATCAGGTCCAGGTGGAGCAGCACCGAGCCCTCTGCTAGGCACCGGGAAATGTCTACAAGAAGCAAATGAAAAACAATTAAACATAACCACAGAGTCAGTACCACATACATTGCCTGTAATGTTTCTCTCATCTTATTTAAAATATGCACACAGTAAGAAGATAGTAGCTTACAGTTGGAAGCAGTTATTGCTAACTTTTCTGGTACTAGCTGCTAGCAGAAACATCCATTTTGGCGTCATTATTTTCAGACCCTCAGCAAGCAGTACATTTCTCCTCATTGCAATTTCAATGAATACCATTTAATACATTGCATTGTGTGTCTATCATCTGGCTTTGCCTACATCATGTTTTCTCTGACCTGGTGAAGAGGGGTTTGGGCTACCCTGGTCCTCAGCCTGCGGTTGTCGACCGTCCTCTGCTGCCTGCTGGTTGATTCTGTCCTCTGACCTCTCCTTTCTTAAACCCTCACTTTCAGTGGTATCATCGGTTAATTTTGTAAAAAACCTCTGAATGGCTCCCTGTGCCTATCCCTTTTTTTTTCATGCTCACTATATCTGCCAAACATGATAGTTAACATTATCACAAAGGTCTAATTACATACAAGGCGGTTAGTGCATGCAAAAACTCTAAAGCTAGCGCCACAGACGTTTGATAAAGTTAACTATAGAATCTTTGCTAGCTATCTTAGCAAAAACATGTTAACATTGCTAACAAGTTTAGTGGATTACAAGTTTATTGGTTTACTTCGACAGTGCTTCCAGTGCTCATTCCACAATTTAGTTAAAGTACCTCAAATAAGTGAGAGCAGCAGCTAAATATCCTTTCATATTTTAATGACAACCAACACAAGGATTTGTGACTCACCAAGAATTGTCTTCGAGTTGGATAGATGGATTCTTTCTCCCGCCTACTGGCATAACGTACGTCAGAGAATGTTCTGGTATCGCTCAAGCCAAAGCCATTCACAGTCAAAGTTTCAAGCAAAGATAATAGCCGTTTCTCAATATGCGTTCTTGTCTGTACTTGTGTTCTTGTGGACTTGTGAAATGTCATCAGTCGCTGCCCAAGTACTGTTCCAATTCAAAGTTCACATCTAGCCAAGTCCAGTTCAAATCCCTGGATGTGTTCTTGAACCGCCCCTTTTAACGAGGATGCATCGAGAGGTGACTTGTGCGGACTTGAGACAGCCAGGTATCACAGAATGCATCTCACACCAACCAGCAAGCATCAATAGCAGAGGAGAAACCCCGCGTAATTTAAAAATACTGCTGTAATTGTGTCACGAAATGTAGTTTTAAGAGTATTTCAGGCGAGAATGTAGTTGTTTAAAGCTCAAATCTTTGGTTTATAAAGATAGCGCCTATTTGAAAATTTGATCTGACGTTTTCGGAGTTGTGAGAACCAGGCAATCGGACGCTCGGCGCTCATGTACCCCGCCGAGAACAGCCTTTCCTCGGCTAGTGCTGCTGACGTTTGCCGCTGGCTCGGATGTCTCTAGTCTAGTGGTTTAACATGGGATATAAATCGTCTTGTGTATATCTAACGGGCGATTTATTTATGTATTTATTTGTCTCATTAATCTATCATTTGTTCCCTGGCAAAACGTTTTGGCTGAGGGCAAAGTGAAGTTTCATAGCTTTATTTAGTCTATTTAACTTTAACGTTGTAGCCTAGAGAGCTGACTTAATTATGTTTGACTGAATCGTTTGCTTTATTATTGTGTAGCTTCTTATACCTTTTAGGCTACTTATACTTTTATAATGGCTATTATTTATCATTAAAACGGACATTTCACAAAAAAGGTTGTCATTTTATTTTATATATTTAAAACATAAAATATTTTATTATACATGTTGCCTACATTCTCTTCACTGTATGTACATATAATAAAATAAAATGACACAACCCTGTCTCTTTTTGCTAAATGTTAGTTTTAATGATCAATATTATGTTTTTTTTATGTATCATATTTTTTAAATGAAAACAAAGAGTCAGGGTTGTGTTTTATATTTAGTGTTGTTATAAATATATGCAGTGAAGATAATCAATTGCGTTGCCTGAACCACATTTGTGTGGCCATTATGTTTAAGATTTTTTTAAATGAAAATGAAAAGAGGCAGAGTGGTGGTTTATAACATATTTTGTTTTATTTGTAGCCTACCGCTCTGCGCTTTGAGAGGGATGTGGGATACAAGCAGGAAAGTGACAATCGATCTCTTTTCTGATATCTTCATGTTTTCTACTTGTTGTAAATGGTCTGAAGAGCGAATTTTACCCTCCATAAGGGCAAGACATTTAGGCTATGTTTGATTTTGCGCTGCCAGAGAAAGCGAAACTAAAATCACCCGTGCGTGTGAAACGCGCTTTACAAATAAGCTTGACGCGCCTTACCATGTCTAATAACAAGCACAAACCGTGTTAAAAAGAATTTGACATGAAAGTAAAAATGTAGGCTATCTGTCCTACAGCGTTTTTCTACTTTACCACAGTAAAGAATACAAATATAATAGGCCTAATTAAAAGCGAACCAAGGAAGAAACGTTTATAATCCCCTTAGAAAATGGGTGAGACGTGAGTGAAGATTTGGGAAAAGAAACGAGATTCCACACAGGAATGAGTCACGATTTTTGAATATTCGATTAGTTTATTTAATAATAGAATATCAAATAGGTTGCGATTATTCTCTAAAATAAAATGTACTCCATGTATTCGGTGCTGATGCGGTGGTGACGCGTTCATGTAACCAGAGGGTGACACTGCCAATAACGCACATAACATAACTGTCACAAAGAACCGGCAAAAGTAATGATTATGAATGTGTCAAATAAAGCAAGGAGACATTGCAAGGAGACATGTTTTCTGTGTCACTGTCGGCTGCAAAGATTTACGCCGGTTTCACACTGCACGCGTTAGCAGAGCGTAACCCTGGATTTCCACCAACTGCGGAACGGCTGCGGATCAGCTCCGCTGCGTGTCGGCTCCGTGCTCCGCTGTCCTTCAATACCCACCAGGTCCGGATTTGTTGCGGAACGGCTGCGGCCATGACTGACAGCTGAAGTCACAAGGACCCACGAGATCTCGCGAATTCACGTATGATCGCGCGATATAAGTGCTGAATTGCTGCGGAGCTCTCCGGCATCCGGCAAAAATAGAAGCTCTGCGTATCTGCTCCGGAGGGCTGCGGATTGCCGGAGTCGGAACGCAGCCGTTCCGCAGTCAGTGAAAATACACACATTGACTTTAATGGAAACCTATTGACTCCGCCGCTGTTCCGGAGCGGATCCGCAGCCGTTCCGCAGTCGGTGGAAATTAGGGGTAAGCAGCGCGCTTTTTTTTCGGCGCCCATGTTAACAGATTAGAGCATTCACACCGCACGCAGAGGCGGCGCGACAGCGCGTAGCAGGAGCAGAGCAGGAGCAGCAGTGCCGCGATAGTTTCGGTGCCCAGTCTATTTTTGCTGCGCCGCTTCCACTGAATTAAAGTGACAATGCATTGATCATGGCCAAAATACACTGCAGTTTTACCCAAAAAGCACATTGATGATATCTATTGTGTTTTAAACAGTCAATCAAATGACCAACAGCAATTTAAAAAGAAAACAAATGTCCAAAAACAAACTTGTTGACCGAACAATAAAAACAAAGATGAACCAAAAGTTATATAAATTAAATTATTAATAAAATAAGCTTCTTGACAAGTCTTTTCTCTTAAATGTATTTGAAAACGAAATAAAGCAATGCCAACTCACCCATTATAGAGTACTCTGTCTGTAGCCTACACACGCCGCGGTTCAGCCGCGTGTGACAAACGCTGCTAGTGTGAAAGCAAAACGCGCGTGTCCTGCTCCCGCTCACCATACGCACTGCTCCTGCGCTGCGTATGCTCTGCTAACGCGTGCAGTGAGAAACCGGCATAAGTTGACAATGCCGACTCGTCATTTTCGCAGTGAATGCGAGAGAAATGCACATTTCATACGGATTAGCCTACATAAGCAGAGAGTAGGCTAGTCAATTTCTTTTCGTTTTGAATTGTTTTGTTTAAAAGGAGACAATTCAAGCTTTCTATATGGAATAACTAATGGAATATTGTTAAATTCGCTGATAATCGGGGGACCAGATCGCAAACCAGAATTCAAAGCCGACAAAGCTTAAATGTATGGGCTCACGCACAACTCTCTCATTCGTTGTGAATCCCAATGTTTCCATGGCTGCGATGTAACATTTAATTGCTAACTTATTATTTCTTTTGTAAACAAAGCTTTGTGCTTCACTCATGTCATAATATTAACATAAAACAGCATTCACATACAAAAAATTTGTCATTTTCGTCACGTGATAAACATTCGTTGACGAAAGCAACACTACTTCTATAGTTATTTTTCTTGTTGACTAATGAGTTTATGAGCATTGAATGGCTTTTCTGAGGTAAATTTGACGTTACGTGACATAATTGTTCTTAAGCTGTTTTATGCAAGTTCTTTCCAAGGTCGAAATGCTTATTGAGCGACCTGTCAGGCCACATTAAAGAGAGACAAAACGGCATTTATTGCTTGTATTTCGTGATAAAATTGACACAATTTGAAAGCTGAAAGTTTGTTAGTTGTTTACAAAAATTAACAAACACATTAAAAGTGACAAAATAAGTACAAATCTTACCGTGATTATGGATGGCTGTTGTAGTTTATCCACGTTGTGTGCACGTAATAGACACTGCCTTCCTGCACTTTTGCAGTACCTTGGATGTTCATTAATTGACGCGTCTCCATCGTTTTCTATCTCTCATGCTGTCCTCGTTGTTGCAGTTCGTCGTACCATGGACATTTGTCTTTTTCTTCTCTGGAATTGCTACACTTGCTTAGAGCATAGTGCACCTTCATGTAATGTTGCCGAAGTTTTTATTATTTTAACACGGCACTGTGCAGAAGACCGCTCAAATCCCCTCTCCTTCATCCGTTCCCTGAACTTGTTGAACACATCAGCATGCGTCCTCTCTATAGTAGCTGTAATATATAGGCATCTGCCCAAATATCAATCAGGCAGTGTGTCTCTTCGGAGCTCCAGGTCAAACCATAACTCATTTAGCAAATGTTGCAAACACAACACTTTCCCATAATGCAAATGCAACTTCGACTACGGGAGCCTGTTAATTTAAAGAAGTGCAGTGTTTTCTGCAATTGGGTTTGGGTCATGTTCACACCTTAACCCTCAAGCCTCCTTCACATAGCATTAATTATGCCATTGTGGACAAATTTGGGCATGAAGGACTCAGGTGTGATCCAAAAAAATGTTTTGAATAAATGTTGTAACACAACTGGGCGGATGGTATCCAGCCATCTGTTCCAAATTAATGAATCCTGACTTTCATGGATGTAAACACATCTTTACATTCCGGACTAGATCTTGAGAAAACAAGAACTTTTGTTTTACGACCATCCAACGTAACTCACAGCGATCAGCGCCGCTATGTCTGTAGCCTCCCATGGCATTATGACATTTTATGGCACCCTAGGAGCGAGTCCAGAGACACACGCGGGGGACAGCGTGGCGTGACATTCCACACAAACACACACACACCAGCACATGAGCCTTTTAGGCTCACACATGGACCTTTTCGACAAAACTACCTCTAAATGTATTAAATGTATCTCTTTTTGTGTTTAGATGTCTTCACATGTCATATTGGAGTAGCTATAATGTTTATGGTGTGTTAAATAAACTTATCACTTCATCTAAAACAACAACATGTTTATTAGATCCTATACCAACTAAACTACTGAAAGAAGTGTTACCTGTAGTGGAAGAGCCTCTCCTCAATATTATTAACTCGTCTTTATCTCTAGGTCATGTTCCAAGAACATTTAAACTGGCAGTTATAAAACCTCTCATTAAGAAACCACAATTAGATCATAATAATCTAGCAAATTATAGACCCATTTCAAATCTTCCATTTATGTCTAAAATATTAGAAAAAGTGGTGTCCGCTCAACTGGGATCTTTCTTGCAACAAAATGATATCTATGAAAAGTTTCAGTCTGGATTCAGACCGCATCATAGCACTGAAACTGCGCTCGTTAAAATCACAAATGATTTACTTTTAGCTTCTGACCAAGGCTGTATCTCAATACTAGTTTTACTTGATCTTAGTGCTGCGTTCGATACTATAGATCACACAATACTCTTAGATCGACTACAAAATTATACTGGTGTTCAAGGACAAGCACTAAGCTGGTTCAAATCATACCTATCTGACCGCTACCATTTTGTCTATTTAAATGGAGAAAAATCGATCATAACTCCAGTAAACTATGGAGTGCCGCAGGGATCTGTATTAGGCCCTCTGTTATTTTCAATATATATGATGCCACTTGGAAATATTATAAGGAAACATGGAATTAGTTTCCATTGTTATGCTGATGACACTCAAATATATATTTCATCACGGCCAGATGAAAACGCTAAATTTTCCAAATTGACAGAGTGTGTTAAAGATATAAAAGATTGGATGACGCGTAATTTTCTTTTATTAAATCCAGACAAGACAGAGGTAATACTTATCGGTTCAAAAAACCGCCCACAAAACCTCGCACAATACAACTTTAACATCATAGGATGTCCTGTTACTTTATCCTCTACAGTAAAAGACCTGGGTGTTATACTCGATTGCAACCTGTCTTTTGAAAATCATATTTCATATGTTACAAAAACTGCCTTTTTCCACCTTAGAAACATTGCTAAGCTACGTAATATGCTATCAGTTTCTGATGCAGAAAAGTTAGTTCATGCATTCATGACCTCGAGACTGGATTACTGTAATGCTTTATTAGCTGGTTGTCCTGCATCCTCAATAAACAAGCTACAGTTAGTCCAAAATGCCGCCGCTAGAGTTCTTACGAGATCAAGAAAATATGATCATATAACACCGATTTTATCATCACTGCATTGGTTACCTATAAAGTTCCGTATTAATTACAAGGTATTGCTACTGACTTATAAAGCCCTAAACGGCTTAGCTCCAGTCTATTTAACTGATCTTCTATCGCCCTATAATCCATCGCGCTCTTTAAGATCACTAAATTCAAGGCTTTTGGTCATACCTAGGATATCCAGAACCACCAAAGGAGGGAGAGCATTTTCACATTTGGCTCCAAAACTCTGGAATAGTCTTCCTGATACTGTTCGTTGCTCAGACTCGCTCTCCCAGTTTAAAACTAGATTAAAGTCGCATCTCTTCAGCCAGGCATTCATATAATCCTACAGTTCAAACTACAATCCGGCCTCTATCCAATGCCAGAGGAGAACTGGCCCCCGACTGAGCCTGGGTTCTCCCACGTTTTTTTTTTTCTCCATTAAGGCACCTGATGGAGTTTTAGGACACCATTAGGTCACTTGATGGAGTTTTTCGGTTGCTTGCCACTGTTGCCTTTGGCTTGCTCAGTTGGGGATATTTTGGGGATATTTAATTTAATTTTATCAATCAATAAATTCCTCTTGAAACAAACTTTGTTGTATTATTTTAATTTAATACTGTGAAGCTGCTTTGATGCAATCTGTATTGTGAAAAGCGCTATACAAATAAACTTGACTTGACTTGACTTAATGCCGTCGGCCTGACTCAGACACAACGTGCAGGGGTTGGGCTTGATTTTTTTGTTGTTGTTTTTTTGCCCGATCTGGCATTCAGTTTCTGAACGGTGTAGGCACAAGCCAACAGTTTGGTGACGCCGTCTGAGCCCATTATGTCATAATTTTTAATTAGTCACGGTAATACCGTATACCCCGGTAAAATAGGGAGGCGGTTTGACGGTTTCAAAATTCGAATACCGCCCAAGCCTACTTCACATCTCTAAATATTATTGTTATTTTTAATGTGTTGACCAAAAACATGCGTCACAAAGCAGGTTGAAGCAGGGAAGGATGCAGGATCTACTTGCAGCAGCTTAACTTTATTTTCAAAGAACATAACAGAAACCAAACACTCTAGACAAGAAACAGAACAGCCTAGCATCTGATCTACTTGCAGCAGCTTTACTTTATTTAGCTTAACTTAACTTATATAAGAACATAAAAGAAACAAAACACTCTAGACAAGAAACAGAACAGCCTAGCATATAGCAGCGACAAACGACAAGAAACAGAACAAACTATAGTGACGACAGGCAAGAAACAGAACAGCCTAGCATCTGTAGTCCAAGAGCTGCAGTTCAGTTCAGCATCGTTCTGTTCACTGGAGGAGATGGCCTGAAAAATAAGTCAATAGAAAAATATGTCAGTGAAAGTAACTGTGCAGAACTGAAGAAACTGATCAGAGATTGTGGAAACTGATTCCTGGTTCAGAGAATGGGAGTTAGTGTTTTAGCAATTCAGAAAAACTGTGAACACAAATCCACATTTTCAACTAAACTCACAAAACCATTGACTCTTCTCAAAATCAAACAATGCTTTCAGATCATACACACACGAGTCAATAAAACAAGCACTACAGGTCATCCATTAGACACTTCATCAACAAATGGAGAAAACAGCATCCAGAACACTACAGAAAATAATAATATTTTATGCAGTAAACTATTTTTGCAATTACATAAAAAGCCTAGTAATTGCAGCTGATGAGGTGAACATATTGTATTCTGTATGCACTGCAAGTATAGTATTTTACTGAATATTGAATATTAGGCCTATTGAATGTCTATATATTCAGCACTTGTCACAAATCTCTCTCATTTTTAAATCTTACCTTAAAACTAATTTTTTAGGGTAGCTTGTAATTGAATATTTGCATAAATCTTTCATGGTCCACATTTGATTATTGCAATGGCTGATTTAGAAATGTATGTGCGGTGTATAATTAAAGTTAAATAAAGTAGAGACTATTATTAACAAACCGGGAATGCTTTTGCTGTGGATTCTCTCATGTCTTTTCAGATTTGATGACTGATTGAATCTCTGGTCACAGTGTGAACACTTGTAAGGTTTTTCTCCAGTGTGGATCATCTCATGTGTTTTCAGATTTGATGACTGATTGAATCTCTGGTCACAGTGTGGACACTTGTAAGGTTTTTCTCCAGTGTGGATCATCTCATGTGTTTTCAGATTTGCTGAATGACTGAATCTCTGGTCACAGTGTGAACACTTGTAAGGTCTTTCTCCAGTGTGAATTCTCTCGTGCTGTTTTAACTTGTTCGCTGAAATGAAAGTCTTCTCACACTCAAAGCACATGTACTCTCTTACACCAGTGTGAATTTTCTGATGTACATGTAAAATTTGCCGCAGTGAAAAACTCTTTCCACACACAGAACATGAATGTGGCTTCTCCTTCGTGTGAACTCTCAGGTGTGTCTTCAGAGCTGATTCACAAAGAAATGTTTTGCTGCATTGATCACATGAGAACGGCTTCTCTCCGGTGTGGATCCTCATGTGAACCTTAAGACTGTGTTTGCTTGTGAAACTGTTTCCACACTGATCACATGAGAACGGCTTCTCTCCGGTGTGGATCCTCATGTGACGCTCAAGACTTTGTTTGCTTTTGAAACTGTTTCCACACTGATCACATGTGAACGGCTTCTCTCCGGTGTGGATCATCATGTGATTCTCAAGACTTCGTTTGCTTGTGAAACTGTTTCCACACTGAGTGCAGGTGAAAGATTTCTTGGCTCTTTTCTTTAAAAATATATTTTTAGTCTTTGAGCGTTTGACATGATGTTCCTCCTCCACTTCACTCAGTTCTTCTCTCTCCTCGCTCTCTTCCATCTGGTCTGACATGAAAGAAAAAAATATTAAATTAAATTTTCAGTACATCAAAATAATTCAAAGAAAGAAATATGAAAGTGAAAGGACATGAAAGTGAGCCCTGATGTAATAGTAGAAAGTAGACAACTGTTATAAAATATTATGACAATTTGATGCCTTTTTATAAATTGATTATATGTTCTTGAAACTTTCCATGAATGAGGTAAATTTATCTTCCAATTATTATTTTTAAAACATTATAGGCACAAATCCCTTTTTTTTTAGCAAGACCTGTTAAATATATTTGATCAATGACACAATTATCTAACATGATAATAACATTAAAATATACAATACTGCCATATTTTAACACCAACTTTGGTACAAAATATTTTAATTATTAATGGCCGTTCACACTAGACTTTTCCTTGCACTGACTTCCATTCATGCGCATGTGAATGTGGGACACCAGAAACACAAGCTCAAGTGAATTACCCTGTGAGAAATAACACACACGTTTAGTATTCAAGTGGAGTGGATTGTTTATTTTTTATATTTGAATTATTATTATTTGTTATATGTTAAATGTATGTTTGTAAAAAAGCTGCCGCAGAGTCAGTGGTGGGTAGTAACGAAGTACATTTACTCCATTAAATTTACTTGAGTGTTCTTTTGAAAAAAGTAAGTAGATTTAAGTGTGGGTACTTTTACTTTAACTTGAGTACATTTCTAATGAAATGTACCTCCCTAATACACCGGGCGTATTAGGGAGGTGCAGACTATAAAATCTGATAAAACTGTGTGGGGTAGCCCAACCGGCTGCCTCACAGATCTCCTGGAGGGGCACCCCCGAGTAGAGGCCCTAGAGCAGGGGTGGGGAACGTCCGGCCCGCAAAAGAGTTTGATGCGGCCCGCGAGTCAATTCCTCCCCCCCAAAAAAAAAAAAAAAAATCTCAGCAATTACTTTTCCTGTGATAGAAAACACAAAATACGCAAAGTGGCAAGCAGCACGAGTCCACAAGCTGTGAAAGCAGGACGTGGCCAGTAGCGCGAGTGTTAATGAGTCACCTGAGTTCAAGCACCGGTTTCAAGTTTCTCACGGATGAACTTCGGGGGCGCGCGCGCCGCACCGGTTTAAAAAAAATAACGCAGTCAGCACCGCCGCACAGTCTTCTGTCAGACCAGATGCTGTCAGGCTATATGTCAGTAAAACTCAGAAAAACTAACTTGCCAGCTGTTTGCTCGCAGCGCGCACTCTTCAATCACGCAAATGCGGCGCGCCCTGTATCACGCAAAATAAACTAGCATGTAACGTTGTGTTCTGTCGTCAATTAACGTTAAGTATTGAAATAACCAAAAGTGAGATTGCGTCAAAACTCTATGTCGGGGCTTTTGTATATTTTGTAGGCTACATAAATGTTACACATTTTGGCATAGCCCTACTCAATTTTCATTATTAATATTCTAACATTTTATCAATATTGCAAAGTCATCAAAACTGACTAAATATTTTGTGACCAAAAATGTGAAAAATAGGCCTACATCTAGCCTAAATGATCGTTCATGACATTCTTTTAACTATAAGCAACCCAATTTGTCTAGATCTGTATTATTTCCTTTGTATAATGAGCTTAAATATTGCTGCGCAGTCGTGTGATTTAGTCTGCTTGATTAACATTATTACAATGTATTTATTTAACTCTGATATGTAGCCTATATATAAGGTCCTCGAATATGTTCGAATATTTCACCAGCATCAGCCTTTTCACAGTTTCTATCAGTCTGCTTGTCTGTGTTTGCGCAACTTGCATCATTAGGCCAGTAGGTGGTGACAAGTGACTTTATGAGTGAAAAATTGAAATTTAATTGAACTGATTTAATCAAACTCTATATGCGCGTAATTATGAAAAATCCTATATCTCTGTGTTCCTGACTTGAAAAATTATAGTTTGGGGTGTCCTTATAATCGTAAAAACCCGACTGTGTCGAATCTCGACGACAAATTACCAAAAGATGCATTATTTCAGAAGTACCATCTTTCTGAGTATAAATGTTCAATTTTGTCACCCCCCCGTAAATCAGACTAGTGGGTTGTACTAATCAGACAAAGAAAGTTTTTCCCGCCTCAGTTCATCACCAGTGATTGGCTCACTCACGTGAGATAGGTGTGACTCATCTTGTCCATAAAGACAAGGAAAAACCCTTGCTCTGGGCATTCCGCCATAGAGAGAAGGGGTTCCCCATCTTCACGACAAAGACTCCGCAAAGGAGTCTCTCCGTTTGTTTTTCTCTAATTTCATTTTCATCTTAGTCTTTTCTTTATTCCCGTCTGATATCTGACTTTGTTCAGGTGTCTTCACGAGTTAAACGAACTTAAGTCTAATCATCTTTTGGCAAAGTTTACATTCGTGTTAACCGTCGAGTTCTCGCATCACCTGTGTCTGAAGGAATTCCGGAAGCTGCGTCAGCGGACAATTTGAACTCAGCTACGCACAAGAGCCAGGTCAAAAGCAAGTACTATCTTATATCGCAATCTAAAAATGCTGTTTAAGGTTGTCTAGGCCATTCCCTTTGCGGAATTATCCAACGACTTGGGGTCTCTTGCAAAGTTAACTGTTTGAAAATTGTCACCTTTAGTTTCACTTCCTCTCTCTCTCGTTATTCGATTCCTTTGTTTGTTTTGTACTTTTGTATTGAGATATATATATATATATATATATATATTTACTCTGTGTGAATCGTAGTTATGTATTCCTTAGTTTTGTTTTATTAAACCCTATAATCTAAATTAATTGAATCTGCTTTATTGATCACCAATTCGAAGTCACTGAAAGCTTATGATCTAAGCTACGAAGCTTTACCTTCTGTTACTATTTCAGTAACCTAAATTGTATAAACACAGGGAAGATTAATTTTCACGACCAGAAGATTAATCTTCCTTTAATACAATTATCTAATCAACCAATCACATGGCAGTTGCTTCAATGCATTTAGGGGTGTGGTCCTGGTCAAGACAATCTCCTGAACTCCAAACTGAATGTCAGAATGGGAAAGAAAGGTGATTTAAGCAATTTTAAGCGTGGCATGGTTGCTGGTGCCAGACGGGCCGGTCTGAGTATTTCACAATCTGCTCAGTTACTGGGATTTTCATGCACAACCATTTCTAGGGTTTACAAAGAATGGTGTGAAAAGGAAAAAACATCCAGTATGCGGCAGTCCTGTGGGCGAAAATGCCTTGTTGATGCTAGAGGTCAGAGGAGAATGGGCGTTTTTTTTTGTGCATTCTCGCGGTTTTTGACGAGGTTTTGGGCTGGAAAACCTCGCTGGCACCTGGCAACCCTGTTTGTGAAGCCACAACACGCACAACCTTGAGGCGGATGGGCTACAACAGCAGAAGACCCCACCGGGTACCACTCATCTCCACTACAAATAGGAAAAAGAGGCTACAATTTGCACGAGCTCACCAAAATTGGACAGTTGAAGACTGGAAAAATGTTGCCTGGTCTGATGAGTCTTGATTTCTGTTGAGACATTCAGATGGTAGAGTCAGAATTTGGCGTAAACAGAATGAGAACATGGATCCATCATGCCTTGTTACCACTGTGCAGGCTGGTGGTGGTGGTGTAATGGTGTGGGGGATGTTTTCTTGGCACACTTTAGGCCCCTTAGTGCCAATTGGGCAAGTAGTCAATAGGCTTGTTTGAGATGAGCAAAATCTGCGCAGAACCGATCACCGGTGATCAGCGCGAGATGCATGCCGGTTAGAAATGTGTCCGAGAGCGGTCCGCTTTGCTCTAATGTCATGCTGACATGTCAAAAAACTCTCGCGACTGCAAGGCGCACGTGTTGGATTCTGCAGTCGCGCGCAGTTGCTCTCCACTGACTGCGCTGATCAAAAGCATGATGGGAAACGACTTACTGACGACACAGCTTAATGCTCATTGGTTTAAACAACCGTGATGTATTGTTCTCTTTTAAAATGTTTGATTTTAAAACTCTGATATCATGTTTTATGTGTATACATTATGTGTGAATATTCCCAAACTATCTGACAGTGCGATCTCTATGGGTAATGCAATGTAATTTTTATAAAAAATAAAAAATAATAAAAAACATATGTCTGTATTAAAGAAAAAAAGATTGATAAACATTGTATTTGGAATGGAATTAAATAAGTAGGCTACTTTGGGTGTCTTGTTCATTATATTTATTTTCATATAAAAGCAACAGAACTTAAATTCCATCCAGTTTATTAGCAACACTGTGCACGAGCGTGAATCCCGCGATATCCATCTTTGATCTCACAGGTGTCAGATCCACTGCGAGAAGAGAGAACTGTCCGTGTCTTGCCTACGCTTTTTTCACTCCTCTCACTGCAGCCACCTACTCTCGCATACATTTCAGGCGAGGCAAGGCGCATCTCAAACAAGCCTATTGTCCTGATGTTAATCACCTACACACCATCAGCCATCACTGATCACTCTTCACCTGCTTGTCATTCATAACCATAGACACTAATATTCCTCACAGCTGTCTGTATTAGTCTCATCACCTTTTGTAGTTCCCTTCTGTTCAATCAATCTTTGTGCATTCTTGCGTCTATTTAATGTGTGTGTATCCTGCTATTTTGTTCATCTTGATTTATATTGTAACTAAAAACGTTATATTTCAGCCTTCTACCTTCCTCATCTTGTTCTACTTGCACACATCCTGACACACAGGTTGGTCTATATCCATCTTTAATGATTTTTAAATTCAGAGTATGACTTTAATATTTTATTGATAATATTTTGTGTATTTCAAAAAATAGCCAAACTATATCACAAAACATATGTCTGATAATTATAACCACATCATGTTAAATCAACACAAACATTTACTTTACATATTCATTATATACACATGACTCCTGTAAGTGATAATCCCATTATTTAATCTTAAATTGTTTTTTTTAATGTGCATAAAATATTTCTTACAGATATGGAAAAAGCATCTACTCCAAATGTAACTGGATACATACATCAAGTGACCGACATAAAACAGGGCCCCCAAAAAATTTTTTTTGATGCACTGTTACAACAAAAAGATTTAATCTCAACCGTGAAAATCTTCAGACCTGAACTGCACAGTCAATTTAAAGCATCAGAAAATGATCGGTGAGTCTGTCACAAATGTTATTCTTTAGCAAAGTAGATTCACAATGACCTTTTAGCTCTGAAATAGTTATGCATTGAGTAGATATGCAGATATGCTCATAAAAAATGCAGAACCCTTTTTGGAGCTAAATAAAACAATATTTGTAATTAAAGCACTAGAACCCAAGTGTTATAAAGAATGCTTGTATTATTTTAGTTTATTCTCATTAATATAATATTAATATCTGTATATCATAAATATTTATTTTATTAATAATATTATTTTATATTTTTTCCTTTTATATTTATTAATATTGGAGGTTGTTTGACCTTTCAATCTGCCAGATGTTATATTAACTTCTAGCCTCAAGATTAATTTGGTGGTGTTAATGATCTTGTGACTGGGATTGTTCATGCATAAAGATTATATAAAGAATTTGAAACATAACATTAAAAGATATTTTAAGATATAGTTTATAAGTTTTAATTATGCATCTTTGATAGTAAAGTTTTTTTTTTTTTTTTTTTTTTTAAAGAAGGAATAAACAACCATAAACTGTAACCCAAAGCTCCATTTTAGTATATGAAGGTTTATTAGTATCATACAATTATAAAAAGAAATGTTACTAAACGTAAAAAAAAAAAAAAAAAACTTTAAAGAACAATCTTATTTTTAGACTGTGTGACTTTACTCTTTAAACTGTATACCAGACAAGTAACTATATGTCCTTTATCCATGCAACTCCTAGGAGACCCATTAAGCTGGAAAACGTGGAAATAAAACCTTCACAGCTGTATTCTGGAAGGACAAACATTCTTTTTACACACCATTAAAAAATATTATGTGTAGCAGATGGCGGGTTCACTTTTAACACCCAAAAAGAGGATCAAAAAATTGATCCATTGGAGCAAATTCTTAAAACCAGCTCCCAAAATGAACGAGTAAGTACATTTTAACACAAAATTTGAATGTGAATTGATGTATCTATTTTAAATGGATGTAATTCTTCACACATTACCTAATCATTAACCACTAAATAATATAGATCACCTTATAGGAACTTTGCCACAACTCTCAATATAATTTCGAACTAATCTGTGTCAGGCACGGCGTTATGGGTGGGCCTGACGGGCCTAGGCCCACCCACTTTTCAACAGGCCCACCCAAAACTTTTCTTCAAAAAGAAAAAAACTTTTAATATATTCTAATTTTGTCAAGAATGATAAAAAAAATCGGCAATAAGCTCATCATTTGTGCTAAAATAGTCTAAATGTTTATTTTAAAAACAATTTTAAAAAGCTGGTTATGTCTATTTTGATGTTTCTGCGCAAGTTCAGCAGACAGTGAGGTTCGGGTTTGTTCCGATCAGAGCTCGTGAGTGGAGAACGCATTTCTCCGCTCGCTCATTCCGCAGGGTCGCTTGCTCAACCCAGAATGGCCTGCTGCCTGGTTCGAAAATATGCGGAATAAGGGCTGCCTCCGACTAAAAATGTTCTAGTCGACAAGTAGTTTTTCATATAAAGCCATTCGTGGACAAATAGTATATTATTTTAATTACTTAAATAGGCTATATAGCCTACACAGGATAATGAGCGTTTATGTAATATAGCCGCATTTAAGCGCACGACCGCACGCATAAAGCTTGCCACAAAGAATCGGTAAAAGTAATGATTATGAATGTGTCTAAAATAGCAAGGAGACATTTAATTGTTTATTTATAAACTGGTGTTTTCTGTGTCGCTGCAAAGATGAAGTTGACGATGCGGACTCGCCATGAACGGCAGAGATACAGGTCCTTCTCAATAAATTAGCATATTGTGATAAAGTTCATTATTTTCCATAATGTAATGATAAAAATTAAACTTTCCAAAGGAATTTTGGGTTTTCATGAGCTGTATGCCAAAATCATCAGTATTAAAACAATAAAAGACCTGAAATATTTCAGTTGGTGTGCAATGAATCTAAAATATATGAAAGTTTAATTTTTATCATTACATTAGGGAAAATAATGAACTTTATCACAATATGCTAATTTATTGAGAAGGACCTGTAAATGCACATTTCATATGGATTTCATAATCAGAGTAGCCTATTTCTTTTGGTTTTGAATATTTTCGTTTAAAAGTAGAGATTTCAAGCTTTCTATAATAGATAGCCTATATTTCTCAAATCTGTGAGGCACAAGCTGAGTTTCGGCACTCTTCAGTTCACGTGCAATGCAAGTGATCGTGCCGGCACCTTACATTGTCTGCTATATATTTGCTTCTTATTTATTAAATACAGGTAATTGGTTGATAAAAACATTGATCAAAATTAAGATACAATTTATACAAAATGAAAATCTTATAAAAAGAGTATTTCTACAAAAAAAACAAAACTCAATGAAGTGGTCAAAATCATGTCTTTTCTTTCTCTGCGACCAGCGCCGTTGCTAGGAGGGCGCCAGCGCCTCTGCCTCATAGGATGATAGCCCTGAAGACGCCTAGCAATGGTATACCTTTAGTGGTAGCATACCTTTAGTTAAGTTATGCCTTAAGAGTCTTCGTAGCGCACTAAGAGACAACGCCAGGTAAGATGCGTATGATGCGTAATGGAGATTCCAAAGCGATCTTCTTTGGTCAGAACCATGGAGAGCGATCGTGGATCGGTCTGTCCTATGCACCGGAACTTTTTACAATGCAACAAAATATTCAAAGAGCATCAAGCTATTCAAATCTATATTATGTATACTCACAGATAATATAACAGTATATTAGTCAGTAATTTTTATTAGGTTAAACAGTGATTGGAAAACGTTTTTAATTTAAAGTTTTTAATTTAAGGCCCACCCACAATATGTCTGGCCCATCCAAAACTGGAATCCTGGCGCCGTGCCTGATCTGTGTATACCCATGCTGACATGAATATTCAAGTTGGGTCCAAAGATTACGAGCTGTTCAGCCACACTTGCACATTTTAGACTTTTAGACAACAGAGCAGTGAAGCTGCATTACACACCACTGTCTTTCAAACATGTGGTGTGAGTTGGGTGTGGAATTTATAATGATTTAAAAATGTTTCCACAATCTGCTTTTAAAGAAATTTCCTATGTCTATTATTTATCTATATATGAAAAAAAAATAACATTGTATTTAAATGTCCATACATGTCATTAAAATAAACCTTGTTACTGAAATTGAAAAGAACAGCTTTAACATGCTCTGTTTTACTAATCTGTGTAAATTTCTCTTTCAATAGGTACTACTCAATGTGAAAATTGCCCAACAAGAGAGTGAGGGACACAATGTGATGAGAGATGGAACTTTTCTGTCAAAAACCATTTACACCGCATGCGACACATCTTCTGCTGAACTGACAGTCTGGGGCGAACACTGCCTTCACATTGAACATTGGTACAGTATGTCAAACATCTCAGTGAGACAGTATAACAACAAACTATATCTAACTACGACAAAAGACACCGAGTTCAGAAGCATTCCATCTCAAGGCACAGCAAACTTTGTTCCCACCACAACCTCAGTCACTCAAAATTGTGAAATTATTGGAGCACACATAACAAATACTTACATCTGTCCATTAAAACATCCCATTACTAACATGTCGTTATCCAGTTAAAAAATACTGTGTCCAAAATGTCAAACCCAATTCAAATCAACTGCTGCTGTACGGAGCTGTCAAATAGATTTCTGATGTGATGCAGTTTTGAACTTGGTGTTTTTGCTTTGGACTTAGAACTCCGCTGTCAGTGGTCCTGAAGTTGTAAGGCTAATGTTTCGCTCTTAACAGCTGTGATGTAATGCTGACAAATAGATTTCTGATGGGATGCAGTTTCGAATTTGGTGTTTTTGCTTTGGACTTAGAACGGCGCTGTCCATGGTCCTGAAGTTGTAAGGCTAATGTTGCGCTCTTAACAGCTGTGATGTAATGCTGTCAAATATATTTCTTACGGGATTCTTTTTTGAATTTTGTGTTTTTGCTGCAAACCTAATTCTGTACATGATCAGCCCATCTGTGCACTTCAAGACAGTTTGCGTATGTGATGGTACTTTGAATTGAGTGTTTCCTGATGTTGTTGTTTTTTTGGTCTGTGTGCAGAATGTGGCCCAGTTCTTTGACTACATTGCTGAAACGCCTCCAACCTCCTGCTGCCTAAGTAGGACTGTCCTCATCGGGCTACGCCGGGAGATGCACCGGGTCCTGAAGACCATGGGCAGGGGCGTGGCCATCCATCAGGTGGCGGTGAAGGCATGGAAGGAGGACCGCGTTTTGTCAAAAGCGACCCTCCTGAAGTGCCAGGAGCTGGCATCAAAAGCCATCCCTGAACTTCAGGGTAAGTTTTTTTTTATTCAAACATTTCAATTTGTACTCTCAAGGAGTTAACTGTAAACATTTATTTGCCATTTAATTGCTGAGATTTTACTCGTTGTTGTTGTTGTTTTTAGCGAGTTTGGAGAGGGACCCCTCTTATAAGAACCTGTGGCGCTTCTACGGGCACTTTTCGGCCTTCCTGGCGTCCCTCTACGGCCACAGGGGAGGTGTCCTTACCAACATGACTATCCAGGAGGTGCAGGGGGCACGGTATTCACATAATGAGAAGGCGCATGTCATAAACGTGAGTGTTTGTCATTTATATACATAAATGTTTTGGGGACTTGTATTTATCTGTTCTGTTCTTAACTGTCTTTTTTGTGTGTGTGTGTGTGTGTGTGTGTGTGTGTGTGTGTGTGTGTGTGATCAGGTATGCAGCCACACAGAGCCGATCCGCCCTATACGCACACTACGCTAGCTGCGTAGGGCCCCGCAAATTACTCAAGGCCCCGCCTCCCCCTCGTGTCAAAGCGCGTCAATCAAAGATTACAACATCGTTGAGACGTGAGAAAATGAAGCGGAACTATCCTTCTGGTCACGAAGAAAGAGGAAAAAACACTATGCGAGTGAATTGTGGGAACAGCAATCAGGTAGACTGAGTTTGCTTGTTTATAAACTGCAGCTGGGAAAAGATAACCGCGTCGCACGTTAACATGCGTTCATATGCGCGTGCACGAAATGAAACGCGCACTTTCCAAAATAAACTACAATAGCGGGATGACAATCCTCATTGTAGGCGTAGGCACACATACTTTTAAAACAAGACAATGATCATCTACTCTCCAAGTCAAGGTTAAGTTACAACTCTGCCATGCCAGATGGAAAACAATGTATTGGCTTTATAGTCTATATTGCAATTAAGATGCTGATTGACTGGACATACTGGTCAATATGGATGCACATCCCTCAGTAAATAATAACCTTCAAGTATTAAGTATTGCTGTTATCATTTAAAACACAGTGACATGCTGTGGCAATTTTAGCTACTTTTATTCATTCACAGCACAGGATGCATTTGTGATTTCAAGAATTCAATTTGTTCTATTTGAAGTGTGAATACTTAATATTTTACTAGTAACACTGTCTATTTCTGATATCAGGAATTACCTTTATTATATTACCTTTATAATATTATTACTCAGCAAGTAAACAAAAGCGTAAATATCTACGTAATAAAATACAAATTCTGATATTGGGGTTCCAATCATGCACTGAACCTTGATTAATTAACAAGGTTAATTCTTCACTGTTTTCCAGCTGTATTTACAGTTTTATCTTTGCTTTTGTTGTCAGGATTAGTAACTTGCCATTTTGTGACATTTGGAGTTCATTTTCTATCAAATGTTATTGGCATTGTGTATTGTCTACAAGTATTGAGGTCTCTGCATTCACATTATGCTTAACATCTGACATGTAGATATGGTGTCTCGCAAAAATATCTGTAGTATAAAGTACATGGATTTCCCAAGTAAAGCACATACCATAAATGTGTGGTATAATTTAATATTATATTGTTTGAGTGAAATGTAATGCAAAGGAAATTTCAACTAAATTGATACTACCCAACCTTTTACTAGCCAAGTTAAAATACTTTCACCTAACTTAGTTAAGTAACGTATACTTAATTCCATATGTGAAATTAACTTAAAAAATATGCGTGTGAAATAAAAAAAAAGAAGTAAATTTTACTTATTGTTTATTTAGTGTGAGTCAGGTAGGAGGGCCCCTTAATTTTTTTTTGCTTAGGGCCCGAGGGAGGTCAGGATCGGCTCTGCAGCCACAAGACCAATAAAGCGTTGGGGCCAGCACAGATTGCCCTTCTTGACCATGAATACGCCTGGGCGCATCAGTTTCTGGCCATTAAGGACAAACTGCCGGGCGGGGAGGATGCCAAATTCTTTTTTTTTACCTCGAAGCCCAACTCGTGTAAGAATTTGAATCGGGAATTTCCAGGAGGCGTGGAAAGAGATGGGCCTCCCTGGATGCCTGACGTTCACTGACATAAGAACGTCAATCGCCAGCCACGTTAGTGTCTTCTCAAATGAGCACATATTTTTGGTTATCACTGTGTAATGTTTTATCTTGCCAATTTGCCTTTGTTTTCCCTTCTTTTCCTCTGTGTTTGTAGGCCAAGTTCATGTGCCATGACGTGCGCACGGCTGACAAGTTTTATGTGACAAACTTGTCGGTGAAGCAGGCCGTCGAGCACCGGATGCTGTTTCAGGCGGCGCTCCAGGGACAGGAGCGGTCACCGCCCGAGACAGCCCACACACCGCAGAAGAGAAAGCGGAGAAAATAAGTTTAAAACATTAAAGTCATTTCTCTTTGTATTTGAAAGCCATTTAACAACCTCTCATACTGTCAATTAAATACCACTAGACGTGTAACTAGTAGATTTAGCTGAATAATTTTGACTACTCAATAAAAAGAAATAAATAATTTAAGTAGAAGTAAGATGATTAAATAGGGGTTGAATAACAAATTATTTTATATAATAAAAGATGATTAAGTTCAACTAAATGATTAAGTAGAAGTAACATGATTAAACGGGTGAAATTACAAAAAAAAATTATACTAGGGTAACTAAATATTGATTAAATTCAACTAAATGAGTTTAGTGGAAGTAACATGATTAAATAGGGGTGGAATTACGAAAAATAATTATACGAAGGTAACTAAATAAAATTTATTAAGTTCAACTTAATTGATTTTACCTACATTTAAACAAATGCATTGAGTGCAACCACTTACAATACAATTTTTTGTAAATTCAATGAATAATTTTTTTCAGTGTAGGTTCACCTGACTTCAACCAAAATGGAAGGAGTCAGAAGAAGAGTGAGGGTGAGAGGAGGAGTACACAGAGGAGGAGAAGGAGGTAGAGGAAGAGGCAGAGGCCGAGCCAGAGGTCGAGGAAGACCTGAAGCAGGAGGAGAACGTGCACAAAGAAGAAGAGGACCAAACTTATCAAATGACATTCGTGCAACACTAGTGGACCATGTTGTGAACCACGGATTGACGCTGAGGCTTAGCAGATATACAGTGGCATCTGTCATAAGGACTTTTCGACAGGAAAACAGGTAAAAGAAGATCTGTCTACAGTTACAGTAATCAGCCACTTATTGTATGTACCATATCAGCACTTGTGATACCCCTTCCTGTGACATTGTACAGTAAGTTACATGTATTATTCTCTACATAGGATTGAGGGTCGGGAACGACAAGGAGGAAGGGAGTCCATATTCATGCAAGAACAAGAGAGAGAGATAATAAACATGGTTTTGGCCAATAATGCTATACGGCTCAGAGAACTACAAGCAAACATTATTGGTGACCATGCCATTTTCAGTAATGTCCATCAGGTCTCAGTCAACACTGGCACGCATCCTGAAAAGACATCATGTTCAAATGAAACAACTTTATCGAGTGCCTTTTGAGCGGAATTCAGAGAGGGTCAAACGGCTGCGGCATGAGTATGTGGAGGTTTATATTTTTTCACTTTAGCACTGTGATGTTGCATACTGCACACATGACTTTTTTACATTGACTGTATACTAGACCTATCCTGAACTACACAATCTTGTCTTTCACTGTATTTCAGAGAGTTTTGCAGATGGATGCTGAGGAAATCATGCATGAATTCATATATATTGATGAGGCAGGGTTCAACCTCACAAAAGCAAGAAGGAGAGGCAGAAATATAATTGGCCACAGGGCTATAATCAATGTCCCGGGGCAACGTGGGGGGTAACATCATCCTTTGCGCTGCCATTTCACAGCATGGGGTTTTCCTCCGTCATGCCAAAATGGGCCCTTACAACACACCTCACCTCACATTCTCGCATTTTTGGACCGATTGCACCACATCCTCACAGCAGGTAATGAAATGCACCAGATGCAATACACTGTCATCTGGGACAATGTGTCATTCCACCGCTCTGCTTTGGTCCAGAACTGGTTTCAACACCATCCACAGTTGACAGTACTATATCTTCCACCATACTCTCCGTTTCTAAACCCTATCGAAGAGTTTTTCTCTGCATGGCGGTGGAAGGTTTATGATCTCCAGCCCCAGGCTCAGGTACCCCTCATTCAGGCCATGGAGGACGCCTGTGACCAAGTCGACGCCGCAGCTGTGCAAGGATGGATTCGACATTCAAGACGGTTCTTCCCTCGTTGTCTTGCTAATGAGGATATTGCTTGTGATGTTGATGAAATTCTCTGGCCATATCCAGCTAGGCGAAGAGATAATGTATAGCATGTTTACTGTAGTATTTTCTGTACAATATTGTCAGTTTTTTTCCGATTATTTTTTGTATGTTTGTTGTTGTTGTTATTTACTGTAATTGTAACCTGTACTGGATACAGTATTTTACATTTGTCTGTTGTTTGCTGAGCTAACAGTGTTATGCACACTACTGTAGTAGCATGACTGGGACATGTTTTGTTGTGATTCTCCATGTTGACTGATTTGGGTATATGGAGAGAAATAAATGATATTTTTCTCAGTCTGCAGCATTGGTCTTGTGTAGTGTTTGGTGAACTATTGTATAGTTGCACTTTCTCTGTGTACTTCATTTACAGTACTCTAATCACTGAGAATTAGACTTGCTAAAAGTGTTTTAGGTTAGCAACAGCAAGTGTGTAACTGGTTCAAAAAGATTGAAGTCATATGAAATGTGTGTTTCGTATGGTAACAAAATATTGTTTTTATGAAATCGTGTATAGTTTTGATAAAAGTATTCCATTTTGCAAATGATCTGAAGTGTTGTGCTACTTTGGTGTAGGGTTGTGCTAATTGTGTGTAGTGTTTTGACAAACCGGGCCCTGTTTTCAAAATTGTACTACACAAAGTAGTGTGTCCATGTTAACTCCTTGAAGCATGCTTACACACACACACACACACACACACACACACACACACACACACACACACACACACACACACACACACACACACACACACACACACACACACACACACACACACACACACACACACACACAATCTGATCACCATAAAATTGTGTGTGTTTGTGTAAAGGATGGTTTTGAATGTAAACTTGAATTGTTTTAGTGGTAGTTTGATGTTATACTGTGATTTGTTTGTGCACCTTGCTTTATTCACCAGAGACTTGTTTTTACCTGGAGATGGAAGGGTTTGTGGCTCTACCATTGGAGAAGTGTAACAGCCAATATGGATCTTGTGTCTTTGGCACATAAATCAGTTTACAGCATTGATGGTATTTTATTGCTGAACAATGCTGAGTTGTATGATGGTCATTTGATGTTTAAGCATGATAAAAGATCAATGAGAGGTGGTGTAAAATGAATAGTGAGTTGTCAAATATATATATAAAAAAAAATGTATGAACTGAAAAAATAGATAAATGCTGAACTAATGTTTAAGGGTAAGTAGGTGATATGAAGTTGATTTATAAAATGAGAAGCTTTTCATTAATTAAGTCAGTGTTTGCCAATCCTTTTTTTTTTGTTGTTGTTGTCATGGAACAGCTTTGATAAGTAAAAAAAAAGGTGCTGTGGCTTTATATATGATCAGACAGACAATTGCGTGTTTCATTTAACAGTTTTTGGAAATCAATCTCAAATCTATCTATCGTAAAGCAGCCCAGTAGGTGGCGCTAATACAATTGTAAAATTAGCAATTGCCAAAGAAATGTAGAAGAAGAAGAAACTGCAAAGGTAAAAAAGAAGTACATGCAAAAAGGGTTCTCCGGCCAAAAAACTCAAGGTTGAGGAGAAAAACTTTGTTATTTGTGGATATTTGCACAATATTAGTCCTCTGAAAACAGCATCTCGGAGTGGTAAACTTCTTTAATGCAGTTTTTCAAATAAACCGAGATAAGTTTCGCAATGTCATTGTCTTCGCAGCAGAGAAACGAACGTCGTTTTTGCAAGCAAACAAGAACAAAAGCCCTGTTAAATTGCAAAGAATCAAACGCGGTGTCAGGGAGTATCTATTCGTTACCTATGTAAATTTACGTTTTTATGTAATGTTGCTGATTATTAATGTTTGTTAATGTGGTTGTTTTCATAGGTAGAGATGGCAGTGAATATGACATACAATGTGGTGGCTCAACCGACATTTCTGTCGTTCCAAACCTAGGCTTTCCCATTAAAAGCCCACCAGTCAATTACAAGATGATCGCTAAGGTGAAGATAATGGCTCCGAAACAGAACGTTAGAAGTTACTGATTTTGTGTTATTCATTTAGTAGGAACCTGGTTGAGTATTTACCGTTTGTGTACGTGGTGTGATCGTTTTAAATAGTTTTGTATTGATTTATGTAAAAGTAGGCTATGTAAACACTATCATCTTCTAGGAGGTAAAGCTCACATATTCTGAAAGCATTTTAGTAAGTCTAAGAGGTTTATTTAAATGTCAGGGCTTATCAGGAGAATATAGAATGTACTCGATAGAATGTAATTTGAGATTTGAATTTAGCATTCGCATGGTTACAGGCAGCGTTCCGTGTGCACGTACTCGAGTAGTAGTGGGAAGTTCGGAACATTTTACTGACTCGGATGTTTGAGTCTCGTTCATCAAAATGAACAAATCTTTTTTTTTTTTTTTTCGTTCATTTCAGCAGAATGTATTTAAAATGTTACATGTTAAGTCAAATTCTCCAAAGACATCAAATGTTGATCGCATTTAGAATAAGAGAAAAATTGCAATGCAAGGAAAAGGTCAAATTATGAGAAACAGAACAGATTAATTCATTTATCTGGGTCTTCAGGCTATGCAGCCTGTTAGTTTACCTCACCTCCTGATCTGAGTCGTTCGTTCATCCCGTGATACTCATAAACTGAGCTAAACAGTCGGTACCGGATACAGAATTGATTAGTTAATCTCTTGAGTCTTCAGGTTTAAGTCGTTTGGTTTTATTGCATGTAACTGCATGTTGTTATTAGGCTATATATAGGTGTCTTTATCAAAGGGATTTTCCCCATCATAGATAAAGTTTAAAGCATTACCAACTCTTTAGTACTACATTCATACATTCAGAAATTCAGAAAAATTGAAATAAATAAAAAAGTTATAATTTGAGACCAAAAACGCAGCATGTAACTGTTAAAAATACTTAGTACGTGTCTGTTTATAAGAAAGTTTGGGAATTAACAACTCATTTGTGTGTCCAGCGCTGTCACATCACATCAGGAGCCGGTTGCACCAACAGGGCTTACGCCTGGTCTTAAGGTAAGTGGGTCTTAACTCAGCATTCTAAGTGTGACCTAAAAGTTACGACAGTTGCACCATCCAGGCTTAAGTCCTCTTCTCGCTAAGACCGGGCGTAAATTCAAAATATAGGCATATAATAGCGTTAATAGCCGTTATCCAACAGATAATGTTTCTATAGTAACCACTTGATAACTCAGCAGTAAAGACATGACTTATACACAGACTTTACAATGAGCGGGCTTTAAGACGGGAGAGAGTTATTAGGGACAGAAGCAATCCATTGGACATTTACAATGATGAGGAGCTGATTGAGAGGTTTCGATTCTGTCGGAGAGATATATATGAACTTGTTGAAGAGCTGTCACCCGACTTACAGTTTGTGTCGAACCACAACGCAGCATTGACACCGGCAGTACAGCTGTTAATAGCGCTACATTTTTATGCAAATGGTGCGTTTCAAAACACTGTTGGAGACATGATTAATGTCCACAAATCCACCGCATGTCGGGCCATCCACAGAGTGTCACTGGCACTGAGCCGTCGCCTTCCGCGATCTGCTCACCTCCCCACTGAGGCCGAGTCTGCGGTGATGAAACACCGATTCCACTGGGCCTCTGGCATTCCTGGTATTGTGGGCTGCATCGATGGGACTCATGTCCGGATCCAGGCACCGTCTGAGCATGAGTATCTGTATGTCAACCGCAAGGGATATCATTCAATCAATGTGCAGATTGCTTGTGATGCCAATTATAACATCTTTAATTTGGTGGCGAGATGGCCTGGATCTACCATCCACACCACCACTAGGTCACTCGTTGAGCGATGCATCAGAGTCCTCAAGTGCAGGTAAAATCCTTTCCGCAGTGTCTGTGGTGCTGATTTAGTGCGGTCACTAGATCACTGAAAACTATATAAATAGATTAGGCCTAGGCTATATAACAAAACTTGCCAAAAGTGACACATTTAGGTTTTACAGTAATCATTAACTATTTTTTCTAGGTTTCATTGTCTTCATGGAGAGATGCGGATGCACCCTGAGCGAATCTGCACCGTAAAAGCAGCATGCACTGTCCTCCACAACATCTGTGTCACCAAGATGATCCTTCTCCCTAGCAAACACCATCAGCCGGTGCCGGAGGAAGGTGTCGACCCTGTGGACCATGCAGGGCATGAAGATGTCGGTGGACGACTAGTCCGTACACACATTATTAATGCTTTATAAATGTTAACTATTGCTTCACTTAAAATAATTCTGCTAATTATCTGCAGGTTGTAAACCATAAAAAATAAGCCACAAAGAAAGTCCAGTAGGTCTATAATAAACTTTTTTTTTTTTATTTACATATAATTGTCATTGATTCATTGCACACAATTTGCCATTAGGCTTATTTACAGAATTACGTTTCACCGGCGGTGCACCGCTGCTGCGTTCATGAGAACTTTGTGGAGTGACTGGGTCCTCCATCGAGTCTAAAAATACAGAGAATCTGTCATAGGCCTATTGTTATCTGACAACTACTAAAACTGTTATTCTAGGCTACTCTAATATATAGGCAACACACCTTCACAATTCACACTCTCGCTTGAGTGATCGACATTCATCTCTGGAGAGACAGCAGTTTCTTCCATGTCGGTACCGCCACTTTCCACACCGACCAAACCAATAAAAGCCGGGGAATCCTCTCCAAAGATATCCACAATTACCACAATTTTTTGAAGACAAATCTTTTTTTGCTTTGCTCAGGAGGTCTTTCCACTTTTTCCTTACACCGCTCTCTGTCCGAAGGCAGCCGGAGTCAGAGCAATCGTTAATCGCCTCTGTTATCTGTCTCCATGTTGTTTGTTTCTTCTTGTTAGTTATTGAGTTTGATTGCTTGGCAGTCAGTGTGTGTCTGTGCTGACTGTACAGCTCTATTAACTTTCGTATCTCAATGTCTGTGAAATTTCCTTTCCTTTTTCTTTGATCCTCCATTGATAAGGCTACAAGTTAACAAAACAGCGGAAGATAGTTTACAGCGTAACCTAGCAACGCACGCTGCTAGTCAACCGCTATAGTTCTGTGGCCATTCACATGAACGCGCAACGCTAAGACCAGGCGTAGTTAAGCCTAGGCTTAAGTTTGGTTGGTGCAACCGACATTAGGTCAACTCTAAAGACTGGTCTTAACTAAGACCTACTTAGCAGTTAGGACCAGGCTTAGTAAAGCCCTGTTGGTGCAACCGGCTCCAGGTGACAAAAGAACGAAAGACTCAGACCCGAAGACTCGAGAGGTGAACTAATCATTTCTGTTTCCAGTAGGAAACAGAAACACATATAGGATGTTGCACATGCATGGTCAACACCAAATTAACGAATCACTCTCTGAGACAACTTGGTAGTCTTGTACTATATTAAAGATTCGTTCATGACCGACCCATCACTAGTGTGCACATACTCCAAGCGTGTGCACTGAAAGCCTTCTGTCTGTGCTCGAGCGCACAAAGTCTGTCATGTTTTAAATGAACGTATAAAAAAGGGAGAAAGTTAGATTCGTGCAGTTGGTCTTAAAGTGAGTGTATCTTAGTACACAAATTTGCTGCTGTCAATCATTGTAAATCAAACAACAAAAGACAAAGAGAAAATCACATACTGCTCTTGACTCACTAGCTTTTGTAGCATTTTTAATTTATACAGTGAAAACTTTATTTTTTTTATTTTTTTTAATTGATGACTATTCCATTTCTGTAGTATTTTTTTTTACTTTAAAAATAGCTAGGTTAGACTTAAAAGCACTGCCTTACGATTTTGAAAACTACTGGTCTAATGCATAAAATGTAATTAAGATTTTACTTTTGTTATATTACTGTTTCTTTTTATCTCTAAATAGTAATCTAGGCATATTATTATATAGTTCAGTGCAGTAAAAAATCAGTTTATGCATTAATAAACTGTGAGAGGTGTTTCTAATGGTGAGGCAGTGATGGTACATTTTATATATTTTTCTCTGATTGTCTTGATTTGGTTTTATCTTTCGCTACATATATATTTGAATCTATAGTAAAGTCACAGAAAAGGCAATAGTGGTGAGGATGACATCACAATCCTGTGACATCACCAATGTGTCCACGAGGGAGTTGGTGGGAATTTGTACCTGACCACGACACGTTCAAGTGAAATGAAAGAGGTGGCAGCTCTGTCTGGTCAGAGCTTGGATGTTTTGTTCTCAGTCGATGAAGGCGAAGCCAAAACACTGACTGGTCATGTGACTGGTGCGGAGGTCAGTGTACGGCGTTGCTGTATGAAGTGCTGTGCCTGGCAGGTGGAGTTTGATGGAAAATGCAAGTTTCATCGCTGTGAGAGGTGTGGGCTGCTGCAGAGGATTGCCAGTTTTCAGCCCACTGTAACTGCTAAAGTCTCCCTGTCAGGCGATTTTGGTGAAGAAGATTTTAAAGTGTCCAATTCGGTGTTGAAGCATCATTTGGAGAAAGAGGGACTTATTGAGTTGCTGTCTGATAGACAGAATATTGAGGAGCATTTATTTGAAATTGGGTTGTGCAGTTTCAAAATGCAGAACAACACTGTTATTGCACTGAGCAAGGTGGAGCAAGCTGTAAAGCCTGTAGCTGAAGCGGTCAATTTGCTTGGAGAAGCTGAAGCAATTGAGATGGAGAGTTGGTTTGATGAAGGTGATCATTTGTTGGATGAGCCCGTGCCAACTGGAAGTGAGTAGTAGTACAGAGTTTTTCTTTACTACAACATTAAAGATTTTATGAATGACTCAATGACTTGCTCAATAAGACGGTCGCCTGCCACCACCTATTGGCAGTTTAGTTACATGTTTAAAAGCATCATTGTTTCCAATATTTCTCACTTGTATATTCAAAATATTTTTCAAACAATCTAATTACATTAGCTGTGTCCCAATATTGAAGGCTGCATCCTTCGAAGGTCGCAGACTGCAAGGATGCAGCCTATGCGTCCTCTGAAGGACGCACCATGTAGCCTTCCTAGGATTTCCTAATTGCACAGCCAGGTGTTCCCGATCACCGCTCCTGGCGCCAAGCAACGGTGCGAGAGGACAGCTGCTATCCTGATCATTCATTTTATAACTGAGTAAACAGCTATGGAGCCAAAATTGGCTATTGTCTTTTTTATGTTATATATTTTACTTGAGGACATGGTGAGGATTTTTTAGCCCCGGCACTGCCAGGTCATGTATTTTCGGTTTAGCCCTGTTTGAATACAAAACCCAATTGAATATAAAAAGTCCAGTATTTCTCGCGCTCGTCATCGGCAGCTGTCACAGTTGCCAGGCGACAAGAACAATCCTTCGTAGGCTAGACCGGTCCGAGCGCGTCAGATGCGCCCTTTGATATGGGACGCTGCTGTAGTTAGCAACAATTTGTTAATATTGTGACAATAAGCCTACATTTTGTTACTTTAATTTTCGGAACTGCATATTTCGTTAAGTATTCACTTACAAATGTGAAGTAACCTACTGAAGTAGGCTACTTTTTTCCTCACATCACAATATGATTACATTAAACTACACAAAAGTATATAATGTAACAACCAGATATTACTGTATATTGAAAATATACAGAAGTAAAATGCAACATATACGCAGTAATGCAGTAGTAGCCTAATATAAATGCAGTAGTTATTAAAAGTTTTTTTCAGAAAGCCGTCGATTGAATCAGCCCTGCAAACCTGTTGGTAGACAACTTAGTGGAAATATGCACTCAAACGCTCTGGAGACCATCCCAGATGATGTCCCACCAGCAGGAGGCCTTAGGGGCAGCCCATCCCGGTCCAGCAGCTCAGCTCAATAGAGTCTACATCATTTTTTTCTTATTTTATGTATTGTAAAATTAAATGTTTATGTTGATTTTGATATGTTCAACGTATTTTGTAAATAGTTGGAAAAAGTGCTTTAATGTAGCCTATAGAACAAATGATTTTCATTTACCAATTTTATTTGAAAAAAGAAAAAGGTATAGAATTTGTTTCATGCAGAAAGTATTACTGTCATTACAAAAATAAACAATGTCCAGAACAATTCATTCTCTTTTATTTACACAATTAAAGTTGCATAAAAATAAATGTACATAATTTTTCGTTTAAAAAATAAAAGTGAAAAAAGTTAATCAAGAATATGTAGAAAATATATATATTTTTCAATCATTCTCTCAAGAAGAGAAAACAGCCTGTCCATCCTCTCCCTTCTTTCCTGTGCACTCCTCGCCTCTGCCTCCCTCTGTAGTTGCATTTCTTCTCTGATCAAGTTCAAAAACCCGTCCTGTCTCGCCGCCTTCGTGCTGGTGCTCCTGCTGGTGCTACTGCCCCTGGCTCCTCCTCACCGTGGGCACCCACTACTGAACTCGGCCCTGGTGTGTCCTCAGGGATTGAGGCGATGAGGACAGGGGGGTTGGTGCATTGCCTCTGTCCCAACACCTCATCCATGAGGACAAACCAGGGCCAAGTTTCAGCAGTGGGTTTCCCACTCACACCCTCTCCTGTCCCAGGACACTTGCAATCCTAAAGGCAGAGCAAATGAACCATGGCTTGTTAACAACAACAGGACAATACATTTCAGCAAAGATGTGTGTATTACTTATCTTTTTATATATATATATATATATAAATTTTTTCCTGAATTGTTCTAAAAAAGCAGAAAAGGGTACTTAACACAGAGGAGCAATCTTAAGGGAATTGTTAACACTGCAAAATATGAGACATGCATACAAAATACTTAAGAAATCATATTTCTGTATACTAAAATTTGGTTAAAACCACATAGCATGACAGCACTACAAAAACACATAAAAGTGAAACCCCATTGCCTTATCTACTGCTTTTCTTATTGTTTTGGGCTTTATTGGGTGAGTGATATTTCTTATAATACACAAGTGCAAATATTACAAATAGGTCGTTAAACTAATAACGTTATCACCACAAGTTTTGCCTAAAACTACATGATAAATGTAGCCACGCAATGGTGACGGAGTTAAGAAGAAGTTTATAAGAAATTTTTACTCTGGTTTTGCTAGCTATTTGAGTAAATTAAAACATAATACTTACATTTAAATGTGAATTTGCTGTCCACCACCGATCTCTAGTCTCGGCAGCCTTTAAAAATAAATAAATAAATGCTGTCGTCAACGGCGCGCAATGACTTATGGGGTAGAATAGGCCGCTAAGTGTCCATTTATGTATCCTTCTTTTCACGGGGAAACGAAGGGTGCATTTGGCGTCGCTTTTGAATCAGGGAAGCCTTCGTCGCGGCGCGATGATGCAACCGGCCTTCGAATACGGCCTTCGAAGGATAGAGAATTGAATTGGGACAGCCTTCATCGAGCCTCGGTGACGCAATCGGCCTTCAAATGCGACCTTCCAAGGATGCAGCCTTTGAATTGGGACGTCCTTCGTCGCGCCGCGGTGACGCAATCGGCCTTCAAATACGGCCATCCAGCCTTCAAATACGGCCTTCGAAGGATGCAGCCTTCACATTGGGACACAGCTACTATTTAATGCAGTTGTTATATTTCAGTGTAAATTCTTTTGTTGGATTGGTAAACTCTATACGGTCTTATTAATCTACTTGAATTTATAGATCAAATTTCAAAATTCAATATGAAAGATGAAGTAACCAATTTTTTCCTGACAAGCTACTTTTTTTACGATTCGCTTGTCAAAAGCACAAGAACATGACAAGGCTTCATGTCGTGCCCTGGGTAAAGGTATTTAATTTTGTATTGAGAGCATTGCTGACGTTCTATGGTTTTAGCTCACTTATATTAGGTTCTCTATAATACAATATTTATTTAAAAGCAGATTTACTATTGTTTTACGGTGTGTACTTTACTCTTAACACCTTTTACCTATTTATTTATTATTCTCAGATAAGGTAAAGAAAGTCAAATCTGACTTAAACCATAAGCATTCAAAAGGTACTTACAATTTGGTCAGAAGACTCATCTGTGGTATGTTCTCATTAAAAGTCTTCTAGCATTATAAATCTAAGTCTCAGTAGGCAGATTTGGTAATCAATAAAATTTATTTTAATTGGTTACTTTTTTTAAATAATAAAAATATAAAGGCAAATAACACTTCATCGTTTAAGTATAAAATACAATAATCACGTTTTGAATCAAAGGTGTAGTAAGCTCTGGGCTTCTTATCTTCTGCTTGGGGTTTCTTGTCCTCAGCTCTGGGCTTCTAGGCGTCGGGGGCTCTGGCGTATCAGTATCCCCAGAGGCAGTCAGTTCATCAGTCTTTTATACTCCTTGTTTACAACAAGCGTTAGGTTGACACTCCTCCAAAGTTTCCCAGATCCTTCTCCAGGCAGGTGCAAGTGGTCCACCTCTTCATGTCCTTGAACTCCAGTAAACTCAACTACAATGGCTGAGTTCATTTAAAGTTCTTGGAGTCCTCTAGCGCACACACATAATCACACTTTTCTGCTCCTCTCAACATGGGTTGGCACAGTCACATATACATACATAACCAATTACTGTACATCTATGCCAAAACAATATAAGCCATCTTTTACAAACAAAATAAATAACAACATTGAATGCAATGCATTATATCCAATACATTGGCTAAATATGTGTAACAAAAAGGCATCTACAAAAAAACGAGGCAGGTAATTGCATTTTCTTGATATTATACAACACTATCTAGGTTATTCTTTTTGTTACATGTGTAAAATAAATTCTGTTCTGTTTAGGTATTATGATCAAGTGATGTGTCGTATCTAATTAGTTACTAGTTATGTAGTTAAAATTTCAAAATATTTCAATAAATTCAACTTAATGCTTTTATTTATTTAATATGCATATTTAAATATAAGACACTGCAAAAGTATCTGTTTTTTACTGTTTTGTGTTTGTTAATTACGATTTAGATTAGATTAGATTAGATTAGATTAGATTCAACTTTATTGTCATTACACAAGTACAGGTACAAGGCAACGAAATGCAGTTTAGGTCTAACCAGAAGTGCAATAGCAGCAAGTGCAGGATATACAGTGGTTCCATAAGTGCAGAACATGGATATGTACTGAATAAATATAGAGTTGAATACTATTATAAACAAAAATTTACAGATAGATTTGTCCTATGAATATAATATACAGATAACTATTACTGTGAACAGAATTTACAGCTAGATATGTACTGAATATAATATACAGATGGCTATTACTATAAACAGAATTTTTACAGATAGATATGTACTGAATATAATATACAGATGACTGTTACTATAAACAGAATTTTACAGATAGATATGTACTATGAATATATATACAGATGGCTGTTACTATAAACAGAATGTGAGCATAATATACAGATGGCTATTACTATAAACAGAATTTTACAGATAGATATGTACTATGAATATATATACAGATGGGTGTTACTATAAACAGAATGTGAGCATAATATACAGATGGCTATTACTATAAACAGAATTTTAATTACGATGCAGTAATGCGTCATTTAGTTTGTCTCTTTGTTTGTGTGTGTGTACAGATGCCTCGTACAAAGCAGTTTCGACGCTCCCAGGCAGCGAAGAAGAGGATGGCGGACCGGATGGCTATTGATCCTGAAGAGGCTCTGCCACCTCTTAAAAAATTGGCAGAATTAACTGAACGTTGTGTGCATCACAACGGGACTAAATATGATCCAAACTATGATCCAAAAACTGATCCAAACTCTTATCCACAGTTTAAACAAAATACTAATATGACCATGAATGCTGTTTCTGATTTGTGTCCACAGAAATTGTACATCAGAGGCTTTTTCCATCAGGGAGCTGACTGTTTTGGCTACAATAGTGGAAGGCAATGTGCTTCAAACAGTTTAACTGCAATCTTGATGTGTAAAGTGAAAAATGTGTTGCGATGGACCCCGAGAGACCTGAGTGATGTTCTGATGCTTGGAGATGACCTGTACAGTGCCATGAGAGACGGCAACAAAATCCACAATCCTGTGAATGGCTACATAGAAGTTGCTGAGCTGCCTGACACACACACACTGAATACTTGCAGTTTTTCAATAAACTATTCTTCTGTGTGTTACTGGGTTGTTTGGAATTAATCGATATGATGAAGGTCTGCAAGGTGTTGCCATGTCACTTGATGAAGCAGTAAGTCAAGCATTCCAGAGGTTTGATGAACCAAACCATATGTGCAACTGTCAGACAAGGTTCGTGGTATGCAGTGATTGATTCACATTCACGACTATGTGATGGAACAGTTTCAGGCCGTGGTAAGAGTGTAGTGGTTTTCCATCCCAGCATAGATTCTTTGGTCATTCATTTCAGCAGACTGGGTGCGTCCTTGAAAGCATATAATTGCCCATTTGAGGTAACTGGTGTCAAGGCAAATGAGATTGACAAACGCAGTCAGCATGATCGATTGGTGTGCCATCCAGTGATGGAGGGGAAAAAACTGAAGCAGAAAGAGTGAGTAAAGGTGTAAACTCAGAAATGGCAAGTTGCAGTCACTCTTTGACTAATTTCATAAGCATGGATCAAATATTTGTGAATGAAACATGTACACAAGAGAACACAGTAAAGTCTTCTGAATGCCCAAGCAATAAAAATGAAGCTGAGGTTGAATTTATTTCACAAACTGGCAGTTTCTTTGACTGATTTCATCAGTACAGATCAAATGCCTCTGAATGAAATATTATGTACACAAGAGAACACAGGAAAGTCTTCTGTATGCCCAAGAAATCAAAATGCAGCTGATGTTGAATTTCACAAACTGGCAGTGTTTCTTTTCAGTTTAATCCATTAACAGTACAGCAACAAAAAAGTATTTGCTTGAAGCTGAACATTGTACACGTTGTAAAAGAACAGAATAATCCAAATGAGATTGTTGAAATGGCTGAACCTTGTGAAACCAAAGATATTGTGGGTGATGGTAACTGCTTTTTCAGAGCAGTAACTTATGCTGTTAGTGGAACTGAACGAGAACGCAGAAAACTGAGACGTGCTGTTCACACATACTCCAGAATGAAGGAAGGTACAATCAGTATCTCAGACATATTTCTGTTGCAAACTACATTGACAGTTCAAGAATGAAAGCAGCCAGTGATTTAATTGGTATAGACATTTACATACAGTCAAAGACAAATGGCTTAAATATTTAACCTGAAATGTCTCATCTAAAAGACGTAGCTGTCAATACAAGGGGATTTACTTGAAACATGTAAATAGCTGTCACTATGAAGATGAAACATTGCTTGAGATGTCTGGTTTTTAGGAGTAGAAAAAGTACACACGTTTAAAATCAGTGTGTGTGTGTGTGTGTGTGTGTGTGTAACATGCTGGGACACACAAGGTGGTAGAGTACATGTAGTACAGGTAGGCTATGTTATGAAAAATAGAGTATCCATCGCTACTGTAAAGTAAAATAAAAAAATAAAAAAATAATTTCCTACCTATCCCTAAAAAAGTAAAAAATAAATAAATAAATAAACAAATTCCCTACCGACCCATGACCTCAACTGACAACCAACCGGAACCAAACTTTTTTTTTTTAATGCTTTATGTTCAGTTTGTCATCGTTGCTGCTTTAAAATGCAGGTCAAACAGTGTAAAATAAATAAATATTTACAAAAATTGGTCCATGCTGGCTATATTGCAGAAAAATGTATAACACTGAATTATCTGCACAAGTGTAATAAAGATTGCAGTGAAGAATGTTTTTATAAAAATACTCCAGCTGAATCTCTGTGGATTTGTCACACATGTGATAGAACAATCAGTGAAGGTAAAATGCCTGCTGAAAGTGTAGCAAACAATCTTGCTCTGGATCCAATTCCTGTTGAATTGAGCTGTTTAAACTGTCTTGAAGAACATGTCTTAAAGCAAAGCATATTCCATTCATGAAGATGCTGGCATTACCACGAGGAGGACAGAATGGTGTTCATGGACCAGTGACTTGTGTTCCATCTAATGTCATAGATGTGGTAAATGTTTTACCAAGATCAGAAAATGATGATTTAATGATACGAGTAAAGCTTAAGAGGAAATTAACATACAAAGGACATTATGAATATAAATGTATGCACACTGATCATGTCAAAACTGCTTTGGCATATTTTAAAGAAAATAACAAATGGTATACAGATGTAGAGTTTAATGAAACTTGGATTAATCCTCTAAGTAAAACAGAAGAACAGGTCAATGATAAAAGTGATAAGGAACACGATTTAGATGGATGTCAGGACATGTGTTGATAAAGAGCACAATATTGATAATGAGGATGAAGAGATCACTGATGAAACACGTCATGATCGACAACATGGTTTATTTATGGATTCACGTTTACAGACAGTGGACATTGCACAAGAGGTGTTAGATCAACATTTTGATGGAATTATATCACTTGCACCAGCAGAAGGCAATAATCCAGTGAAACTGTTAACGGATGAAACTAACGAAGCCAAATGTTTTACAGTTCTCTTCCCAAAAGGAACAGGAACATTTCATGATCCACGACCTGAAAAATTAACACTGTCTAGATACTTAAATAATAGAATCCTAAATGCAGATGGACGTTTTGCTCAAAATCTAGACTACATTTTTTATGGACAATATTTGTCTGAGTTTAATCAAGTAATCTCAAATGTATCTATTGCTTTGAGGAAAGGCCATGACACCAGCAACAAAACAAAAATTACTGCAGAAAAACAAAGAGTCACTGCAAAATATTTTACATTTTGATCAGGGTTATACATTTTTGAAGCCAGTGAGAGGGAGTCCTGATTTTTGGGAAAGTGTTCAAAATGATTTGTTTGCAATGGTGAGACAATTAGGTATCCCAACATGGTTTTGCTCATTTTCATCAGCAGACTTGCAATGGACAGAGCTAATGCAATCTATTGTGTAACAAGAGGGCTGTAATACTCCTATTGATGAACTGGACTGGTCTGATAGATGTGGGATGCTAAAACGCAATCCTGTAACTGCTGCCAGAATGTTTGATCATCGATTTCATTGCTTTCTAAAAGATGTCATCATCATGTCGCCAGCCCAGCCAATCGGAAAAATAATAGATTATTTATATCGAATAGAATTTCAACAGCATGGATCCCCTCATACACATTGTCTGTTTTGGGTTGAAAATGCACCTCAAGTTGACAGAGATGACGATGATGAAGTTGTAGCATTTGTTGATCAGTATGTCACTTGTGAAATGCCACTTGAACAGCAGGAAGAAATGCATGAAATTGTGAGCACTGTCCAACAACACAGCAAAAGACATGCTAATGCTCAAAAAGCAGCACACAATCAAGGTAATATGGAAGCTAAACAGGCTTTAAGAAAACTAGGAAGTGTGTTCTTACATAATCGAGAGGTCTCAGCTCAAGAGTGTATCGACTGACTTATTAAATGCAGCCAAATGTCAACCAGACCAATAGAAACTGTCTAGGTGAAAGGCTGAATTTAGTGTATTAATACAGACATCAAACTCAAAATTTGACCCTGGACCACAAAACCAGTCTTATGGGTATTTTTTTTTTAATTGAGATGTATACATCATCTGAAAGCTGAATACATAATCTTTCCATTGATGTATTGTTTGTTAGGATAGGACAATATTTGGCCAAGATACAACTATTTGAAAATCTGGAATCTGAGGGTACAGAAAAATCGAAATATTGAGAAAATCGCCTTTAAAGTTGTCCATTTCTATTGGTGATAGTGCTGCATCCATTCACAAAAAATATATTTAAGGCGGGAAATTTCACAAAATATCTTCATGGAACATGATCTTTACTTAATATCCTAATGATTTTTGTCATAAAAGAAAAATCTATAATTTTGACCCATACAATGTTTTGTTGGCTATTACCACAAATATACCCGTGCAACATAAGACTGGTTTTGTGATCCAGGGTCACAAATGAGCATTTAACATTTAATTTAATCACAATTAAATGCAGCCAGAAATAGCTCAGATATAGAACTTGGTCTGGATGAAAGGTAGAATATTTTCCTACATCTACTTTCAAAGCCAGACAAATATTTAATTTAATTTCTCCAAATTAAATACATTTATATTCTCAAACACAAAAAGAACCACAATAGTCTGCAAACACATAATTAGTTTGCAAACAATCATAAGAGAAAGAGATATTCTATAGAGATATAATATTTATTGCAGACCTATTATCTACACGTTGCCTCGTCAAACACGCGATCTGAGCCACTAGATTCTTATTGCAGAGATGCAGACTCATAATCTACGCGCTGCCTCGGCAAACGCAAGCTATGACCCACTAGATCAGGGGTCGGGAACCTTTTTTGACCAAAGAGCCATTTTTTCATTTTTGGATAATGCATTTTTCCAAAAGAGCCACAGTAGAAAAATATATATATATATATTATTAAAGACGTGCTTTTTTTCAATAAAAAATTCAACAGTAGTAATTATTAGGTCCATAGACAACTAAAAACAAGCAAATATTCAGCAAACAATAAATAAGTGGCAATATGGAATTAATTGTGCAGGGCTTTCACTGTGAGGTTGAGTTACCAAGGGATGAGCATAAATCCTGTTTTGTGTGCGTGTGCGTGTGTGTTTGTGTGTGTGTGAGAGAGAGAGTGAATGCACACAGTACTATCTGCTGTGTTTACGTGAATACTCGACTTAGCATTTTGATATATTTCTGTGTTTATTTGGCCGTTTAGGCGCGCAACCGAAGACAAAGGCTATAGCACTGTGCTTGTCCGTGTTTGCTCGGAGCGCGCGCACAGCATCCTGTCAGTATAGTTCAGTTCTCTTTCACGACTTTTAATATTTAATTTCAATATAAAGCACATCCTGTTCTTTTCTTTCTTATTCATTCATGTTTTGTTATTAATAACTTTAAACAGAATCGTTAACTGAAATCTGCACGGATTATCAAAAATACGACACATTTATAGGACATAAAGGGTCTCTGCGGCAAAAGTGAAAGTACCAGCGGGTGAAATGTCTCTTTGCGCAGCAAAGCACCCGTTTAAATAAAATGATATATTAAAGTTTATAAAGCCTACTTTTACATTTTCGCTGCTGTTCTAGAATGGTTTTCGCCAGCTTGAATCCCAGTGCAGGAGCTGTAGGTTACCACAGAAACGTAAGCGGTTAGTTGATTGCTGTGGTGACTCGTGACACTCGCGAACAGCACTGAACACGCACTTTTGCCGGTACAACTTTAATATTATTATTATCATAAACTTTTCATTAACTTCAGTAGGCTGTAGGCTACTACAACAAGGGAATTGTAATTGGCTGCTTTTTCTGCAGAGAGCCGATCTGTTGATGTGTTTTAATTGTTTCATCGATGGTTTGTTGATAAAGGGTGAGAGACCTCGCGAGCCACATGATTTTTGCCAAAGAGCCAGATGTGGCTCGCGAGCCATAGGTTCCCGACCACTGCACTAGATTCTTATTGCAGCCCCGTAATCTACGCGCTGCCTCAGCACGCCCGAGATCGAGTCACAGAATCTTTATTGCAGACCCGTAATCTACGCGCTGCCTCGGCAGACGCGAGATCCAAGCCCAAGAATCATTATCGACTTTCTTCCCTCGAGAAGAAAGCCAACAGGAGCAGAGCTATAAGTGCATGTTACACGTCGGGAATTTATGAATGAACACTGTCAGCCCCAATTTACTAGAGCTGACCGTGCATGCTCCACTCCCAAACAAACACCACATAAATCGCGTGTATCCCCACTCATAATGAAGCAAGAGCGGGGAGGAACACACGATCCAAAATGCTGTTTGCTCGCCATTATATTCCTGTCTAGATATAAAATACTCTTGTGGACAAACAACAATAAATAGACAGAGACAGATTTCACAGAGAGCGCTTGCTGAAGAAACAGAAGCTGACAATGTTTGGTCTGGGTGCGCTTTATAGCTTCCTGCCATGACGTCACCCGCCTATACGCCATTGGACTGATTTTACAAGCGCTTCATGATTCAATCACGCAATGCGTTCCCATAGCGTCAATCTCGACGCAACGCGAGTTCCCTTGAAAGGGAACTGCAAATATTAATAATCGATGAAATTTCAATGGTTGATCATAAACTTCTAGCATACATTAATGGAAGATTGAGACAAATCAAACAAACTGGTGATTATTTCTCTGCATTTGGAAAGGTCTATCAAAGCAGTTGGAGATTTTTATCAACTGTCTTCTGTGAAACCCAGAGTTTCCCCTCATTTCTCAGAGTTTTTAACTTAACCTCCTTTCTGAAACAGGCCTGGCATGCATAAAAGGGATGTTTTTTATTTCCTGTTTCCAAAACCACTGCAAAACAACGGACTGTAATGTACAAAGGAATACAAAAATATGGAATGATTTACCATTGATATTACACATTTTTACAAGAAAAATGAGTTAAAAAAAAAAATATTTAAAGGAACATTTAATGGCACAATTTATAGTAAATTGTTGAATTTGATATTTGGACTGAATTTTGGGTTAGTATGTTTCATTGACTTGGCTTTTTATTGTTGTTGATTAAATGTAGTTGACCCCAGAAAGAGTAGCCACTGCCTAGTGGCTAATGGGGATCCAAATAAACAAATAAACTTAGATCATAGATGGAAAATAGCATTTACAGCTGTTACGGCCTGTGCTCTGAGTTTGTTTCTTCTCCTTATGTACGACGTCCTGACTCTGTTTTGTTTTTCTCTTTGTCTGGTTAATTGCTAGGTCCACCCTAGTCTCGCATAGCCAGACCTTCAGACTGACGGCAGAAGGTCTGGACTCTATCGCAGCATTTCTTGGCCAAGGACCGCCCAAGAGGACGTTTGACTGACATGTAACACAACCAATCACAGTTTGTTTTGTACCGCGTCATATTTAGGGGCGTGACAATATAATGTTGATGTCCCTACAATAACAGACCGGCGTGCATCTAATAAATTATTCATCCAAGAACCTTGTGCAAGTTTACTGCATCGCATAAAAACAACGGCTTTCTTCTTCCACGAGGGGTTTTGGCGTCATGACATTTGTTTCCCGGCGGACCGAAAATAAACGCGACACTCGCGCCCCCCGGAAATCCGATAAAATTCAACCAATCAGATGACGACTTCGACATTCCTGAAGTGTTTCCAGTTAAGTGTACCATATGCATCAGACGTTTAGCCAACGTTCCGTGGGCGTGACGTCTGAGGCTGAGACTAGGTCCACCCCGGTGCACCTGCGTCTCATTGTACGCGTTGGTGATCGACTGTATTAAGGACGCCTGAGCGGAGCATGGCAGGAGAGAGGAGATTCACCAGCAATTCATATATTTTGAAGTGTCTTGTTGTTTGTTTGCATTTATCATAGTTTGGTAATTATCTTAAAAATATCTTTGTTTCCATTTCGTTATGATATGTGTTTTCCTAGTTTTGTTTATTTAAATAAATGTTTTAGTATTTCATTTAGGTCTCACATGTCCTTCTTTATGTTATGCAACCCTTTCTCTGACAATTTTAAGGAGGGGTTCGTAACACAGCCAATACAGGCAATTTACTTAGGAAAGTTTTTTTTGACAGTTATAGCACCACGTCTTGTCGGATCTCCACCACTTTTATTAGGTGTCCTCAAAGTGTGCCCATACATGTCTGTCAAATTTGTTGTAAATATCTCATTTTGTTTTGAAGTTTAGACACTTCTATTTATGAGAGCATAAAAATGATCCATGGGTGACATTGATTGGATTATTTTTTTATTTTTTTTTGGTCAGTTCAAGTTTTTTAAGAGCTAAATGACACAGTTACACAAACTATAAGGCGAAACCTGGCATGTTTGGTATCGTTGGACTCGGGAAGGATTCAGGATTTCAATGGACCAACGATTGGGTGCGGTTTTAGCCATTTTCATGATTTTTTCCCCCCTATTTTAGCGCCACCAAGTGGCCAATCTTCACGATTTTTTTTCAGGTGACCTCAGATTGAACTCATGAACGTGTCCCGAATTTAGCGAAAATATCTCTTTCCATTCACAGGTTATAGCCATTTTAGTAAAAGTGGCCCTGGTCACATCAAACATTTTGGTTCCCCTTACAGTGAATTTAATTTTTTATAATTTTTTATTATTATTGATAGTCACTGTCCAGATAATATTTCTGCAGTGTTTTGGTTCCGATCAGGCCAAAAACCTAGGAGTAGTTGGCAAAAGTAGGAGAATTGCAAAAGCTAATTGCTAATTGCAAAAGCAGTTTACTCGAAATTGGCGCCAAAGGGCGAGCAAATCTGTGCATCTTGTCCGCATTGAGCCAAGGATTCCAACGATATAAGACACTTGAGCCTACGCCTAACGGTTGAGGAGGTATGAGCCATTTCTTACTTTTGACCGCTGTAGCGCTCCCGTCAGGCTGATCGGGGCGGGCCTTGGTGACGTTGTAGGCGGTGTGAGTACTACCAGCCCTCAAAGTTTCAAGTCTCTACGACTTACGGTTCGGTCTGCCCGATCAGTTTTACATGGAGAATGCTGCATCATGAGAACATTTACATAAAACAGGGTTTGAACCCCTAATAAAAAGGGCCTAAAAAAGGCCTATAAAAAAAAACTATAGGGTCTCAGCACTTGACGCTTGAGCTGCTGGTTACAAAATCTTTATCAAGCCTTTTAAAGCCTGGTTCACACAGCAGGATAATTAGGCCGATTTTAGCCCCGATTCACTCCTTCCGACAATCTTAAGGATGCTCCGATTATCGTAAAATAATATGATCAGATATTCCTGCCGTGTGTGGTGTGTTAAGGCTGCTCTCGTCAGCTCGGAAGGACGTCGGGACCGCTCCGATCTCAAATCGGGGATATCCAACATGTTGGATTTATTTGGCCCGATTTCTTCTCGTGTGTGGTGTCTCCCGAGCACGCAGCCTGTGGACTGTGGAGTGTAGCCAATCAGAAAGCGAGGTGACGAGGTGGCGAGGAAACACCGGGAAATATAATCAAAACAGCCGGCGACATGGCGCACCAGAAAGTCCGGTGGACGTCAGAGATCATCGCCTTTTCTTTTGATAAAGCTTTTTTTTCGGTTAAAAACAAACTACAAACTATTGCCACTGCATCCTCTTCGTCCGCCATGATTGTTTACTCTGAAGTCACGTTTGATCTCGAGGTATTTTGCGCGATTTCCCGTCTGACCTGAGAATGCTCGGGAGTCAAATCGGTTCGTGTGTGATGTGTTGATTTTGCCATGTGGCTGTGCACCACACACTGTACGACCAAAACTGTTAGACCCGTGATTTTTTATCCCCGTGTGTGGGGTCTCTCAGGTTTGGAAAATCGGCCGACAATTTTAAAATCGTCCCGTGTGAACCAGGCTTTCCATATACCTCGGAAAGGAAAAAGGTCACTTTTTGCATTTTCAGCTCATTTATCATGGAAATGTGGTGTTTTTTGGTGTGTTATTTTTTTACCTTTTAAACTGTAATACTGATGGCCCGATCTCCGTAAAAGTTTGCACGCTGCTTTAGAATGATATGGCGCACATGCTCTGATAATTTGGTGAAATTCTGTGCGGAGCAGACCATTTTTCATTCATTTAAATGTCATTTTGCATAGGATAATGTAGAGCATTTCTCACCTTTATAACATTTATAACTTTATAACTATAATGTGCTAAAAGCTACTGCTAAACTTTGGCCTTTCCCGCTAATTATCCTTTACAGCAAGGAATCGCACCACACACTTTAGACATGGAGAGGCAGAAGTCTTAAGTTGCAAGTATATACTGTGTCCGTTCACTAACACAACATTCAAATCTTACAGGTTTACCAAAATACCGTTACACAACATGCGTTATCTTTCACAACTATTTAAGTTCTAAAACTGACCGTTTAACTGAACGAAGAAGGGCATTTTGACATAGTTTTTACATATTTGACCGTATTATGGTACTTGCAACTCACAAGCTGTTCGAGAGATCTACACTTACATAGATCAGTGGTGTGCGCGCATTTGACATACATTCTCTCATGATATTTGGCACAAAGTGACATGGCCATGACCCATCTTCGCTTACAAAGACTGAGAAGCTCCATTACACCCAAACACGATACCCTCACCTATTACCAATTCAATTCAAGCTCATTGTGTTTCAAAAGAGTTGGATAATCTAACTTGGATAATTTTTTCACTTTTATTTTGCCTCTGTCCCAACGGCACATTGGTTAAATTGGTTATAACCCCCCCAGAGCCGTGTGGAGCACTTTTATGATGGATGGATGCACTTTTATGCACTTCAAAACAGAAACGGCTATTCACTCCCATTATAAAGCTTGGAAGAGCCAGGACATTTTTTTGGGTGAACTATCCCTTGAAAGGCTAAATAATTCCAAATGAACTCAGTTATTTTGACAGGTAAAAGCCCACACAGGATGATTTTTGACACTTGTTTCTTCATTTGTGCATACATTTATTTTTACAGATAAACACGTTAGCCTTGAGGGGAGGTACAACTGTCAAAGAAAGCGTATGGCGGATTCTCAGCTTCCTTCTTTCAAATGGCATGGCCCGTCAGATCAACTGGAGGGGAATCAATGGAAAGGCTACATTTAAAGACACCTCTCTAAAAACTGTAATTAATGGTATGGCTTTCTGAAAATAACTACTGTGATTTTATTCATGTTGTTTGGTGTCAGCTAAAAAAATTCCCTATAAATGTTAGATTTATAATCAATAACAATAATTATTTGCTTATTTACTGTTGGTTAAATATGTGTCATTGTAGTTGCTGTCAGAAGAAACCGCCTAACTGCCACTGCAACAGATCAAGAAATTGAACATTAGACCAAAAGATGGCTGCAGCTTGCCGCAGACAGGGATGGAGGCCGTCGGGCAAGAGAAACAAATTAAGATCGTTTCCTGGTTCTGACACTCGCAGACCTCTTGACCTTGTTTGCCCTGCCTGTTCAACGGACTCCCCTTTTACCCTGCTCTCTTTTTAAACTGTTGATCTGATTCTCCACTTTGTTTTATTAAATTGGAATTCAGTTAAGATCTTGTCTTCTCCTGGTTCTGACACTCGCTCACCCTTGACCTTGTTCCTAATGTGTAGACCTTGTTCATATTCTGCCTTGCGACTTTTATTTATATTCTGACTTTTATTTTATATAATATTTATTATATTTATATAATATAAATAATATATAATATTTATTATATATTACATAAGTATGTGGACCAGATGAATGTGGAAGATGTGGGCCACAACTGGGCCAGATGTCATTTGCTATCTGGGTAATACAGTTTTTCTCGATTGCTTAAACACATTTCTTGAAACTATGCCTCGTATTCTCAAAACTGTAAACACAAATCCATAACATCCATAGACAGTATAAGAAATGGACAGAGCCATCTCATTGGAACTCAATTGAGACAAGTGAAGCCCATTTTTAGCGATTTTTTTAGCACTTCCGTTCCTGACGCGCAGACTCAAACCGACTCAAACTAAGCTTGATGACATGAGCAACCTGTCTGACAGATGTAAATCTTCTAGTAGCTGTGCGTGCAAACTGCCAACGTTAATCTTGCAGAGACGGCAAGCTTGAGCAAAGAGTTCATTGGCGTGAGTGAGCAGGAGTAAGTATTCTGATTAATTATTTTGATAGTATAATATATCTATGGGCTTCTCCCTTGACGTCCCCCCGATTGCCTGCGAGCTTCTCCTCCTGTCTGTAGCCTACGGTAATTTCTCTACTGTGCGACAGAGAGTCGAGTGGTTATGACGCAATCGTTAGCCTATTTTTACAAAAACTGTTTCTACGGGGCCATAATGTAACATAGAAGGTAATGGAGCCCTTTATACATTGTCGTGTTTCTTTAGAAATAAATAATGGACAAATGGAGTCTTTAAACGCCTCAGATGTAAAGTTATTCGCTGTCAAAGTGACACCAAAATGAATGGGAGTCAATGGAATGCTAACGCAAGTGAAGTTCTGCTACAAGATGGTGGCACGCGGCCGGCTTCAACCCGCCTGATAACGTCTCAGCCAATTCCCCAAACATCCTATTTTCAGGTCAAAATGAAGCTCTACACTCAAAACCATTCACTCTTGCTGAAAAACCAAACTTTGCCCTCAGACAGGACACACAAGCCCTCAAAATCACACACATTACAACATAGTCTAACACACTGGTGCAATAAATTCAAAACAGCATTTCCAAAACTGGTAAGTTGTGTTGCTTGTGGTTCCCCCCATCACAAACCTTTTCACATGATGAATACAAAAGACACAACCAATGGATACACTGGCACATTTTTATTCATTCATGTACTACACAGTACAACACACACACACACACACAAAAAAAAGGGGGAAAAAAGGGCTGTTTTACTCTTTTTTTTCTTGTTTTTCTCTCCTCTAATTTTGTTTTTTCCTTTAAAATATTTACTTAAGATGTGTGTGACCATCATATGACAGCAAAAAAGAGCACACACAAACCTTATTCTAATATGAAAGTGTATTGGAATGGTAAAGAATGTTGGTACGTGACAGGAGGGCCTCCACTCAAGGAGACAATATGATGAACAAGTCTAAGAATGTTCCACATATGGTTGAAAATACCATCATTGGCCTAGAAAGAGAACATTCTGGGAGTCAAGACTATAAAGGAGAAAGGATGCTTCACTGTCACACTCTGCATCCACTCTGTGTGACTGTACGACCGCTGGCCTTTTCTTGCAAGAAAATACACCTCATCAAAGACTATTGGAAATGTTTGTCTCTTATTCAGTGATAGAATTTTGTTTGCCACCACACCTCCCTGAAGGTTCTCGAGGCAACGGTAAAGCGACTCAAATTTGGCCTTACTCGTAGCCCAGCCTCCCTCATAGTCATATCATTGTAAGACTGAAAATACTGGTTGAGGCCTGATTTATGAGACAAAAGGGCCCTGCTGGCTAATTAACATTCGACCTCCCCCATACACCTCACTTCCTCTCAGAAACAACTAAGAACTCACACAAGAACATGGTTTAATGTGAATGTTTATCATTGACTGTTATGTTTTTGGTGTCATTTGAAATGTCTCAAAGTGAGTGGTACAGATATCTCATAGCCAGATAGATAAAATAAAAGGTAATAAGGTTTAGAGAAGTTTAGAGAAAACTGGTTCAGAGCCATTTGAGGGTGGTCTCCCCATCCCCCATGTCACCTGGTCAAAAGAGGATAAAGGAAGGTGTTCTCGCTCTCTCTGGCTCTCTTTTTTGCTGGACGTGAATGGAATAGGTGGTCTCTCTCTCTCTCTCTCTCTCTCTCTCTCTCTCTCTCTCTCTCTCTCTCTCTCTCTCTCTCTCTCTCTCTCTCTTTCTCTTTCTTTCCCTTTCTCTCTCTCTATCTCAGGTGCAAGCTGGGTAAGATTATTTGGTGTAACCAATGTATAACCATGTTCTAGATATTTGAATTGATTGAGGAATTGATCTCTGATATCTGAAACATTAAATTGTTACATGTGATTATTCTAACTGATTTTGACATTGTTCATTTAATGGTTAAAAGGAATAGTCATACATTCGCTCACTTTTAGTGAGGCACAGATGTTATTACAGTTTTTCTTGATTGCTTAAACACTATAACCAGGCTTTTGAACAAAAATTTCAAAACCATAATGCCATTTATCAAAAAGCACACCCATTTCACTAAACTATAAACACTATTCCCTGTTTTGACACATGAGTCAGATTTGTTGAACTATCACTGCAAAACTCTACACACAAATCCCTTCATTTCTCATTGCCTACACCATGTTGTCATGTATAAAGCACTAGCATTCAATATTGTTCACTCAAGTCAGCACAGCTTCAGCTCAGTTAACCCACAATTACCCAAGTGGAAACACTAAGAGTCAAAATTGAACACACATCAATCAGATCCTTCAATAGATAGATAAAAGGGCCCGAATCAGTTTATTGAGTTTTGGAACAATGGATCCAGAAAGACATGAAGGAAGAGATTGAGGAGGGATAAGGAGGAGGAGGAAGACGAAGGGCAAGAAGACAAGCAGTCTCAGATGAAATTCAAGTCATTCTAGTTGCCCATGTCTTTGTCAGTGGTATGACTATGAGGGAGGCTGGGCTACGAGTAAGGCCAAATTTGAGTCGCTTCACCGTCGCCTCGAGAACCTTCAGGGAGGTGTGGTGGAAAACAAAATTCTATCACTGAGTGAATGATTTTGAGTTTAGAGCTTCATTTTGACCTGAAAAAAGGATGTTTGGGGAAATGGGTGAGACGTTATGGATTTGTGTTTATAGTTTTGAGAATGTGAGGCATAGTTTCAAGAAATGTGTTTAAGCAATCGAGAAAAACTGTAAAACCTTTAATTTATGGAGTCAGATGAAGTAACGAGAAAATACATATGATTAATGTATTACAAATTTAACCAACCAATACTTTGCATGAGTGAGGACAGAACACGTGATAACCTTCCCCGTGTATTGGCGAACCGGCGTTGGACCAATATATCGGGCCTTACACCATTGACAAAGACATGGGCAACTAGAGTGGCTTGAATTTCATCTGAGACTGCTTGTCTTCTTGCCCTTGCCCTTCCTCCTCCTTCTTCTTATCCATCCTCGATCTCTTCCTTCATGTCTTTCTGGATCCATTGTTCCAAAACTCAATAAACTGATTTGGGCCCCTTTATCTATCTATTGAAGGATCCGATTGATGTGTGTTAAATTTTGACTCGTAGTGTTTCCACTTGGGTAATTGTGCTAACTGAGCTGAAGCTGTGCTGACTTGAGTGAACAGTATTGAATGCTAGTGCTTTCTAAATGACAACATGGTCTAGGCAATGAGAAATGAAAGGATTTGTGTGTAGAGTTTTGCAGTGACAGTTCAACAAATCTGACTCATGTGTCAAAACAGGGAATAGTGTTTATAGTTTAGGGAAATGGGTGTGCTTTTTGATAAATGGCATTATGGTTTTGAAATTTTAGTTCAAAAGCCTGGTTATAGTGTTTAAGCAATCAAGAAAAACTGTAATAAAAACAAAATGTTGTGTTTTTCGTAAAATAAAGAAAATAAACATGATGTGAGTTCTCCCGTCTCTCTCAATGTGAAGTTCATTCTGAAACGCGACAGAAAATGATCTGTAACTCAGCGAATGCTTGTCACTGTGACATGAAACATATGTCTTTACAAAGCTTGAAGTCTCCATTTTTAAATGATGTAAATCATATCAAAAACAAATATTCTCTGTTTAAGTTATCCCTATGAAAGCAACGACATGTACAGTTTCTCCAAGCTAATTAACTCTAATGTGACCATACAAATAGTCCACACGGGCCTGTAAACGCCCTCATAACCTCAAAACAAAGAATCAGAGACTACAGTAACATACTTCTCTGCTTTTCGTCGAGACTGTGTTTGTGCTGTGCTGCTTACCTTGGATTTACCTCAGAAGAATTAGAAGAACGCGATTTGAAGATGAGAAGATTTTTAAGGTAAGACATTTCCACTCCTAATAGTAAGCATGTTATTGTTGTATAAACTTTACATTTTGTAGCTACTAGTTAAACTGGTGCCAGACTAAAATGTATGTTATGAAATGAGATTGGAGTAAAAACAGTAAGCCTATGTCGTACATATATGTAGGCTACCTAAACATAGACAGAAACATGTTGAAATGTGAACTAGAGGCAACCTTTCAATGCTAAATGTATACATGTACGACACGAGGATGTTTTTTCGATAATAAAACACTGCATGATAAATGTAGGCTAGTATAAGTGTGTAACGGGGTTCAGACAGATGTTATGGGAAGAAGGAGGCGGGAACCGGCGAACATTCAAACATATTTAATAAATAAATACACAAATACAAAAATAAAAGTAAAAGCCAGCAGCCCCTCACGGACGACTGCTGGCAACACAAACAGAAACAAAACATGAACTAAAAATCAGGCCTGTCCTCTCTCGCTCTTCACTGTCGTCGCTCCTCCTTTATGCTTCCGCTCCTCCGTGAGAGATGCGAGACCGGTGCGTCGCGCAGGTGTCACTCATTTGCAATCACGCCACCGGCCTCGTGCCGTTCTCCCACGGCCCTCGACCTCGTCCTGCTCGCCACATACCCCCATCGCCCCTCGCAGGCCGGGGGGTACCACCGAGGCTGCGCCTACTCCCCCCCCCTCCCCGGGAGGACCGATCACGGCGGCTGCGGTACCTGGGGGTATGGACAGACGAGGCGAGAGTACAGGAGACGGAAGCATGAGGAGCGACAGAGACGAGAGAGGGGAGAGAGAAAAAAAAAAAAAAAAAAAAAAAAATCTTTGATCCGGTTCCCGGACACACTGCCACTCGGCCCTCAACCAGCTGAGAGACTCACTCGCGGTGCCATGCGATGGTACTGGACATCCGTTGGGGGACGGCTCGACGCTCCTCCGCCTCCTGGCGGACGGCGATGGCTCCTCCTGTCGAGGGCAGCCGGCAGCGAGCCTCCCGTCCCCTGCTCCGCCCCCATCATGGCCGACGGCAACAGGCTCCGGCCCACGGCGAACGGGAGCGACTCCTCCGCTCCCTCGCGGATGGCAGCCATCCCTCCTCGACCCAGGAGGACGGCAGCGAGCTCTCCGTCCCACCTGATCTTCTTTCGATCCAGCACCATCGCCTCGGGCAGCAATCGGCGGCCGACGCTCCCTCGTGCTGCCCGACCTCCTCAGCACCGCGATTCCTCCCAGCAGCGAGGGCTCTCCGACAGCGTGTCCCTCCTTCTTCCCGGGTTTCGGCACCAATGTAACGGGGTTCAGACAGATGTTATGGGAAGAAGGAGGCGGGAACCGGCGAACATTCAAACATATTTAATAAATAAATACACAAATACAAAAATAAAAGTAAAAGCCAGCAGCCCCTCACGGACGACTGCTGGCAACACAAACAGAAACAAAACATGAACTAAAAATCAGGCCTGTCCTCTCTCGCTCTTCACTGTCGTCGCTCCTCCTTTATGCTTCCGCTCCTCCGTGAGAGATGCGAGACCGGTGCGTCGCGCAGGTGTCACTCATTTGCAATCACGCCACCGGCCTCGTGCCGTTCTCCCACGGCCCTCGACCTCGTCCTGCTCGCCACAAAGTGTTTACTCTAATATGGTGATTATTATAATGTTTAGACCCGTGTTTACTGTTAAATAGATGGTAACAATAATGTTTCAGTTTGGAGCGGCTCGATCACTTAAGTAAATGTTCTCTGCACGCGCTGTGCATTAGGCTTCATGTTTTTTCCCCAATCTCATTTCATAACGTCATAACGAATGGAAACATTTGAAGTAACATATGATAAGCAATAGATTTTTCTCTTGTGTAGTGTTACTGATGTTCCTTTTTAACGATTTATAGGCCGCCTGCTAGGCTATTGTTAATATTATTTTATGCAGCACTGCACGTATATGCCTACAAGGCACAACAAACCTGGTGTTCATTATTTATATATATGTGTGTGTGTGTGTGTGTATTTTGTACATTTTAAATTGCAATTTTTAACCAGTAATATCTAAAATGTATTCCCAAAATCGTGCAGCCCTATAATTTCTCTTGATATCAGCATGTTCACAGGTGTTTATTTATTTTTTTTATACAGGGATTAGGGCTGTAGTACTCGAGTCCGGTCTTGGACTCGAGACCGTTTTTCTATGGTCTCTGACTTGTCTCGGACTCGCTGGTATTCGGACTCGGACTTGTCTCGGTCTCGGCCACTGGTCTTGCCAAATATGGCTTTTGATCTCGACCGAGTCCGGGTGTCTTTATTATGTTCCCAGTAAGCACACATACGTCGCTGCGATATTAAAACTAAATATTATTGGAGGGAAAGTGAAACACTGGCCACCTAATAACTAGCGATGGGCATTTCGGCTCTTTTTCGTTTTTGACTCAACTCACTGAAAAGAGCCGGCTCTTTTGACTCACAAACGGCTCTTAAAAAAATAAATGTTTAAATAAACTTGCTGAAAGTCCACCGCTAGTGCAACGTGAATATGCACATTTTTAATTGTCCATAACAACCCGAAAACTTGCCTGGTTGCCTTGCACATCTAATTAATGGGCAAAGTTTTCCGACTTTTTTTCTTACCTTTTTTTTTTCGTGTCTGTGGATGTTATTGAGCTTGTAGAAGTTTAGCTCTTGCATTCTTCTGAACATCTTGGTGAATGACATCTGAACATTGCCCGATGTAATTTCTGAGTCATATCACTCCATAATCTGCCTCTCTTTTAAATGCCTATTCCACGAGTGGAATGACTGGCTGTTTTAAAATATAGCAAATATCGAAACAAAATAACCCAGGCAGTCTCATCTACGAGATGTTTAGGCCTCCTCCAATAGTAGGCTACTGGCAGCTGGGCTCATAGCTTGCAGGTTTGCTTAGTGGCAAACTTTTTTCATTTGATTGGTTCAACCGCCACCCGCCCAAATTTAATTAAAATATTATTTTTCGTCACGTCATCCGGCCGATCCGCGGTTTATCCGCATCTCTAGTGTGTGTGTGTGAGTGTGTGTGTGTGTGAGTTGGCTCGGCCCACCCTCATGCAGTTTAATTGGTTGACATTGCGTGTATGATTGACAGGAACAGAATGTGAGGCTGATCAGACAGTCAAAACGAATATGTGTGCTCCTTTAGGCCTATGTAATTATTTTTCTGTTGTTCTTTGAATTAGTCAATTATTTTAAATAAAATTAAAATCATTCATTATTCCATTGTTACATAATGATTTAAATTCTATAGGCTATATTTTTTAGCAGACTTACAAATCCGGTCCTGGACTCGGTCTTGACTCGGACTCGAACCTTTTTGGACTCGGTCTTGTCTTGGACTCGAACCTCTTTGGACTTGGTCTTGACTTGGACTCGACAAAGGTGGTCTTGACTTGGACTCGACAAAGGTGGTCTTGACTACAGCCCTAACAGGGACCAGATGCCCCACTGATGAATCCTGCTGACTTCAACATTCACATGAGTACATGAACATATCAACATATCAAACACCTTGGAAATTACAGGTATGTACTTTGTTTCATGAATGGCACAAAGGTGTGTGACTGTTCAAGTCTCTGTCTTTAGATCAGTGTGTTAAATAATGTGCTTTTTTGTCCTTTGTTGTGTATCTTTGGATTGTGTTAGTTTGTAAATAAATCCAAACAATCAAAAAGCCATTCTTTTTTAAATCTCCTCATTCTTTGTGCAAGGTTGCTCAGAATGACAGGGCCTGACAGCACCTGATTAGGGCCATTATGGGAGGGTCTTTGTCTTTCTCAAGTGTGAAAGACATTAATATTCATGATGATTCACGCCTCCTCGCATAAAGCTTTCTTAAACATGTATTACAAATTTAAAATCGATATATTGTTTTATCTGAATGAGTTGTCAGGATGATTTTCACATAGTTTTGGAGCAAATATTCTAGGCTACGTGATACAATTTTCAAAAGTCTTGTGAAGAAATAATCAGTATGGGTTTCATGACCTTATTTCAGTTACAATTATTATTTAAAAAAATTCACAAACCATGCATAAACGTCATTATCTCAAAACTACAAACTTTTACATACATGCTGCTGAAATATTATTGTAGCAGAGTTTGTGCTGAATACAGTGTAATCAGACTTTAGCCATGAAAATGTCACAAGTAACAGAAATAAGCACAAATGTCAGAGCATGTCAGAACACCTCCAGGGCCAGAAAACACCTCAGACCCCGGAGGATTAATTAATAGATCAAAAAATGAAAACAGAAATATTGAATGATAAAGTTCTTTGGCGCGGGCCCCATCCGTAGCTCGTATTCAGAGGGTTGCTGACTCTGCATTTCCTGCCCGAAGATGGAGCCAGGGGCACAGCTGATCCCCGGGGAGGTAAGAACAGGGACCATCCTGGTGGTGGTGGGAGGATGGAGGTGAATGTTTGCGTCATCATCTGCAAACTCAAACATGTGTAAGTAACGATCTTTAAAGCAGAACTCGGCAACTCTAGCGAACTCTAGTCACTTCTTCGCTGATTTTCCCTTTTGTTGTCGCATGTTTTCCCCACGAGCTCCCCCTACAGCTGTGGGGGGGGGGGCGTATATTTCACAACAAGGTCGTAAAAACTCACTTGCGGAGGCCTCTTCCCCCTCTCTACCGCTTCTCATGTGCGTTTGTTTTGATCGGAGCAAGCCAACTGTATCGCGTGGAGCTATGTCTACCGAGGTGGGTAATCTGGTGATACATCATACATGCGTGTGTGTTTATGTCGAATTGCCGTAAAGCAATTTGTGTTTCGTTCTCGTTCTAGTTCTCGCTTCTCACGAGACTTCCAATTTCTATCTTGCCGGGACGGTAGTCCCCAAGTTGCAAGGTTGGTTTTCCGCCTGGGAACGCTGCAGGGGCGTAGCACCAAATTTTGGGCCCTGGGTACAAACCATCTTGCTGGGCCCCCGTACCAAATACCATAGTGATACCAATGGGTGGGGTATTGCATTTTTATCATAAAAACACTTAAAATGTAAACAAAATAAGCCACACTCTGATTAATGAATTTTTGTTTTATTGTCAAAAGTACAAGTTAATTGATGATTATTTAAAATAAATGCAGACTATAGAATCACAGGGTACACTAACCGCCAAACTAGACATTCAGTCTTTGAATTACGTTTTTAAAATAAGTCATTTTCAATCATTAAGATGTGCATTAAACTGAGAACAATCCTGTACTTAATGTAAGAGCGTGCGCAAGCTAATTTGCATAACAATGCGGTAAAATCGGCGCTAACGATCTGTGTTGTCGTGGGTGTTAGATTTTGACAAGGGAGGGAAATATACAGTGTTTTCATGTAAACTTCTGACTCTGGGGAGAACTGCAGCAGAAGAGGAGACAAGCTGCGCAGCTGCCTGGAGTGGCAGTGTGTTGAGCTCCCAGCTCCGCCTCCGTCTGCTTCTCACTCCCTGTTATTTACCCAGAAACATTGTTTGCTCGCTATGTAGGGTGTGATACTATAATGTATTGGTATATTATTCAAATAGAGTACGAACATAAATGTAGGCTATTCTACCTGGAGTAGATATTTATGTTAAAACAATGTCAATGCTCGATGATGCATTTGGAGCTCACCTTTCTTTTCAAAAAACTGAGTGAGCAACTGCTTGCCCTCATTTGCCTTTCTCTATTTAATCTTCTTTTCTTTTTGTTTTTGAGGCCCTGATTTTCCTTTCTTAAGGAAAGACATGACTCTTCCCCTGTCTTCCTAGTTCCTATCACGGCTCACTCCAGCTCCTGTCTCATCAACTGATTCACCGCAGGTCCACAGCAGAAGCACCTGACCTGCGGGTCGTACCATTTACATTGATTCGAGAGGGGTGGTGGGGCCCTGCACAGCATGAGAATGACTTTTTTTTTATACCAAACCAGTGCCTTACTACAAGTTTAGTTTTGCACAGGAACTTTTTTATTTGTATATAAATGCTATACAAATGTTAGTGCATGTATATGTATGTATAGAAAACTGACTTCTAAGGGCCCTCCCCCTGCCTCGGGCCCTGGGTACTCGGTACCCTTTACCCCTTACCCCCCCAGTCCGACGCCCCTGACGCTGGGGGGAGCTGGGAAAGTCACCAATATCACCAGAACAGGTTGTTTAACCATCCAAATGATTTCTAGACAGTTTTATTAAGTTAAAAAAGTTACCAAGTTCTCCTTTAACAGGTGTTAGAAAGTGATTGGATAACCAGAAGTAATGAGTGATGTAACATTGAGTCTTCCTGGCATAGCTTTACGTTGAAGCTTTTATATCTTTTTGCTTTTGCTGTTACTAATGTTTTGCTGACTCCTTGCTTTCGCGTTTTACGACTGACGCTTTCTTAGGTGTACGTTTTGTTTTCTTCTGTGTTTGGCCACAGATGTTCTGGAGGCCTAGATGTTATTTTGCGAGCCATCACCATTAGTCCTGATCCGTCTTGAGTATTGTTGTTATTAACCCTTAAAGACCTAGAACATTTTTGGGGCGCCTGACTCACCTGTACTTTTCTTTGTTTTTCTAACCCATTCTAGCAGCAAGCATCAAGTGCCATATATCATTTTAAACAGGAGAACCTAAAGTTTCCAGCTAGCTCATTTAAAGTCCCAGTTTTACATTTCTTTTGTCAGAGAATTTATGAAATTAACAGGATTTTAAGAAAAACGGCAGCAAAAAATTTGGTGTTTTCAGTGTGAACTCAAACAGAACTTCCTGAAGTTTTGTTTTTTTTCTTTTAGAAAGTTAGACTTGGTTGTTTTAGACTTCCAGATGAAATTTTGTCTACATGTAACAATCCCTCAGCAAGTTATAGCCATTTATTATAATATTATTCTAGGCGTTTTTGAGTAAAAACAGGTGTATTACATTTTCTGACAATGTAGATTTGTCCAAATAAGTTCAGGAAGTAAAGTCAAGTCAAGTCAAGTTTATTTGTATAGCGCTTTTCACAATACAGATTGCATCAAAGCAGCTTCACAGTATTAAATTAAAATAATACAGCAAAGTTTGTTTCAAGAGGAATTTATTGATTGATAAAATTAAATTAGATATCCCCAAAATATCCCCAACTGAGCAAGCCAAAGGCAACAGTGGCAAGGAACCGAAAAACTCCATCAAGTGACCTAATGGTGTCCTAAAACTCCATCAGGTGCCTTAATGGAGAAAAAAAACCTTGGGAGAACCCAGGCTCAGTCGGGGGCCAGTTCTCCTCTGGCATTGGATAGAGGCCGGATTGTAGTTTGAACTGTAGGATTATATGAATGCCTGGCTGAAGAGATGCGACTTTAATCTAGTTTTAAACTGGGAGAGCGAGTCTGAGCAACGAACAGTATCAGGAAGACTATTCCAGAGTTTTGGAGCCAAATGTGAAAATGCTCTCCCTCCTTTGGTGGTTCTGGATATCCTAGGTATGACCAAAAGCCTTGAATTTAGTGATCTCAAAGAGCGCGATGGATTATAGGGCGATAGAAGATCCGTTAAATAGACTGGAGCTAAGCCGTTTAGGGCTTTATAAGTCAGTAGCAATACCTTGTAATTAATACGGAACTTTATAGGTAACCAATGCAGTGATGATAAAATCGGTGTTATATGATCATATTTTCTTGATCTCGTAAGAACTCTAGCGGCGGCATTTTGGACTAACTGTAGCTTGTTTATTGAGGATGCAGGACAACCAGCTAATAAAGCATTACAGTAATCCAGTCTCGAGGTGATGAATGCATGAACTAACTTTTCTGCATCAGAAACTGATAGCATATTACGTAGCTTAGCAATGTTTCTAAGGTGGAAAAAGGCTGTTTTTGTAACATAAGAAATATGATTTTCAAAAGACAGGTTGCAATCGAGTATAACACCCAGGTCTTTTACTGTAGAGGATAAAGTAACAGGACATCCTATGATGTTAAAGTTGTATTGTGCGAGGTTTTGTGGGCGGTTTTTTGAACCGATAAGTATTACCTCTGTCTTGTCTGGATTTAATAAAAGAAAATTACGCGTCATCCAATCTTTTATATCTTTAACACACTCTGTCAATTTGGAAAATGTAGCGTTTTCATCCGGCCGTGATGAAATATATATTTGAGTGTCATCAGCATAACAATGGAAACTAATTCCATGTTTCCTTATAATATTTCCAAGTGGCATCATATATATTGAAAATAACAGAGGGCCTAATACAGATCCCTGCGGCACTCCATAGTTTACTGGAGTTATGATCGATTTTTCTCCATTTAAATAGACAAAATGGTAGCGGTCAGATAGGTATGATTTGAACCAGCTTAGTGCTTGTCCTTGAACACCAGTATAATTTTGTAGTCGATCTAAGAGTATTGTGTGATCTATAGTATCGAACGCAGCACTAAGATCAAGTAAAACTAGTATTGAGATACAGCCTTGGTCAGAAGCTAAAAGTAAATCATTTGTGATTTTAACGAGCGCAGTTTCAGTGCTATGATGCGGTCTGAATCCAGACTGAAACTTTTCATAGATATCATTTTGTTGCAAGAAAGAGCCCAGTTGAGCGGACACCACTTTTTCTAGTATTTTAGACATAAATGGAAGATTTGAAATGGGTCTATAATTTGCTAGATTATTATGATCTAATTGTGGTTTCTTAATGAGAGGTTTTATAACTGCCAGTTTAAATGTTCTTGGAACATGACCTAAAGATAAAGACGAGTTAATAATATTGAGGAGAGGCTCTTCCACTACAGATAACACTTCTTTCAGTAGTTTAGTTGGTATAGGATCTAATAAACATGTTGTTGTTTTAGATGAAGTGATACGTTTATTTAACTCTTTTTGTTCTATAGTTGTAAAGCACTGTAATTGTTCTTTCGGGGTGATAATTGAAGCTGAATTGTAAGGCGCGATTGAAGATTGAACGTTTATAATTGTGGTTCTGATGCTTTCTATTTTCTCAGTGAAGAAGTTCATGAAATCATTACTACTGAACTGTAACGGGATATTTTGTTCGGGTGACGTCTGTTTATTTGTTAGTCTAGCCACGGTGTTAAATAGAAACCTTGGATTGTTTTGGTTGTTTTCTATTAGTTTGCGGAGGTGCTCAGCCCTGGCAGCTTTTAGGGCCTTTTTATAACGTGACATACTGTCTTTCCACGCGATTCTAAAGACCTCTAAATTAGTTTGTTTCCATTTACGCTCTAAAATACGGGTTTCTCTCTTTAAAACATGCGTAGTATTGTTATACCATGGTGCTTTATTTTTCTCTCTGACCTTTTTTAATTTAATAGGTGCAACCACATCCAATGTTCTAGAGAGAATGGTGCTCATAGTGCTAGTTAGTTCTTCTAGTTCATCTGTTTGTTTGGGTTCAGGCAGCAGCTGAGACAGATTAGATAAGCAATTTGAGAAATTATCTATGGTGGATGGGAGGATTGTTCTGCCTGGTTGATAACGCGACGCCGCATGACATATTACAGCAGTACGTAATATGCAAGTTACCATGTAGTGATCAGTGACTTCATCACTTTGTGGAATGATATCTATATCGGTTGGATCGGTTCCGTGTGATATAATTAAATCGAGTGTATGATTAAGACGATGAGTTGGTCCGGTGACGTTTTGCTTGACCCCAAATGAATTTAATAAATCTGTAAACGCAGCTCCTAACGCATCATTTGGATTATCTACGTGTATGTTAAAATCTCCAACAATTAATGCTTTATCGACATTGACTAATAGGTCTGAGAGAAAATCTGCAAACTCTTTTAGGAAATCAGCGTAAGGCCCTGGCGGTCTATATACGGTAGCCAAGGCTAGAGATAATAGGGATGTTTTTCTAACATCTAAGAGCGTAACATTTAGTACAAGTACTTCAAATGAAATAAACTTATAACCCGTTTTCTGAGTAACATTTAGAATATCTTTATAAATGGTTGCAACACCTCCGCCACGGCCAATCAGACGGGGCTCATGCTTATAACAGTATCCAGGAGGAGTAGACTCATTAATACCGAAATAATCATTTGGTTTAAGCCAGGTTTCAGTAAGGCAAAGTACATCGAAGCTATTATCTGTGACTATTTCATTTACAATAACTGCCTTAGGTGTGAGTGATCTAATGTTTAGAAGACCTAGCTTTAGAAATAGTTTTTGTTTACTAATAGCAACATTTTCTGTTTTAATAACAATTAGATTTTTCCTAGATCCTGCATTAGATTTATTATTTGATCTCACTAAACGAGGAATAGACACGGTTTCTATGCAATGTTCTACACTAGTATTTATATCAGTTGAATTGGTGCAGCAGAGACTATGATTTGGACTTTTGGTTACTAGTCAAAGGGTATTTAACATTTTGGAGATGTTATCTGACAGAAGATCCGCTCCGAATCTGCTTGGGTGTAAGCCATCAGCACGGAAAAGCCTAGGACGCTCCCAAAACAGATTCCAATTATTTACAAAGAGCAGTTTCTGCTCATTGCACCATGACATTAACCATTCATTTAGCGCAAATAATCTGCTGAACTTTTCATGCCCTAGTCGGTACGTGGGAAGCGGTCCTGACACAATGATCGTTGTTTCAGGCGATGTGCTGCGTACCGTATCGATTAGATTCCTGAAGTCTTTCTTCAGAATCTCCGTCTGGCGCAGCCTGATGTCGTTCACTCCCGCGTGCAGGACCACAGTTCCGACGCGCTCGTCACCGTTCAGGATCTCGGGAACGCGAGCAGCGATTTCAGAAACACGAGCACCAGGGAAGCAGTGACTTTGCACCTTACTTGTACCTAACGTAGCGTGTACGTGCCGAACGATGGAATCGCCGATGATCACAGCATCGCGTTCTGTTTCGCGTAGAGGGGAGAAGCGGTTTTGTGTCGATAACTCGAAAACCGGGAGGGTCGGAGAAAGTCTTGGTCTAAACCTGACTCGCGTCTTCCGCTGCGGAACCACCCAGGCTTCGTGGTGGCGTGTTGGAGCCGGAGTGAACGAGACCATGGCTGATTGCGACCGATGCTGAGGAACGCACGGAGTAGACGCGGTCGGAGTCAGCGGGTTAGTAACGTTAAACACTGATTTGTGTGCGTCGGCGCGTGATGTTTCAAGAGCCAAACACCGGTCTCTCAGCTCGGCCTGTCTCAATAAAAGGTTGTGGATCTGTTTCTCAACAGCTTCCAGCTCAGACTGCAGTGCGTGAAGCTCAAATGTGTCCTCACCTGCACCAAGCGGTAGACTACTTACATCTGATATATTCGCCATTTTAACAGATGGACAGTGAGTTAGCAACGAAGCTACCAGTGATGCTATCAATATTAATACTAATTTATATTATAAGTTTGTTTGTAAATGAGTGTGGAGAAGACGCGTTCAGCCGTGATCCACGGACGTAACCTTTAAGAGTATGCAGCGTTGGATCACTAATAGGCTTGAGACGCGTCTGCTCAACAGTCCGCGTTGTAACTATGAGGTTTTTTAGTGGTAGGGGTGTAGAGTAGACGCACGATAGGCGAAAAAAAAGTGTTTGTTTATAAGTGAGTGTGGAGAAGACGCGTTCAGCCGTGATCCACGGACGTAACCTTTACGAGTATGCAGCGTTGGATCACTAATAGGCTTGAGACGCGTCTGCTCAACAGTCCGCGTTGTAACAATGAGGTTTGAGCAGTAGTGCTTCTCAGTGAGGAAGAGTAGAAAATGTTCGTTGTAAGCGGGTTTAAAGAGAAAAATCAAGAATTATAAATCAAATCGATAGAGCTCCAAAAACAACAACGCATTCAGACGCAACGCATGATAATGACAGGACAAGACATTATTCACCGTGTTTGTTGAGTGTTTCTTATTCACCTGAGCTTTTATGAACTCAAAGGCGCGAGAGAAAATAAATAAATAAAAATAGCTGAGCGCAAGGGTGGCGCGTTAACAGGCTAGCGAATTACTAGCGTGTTATGCGTCAGGGTTGGGTAAGCTGTATTTAGTAGTAATATAAACAACTAGAAATTGTAGTAAATGATGGTTCAAAACAAGGAAATACGAGGCTAAGACGGAGCTTACAGCTCCGAAGCAAACACACTCACAGCAGGCAGCGAGAAAAATCAAGAATTATAAATCAAATCGATAGAGCTCCAAAAACAACAACGCATTCAGACGCGACGCATGATAATGACAGGACAAGACATTACTCACCGTGTTTGTTGAGTGATTCTTACTCACCTGAGCTTTTATGAACTCAAAGGCGCGAGCGCGCGAGAGACAAATAAATAAATAAAAATAGCTGAGCGCACGGGTGGCGCGTTAGCAGGCTAGCGAATTACTACCGTGTTACCGTTTTAAAGTAAATAGAAAAGTTGTTATATTACAACAGAACACTGAAGCAAACATTTTTCTTCAGACAATTATATTATAATTTGAATATGAACAACAAATGCAAACAATATAACAAGTAGTGACAACTGTGCAATATAAATACTAACAATACAATATAGCCTACAGAGTGTAAATGAACAAATGGTTCAAATAATCTTCACAAACTAAATACCAAAAGAAATAAACAGTGCAAATGAAGAAATGGTTCATTGAGGGTAATATACTGAGTGCTAATGAACAAATAGTGCAAATAATCTTCACAAACTAAATATAAAAAAACAGTGCAAATGATTCAAACAATCTCCTGAATCGGAAGGTTCCACCAGGTCTAACGACTCGTTTAAAAAAATAAATTCTAACACATCCTCCGATTTGTACTGCTGTTTTTTTTACATACTCATGCTCTTTCGTGTTTTATGCTCTTTCATGTTTTGCGCTCTTTCGTGTTTTGCGCTATGGTCAAAAACTTTGCATCCGTTAGTTTTCATGTGTAGTTTTAAATGTGTATAAAGAAACGTGATTGGTTGTTAAAATCACCAATCACTATGTTTGTTGGTTGAGTTGATGACCGTTTGGACGAATCTGGGCATGGGGGTGGGACTAAGCATCAACAATCGTTCCTGTTTGGCTCAGAGAAAGAAACCACATGTGTTTCCTTGACGAATCACTGCTGCAGATTTTGATGACGCAATCACCGGCACTACGGAGCCACTGAATGACCTATAGAGACACCCGTGATAGCACAGGAAAGCTGAGAATCTCATCTTTACGGTGCATTTTAAAGCATACAGATTGGATTAGTGACTCAAAAGTTATTAAACATTTTAGAACGATAGTTATTTTATGCCGCGGGCGGCCGTATCGGTCTTTAAGGGTTAAAAGACTTTGATAATGTGTTTATAAAATCGCTTTGTATGTTTTTTGCAGCTGATTTAAGATGTGGTTTGGCTATGCTAAATCCTTGTATTAGTAATGGTATGGCCATTCTAAAGAGACCACTTAAAATGCCGCCCAAACCTGGTCCATATATGACTCCGCCCCCAGCATAACCTGTCAGTGACTAATGAAAAGGCAAAATGATCTAATTGCGAGTGAACAATAATGTTTATTGACAAAGCAGAAACAGATAGAGAGAAGCTGGGCAGAGTCGTTGTGGGCAGAGATGGAGATGAACTCGGTAACGCAGGGACGCAATGGGCAGATAGAAGTCCCGGCAGAAACAGCAGATCCTCCAGGAAGCACAGGAGATGAGAACACACAAACCAGGAACGAAGTCTCAGGAAAAAGCACAGAAGGCACGGAAAGCTTCCCGGGAGAGCCTCAACGATCTGACGAAAGACAAGACGAAACCACATACAATAAATAGGACGCCACATGAGATTCAGCTTCCGCGGATCAGCTCATCAGTAGAGGTAATGAGCCACGCCCACAAACACACTAACACACACACACAGAGCGAGGGCGATTCAGTGAACTGTGACGTAAACGGGGAGTCCATTAGCAGCCTGATTCTGGTAATACGCCATGTACTTGTCATGGTTGCTAGTGGAGAAATGGATGGATCCAAATGCAGCAACACAGTACTCAGGGCAGTCCAAATCATCATCATCCATGCAAGCGTCTAAGTTATAAAAATCAGAATCGTAGTCGTCCATGCCAGTGTCGAAAACCATTTAATCCGTCAGAATAACAATAAAACAAGCAAGAACAAAAACAAGAACAGACTAGAAACAGACCTTAGTGTAGACAAATGACATACAATAATGACTCCGTGACATGAACTAACACAACAGGGTATTTATGCACAGACACTAACAACATAAATGGAAACAGCTCGGTGTAATCACAAGTGATGGGAACAAACAAGGAATCATGGGAAATGTGGTTCCAGGAAGAATGGAGCCTGGAAGGAAGGGACCTCTAGTGACACCCAGTGGAACACAACAGACACTGTGACAGTACTGCTCAGCATCCATTCTGTGTGTATTGAAATACACAATTTTCAGTGTTTATTAAAATGAAAAAGTTTCATTGGTCTGAAGTGTAATTTAGCACATACCTACCCCATAACTAAACTGCACCTCTTTATTTTGATTGTCTTTCATTTGTATGGTTATGTCGATTATGGACGATTTATTGACAGGTGCGTAATGTGCTCAATATACTCCATGTTCAATGTTTGATATTCTATAATATCTGTACATAAATATGTGTAGAAGCCGCCATTCTTGTCTGCTCGATAGGGGGCATATGTCACAGGAGGGGGCCGCTGCCACAATGTTCATAAGTTTGCTCACCAGATTCTAATGGCACGCCTGGATTTAATCCTAAAATAACCGCCAGCTTCCAGTAAAATGTCAATGACAGACCTTCAGAAATACCATGTTTTTAACATGGTTAAAACCAAGAGGCTGTTTACACCTGGCCACTTCATGCGTTTTCTCAGATCGGATAGCTATCCGATCATGAAAAGACCAGGTGTAAATGCCCTCCGAAATGCATTCGAGACGGATTTGAATCCGATCGCTCAAACCACTTCAGGAGGAGGTCTGCGCCGCATTCCAGACGAAACTGGACAAGTGTAAATGCATCTGGTTGTTGAATCCACATATATAAATTGGTCTCCTCCCAAAAATGCAAAAAAAAAATAAACGTGTGAGAGCGTGTTATAGGCTATATGTAATGTTATAGCCAGATATGACGACGCTACTGCAACACGCATCACAGCAGATGAGCAGCTGAGCATCTATTCATTAAGCCAACGTGCAAACTATCGCAAATAAGTAAGTCGCAGACGCTTAACACACAATCATCATCATTAAAAGTAAAGAAACAAAATGATCTTACCAGGGCTGTTGCCGCTGTCTCTTATTGCGGTCTTTGATTTAGAAATTTTAGCTGATGATCAATAAAATGCAGCTCATATCTGTTGCTTTCGGTGACGTGCACTCCATTAAATCTGCATATAGCGCGGGAATTGAAGATTAGATTTAAATCCGTTTCGCAAAAACACATTTATGTGAATAGGTGTAAATGGAATCGTTTTGATAAATCAGATAGCTATCCGATCTGAGAAAACGCATGAAGTGGCCAGGTGTAAACAGCCCCCAAGACTCATCCGCGGGGGATAGGATGGCATTTATCTCCCTGACTAAAAAAACAATATTATCATAATATCCAGACATTCGTTTGTAAAGTACATTCGATATATTTTGTTCGCTGTTGATGAAGATCTCAATCTGTTTGCCTTCAGTATGATTTTCGGTGTTGTGCTTAGTTATCATTTCTCACGATTGTTGAGAATGAAAGCGGCATCCTCCTCATTAAATGTGTACCACAATAACAGATATTCAAATTCAATTAGCCCAACTTCCCATTTTCCTTTTTGGTTTATAGTTCTAGCTAGTCTAGTTGTGTAACTAGAGATATGATTTTACTGGATAAACAGCTTACGAGGTGTTGCAGGGCAGCGTGACATAAAATCCATCCTCAGCCATGATCTCTTATAACATGAATGTGTGCATTCTATATTGTCACCTGTACATCGACCAACTCTTTCAGTTTCACCTATGACAAGAATTTTGCAGGCCATCTGAGCCAGCGGCAAAGTACAAATGTTTCTCGACCTCGTCGCTTCTTGTCTAAAAATGTTTCCACTTTAAATGTCTTCTCTTTCGCAAATATTTCTCAATTCCTCATAACAAAAAGTCAATGACATAGTCGATGACATAATCACATAATATGCCCACAGTCATCCTACTCACACATTCACATAAAATAACATTGATTTAAAATCTGTAAGACATGTTTTGTGTAAGTGAGGCTTATGCAGGGAGGGCGTGAATCATCATGAATAATGATGTGTTTTACACCTGGGAAGACAAAGACCCTCCCCTAATGGCCCTATCAGGTGGGACTGTGAGGGAACTAGAACAAAGAATGTAAGGGGATTAAAAGAATGGCTTTTTGATTGTATTTTATTTATAACACAACATAATCCAAATATACATAACAGGACAAAAAGGCACATTATTGAGCACACTGATCTCAACAGAGAAACTTTAAGAGTCACACACCTTTGCACCATTCCTGAAACAGTTCCTGTTCAACATACCTGTCATTTCCAGGCTGTTTGTTTTTTCATTTTACCATGTTTAGAAGCTTGCTAATGTTGGTACAGTGCTCTTAGCGTAAAAAAGCAGAGAAAAACAGTTTGAAGAGACTTGTGTGAATGTTTAAGTCAGCAGGACTTATCAGTGGCATCTGGACCTTTGTGCCATTCCTGAAACAGTTCCTGTTCCAACACACCTGTCATTTTACCATGTTTAGAAGCTTGCTGATGTTGGAACAGTGCTCTAAGTGTAAAAAAAAAAAACGTAGAAAACCTGTTTGAAGAGACTTGAGTAAAAATTGAAGTCAGTTAGACATCAGTGGCATCTGGACTGGACTTATCGTCTTGTTTGTGGTCTCTCACATTTTGAAAATCTTATAAGATTTTTTAAATCTTTTAGTGTGGCCCCAGCTTAAGTTAAAGCTCATTTTCTGACGCGTTTCAGAATGGACTTCATGGAGAGAGAGACGGCAGAACGCATATCATGTTTTCTTTATTTTGCAAAAAGCACAACATTTTGTTTTAATTGTAAGTGTACACAAATAAAAGTAGTCATATAATGGTTTCAAATGATGTATAACACTTATCTGTATGACCAAAAGCTAAGAAGTATTTTGAGTGTCTTTCACACTGAGGCAAGGTGGTCGCTCGCGATGGCCGACCCCTAGGGATTAAAGTGTGTGCATTTTGGAAAGACCAGTTCACACTGGTCTAAAGGCAGTACACTGATGTGTTTGTCAGACATCTTATCACTCCTTTCTTATTTTTGTGGTATGAGGAAAAGAGATGTTGCACATCAGTCTTGCAAATTAATAAAAGGTAATTTATCACATAGAATATGTATGAAGTTCTTCAGACTGTCACTAAACAAGGAATGTCACTCTAGTATTTAGCTAATGTACGCAACTTACTACTTTCTGCACATTTCCTTGGCATTCTTCATGACATGGCTAAGGCAATAATTAAGAATGGGCACCTCAGAATATTCTTGTCTTCCTTTTCCACTTGCAAATGTTGTAATAGTTGTTTATGATGTCTTTCAAAGATTTTTTTTATTTTTTTTTTACAAATGACAGGTATAATGCCTGCATCAACACCATCGACCCATCACAGAGGACCATGATGGGTGGCCGCATGCCTTTGTAGCATCTGGACCAATCAGACACACAAATTATTCATTATATTTAATGAATAATCCAGCAAACTCACTCTCCCAACAAAGGCCTATGAAACTTCCCCCAAAAACTAACATCCCAAATGAAGGTAACACACTGGCAGAACCTAGTCTCTATAAACTCCAATCTTCGTCCCCCATTTGTTCATTTGCATTACATTTTGCTAACTTTGTGACGCATTAGTATTATAAGAATCTTGAAGATTTTTGTGTTAAACATCCAATCAAACTACATGTTCAAAGGCCTGCTTGAACAATGGGTCGTAAAGAAATTCCCTCCAAAGGAAAAAACTTCTTATTGGCTCACACACCTCCAGAGGGTGTGACATCTTCACGCTTTAAAAATCACTGATCACAAGATCAGCCCTCTTACTCTCTTAGTCCTTTTCTGGAATCCTGATGTGAAGATTGATGCTGAACTAGAAGTTTCTAAGGACCCCCAAGCTTGTGCCAGGCTGCGGCCTTGTCTTTCCATCCACCAAAGATCCACTGACTCACACTGGTTCTCTCTCATCAAGACCACATCAGCAAAGATCAACTGGAGCCTCAACAAATTGCATCAGGACAGTTTAATTCAAATGGGCGAGACATGCAAGTATCAAACTTAGTCTCATTATTTGATACATTAAGTATCCTTACCCCTTTTAAAGAAGGGCGTGTTAGAACTAAACTGATGGTTTGCTCAAGGCTGTTGATCTGCTGAATTTCAAACAATGCTATAACTACTTGCTTTCCTGTATACTGCTTCAGCTCTCTTTCCGTTGGTAAACTGTATGTATGTGTAAGTTAGGGTAGTTTGCGTGTTTAGTCTAGTTAATAAAGTCTCGTTCATGTCACACGTAAAGTTGTCCGTGTTTTAAGCTCATATCTGGAGTCCCTAATTATAGATCTTGACTACTTGCCCTTAGTAGTACTGTAAAGTAATAAAGACATTTCCCATGCCCCGGAAATGTACATTTCTTAGAATTAATAAACAATTAACACTGAGTGTTCACGGGACAAACAGGTTAATTGATTGTATTAATTAATTTACAACATTAAGTTAATTATATTAACTGATCGAAATACTCACAATCAATTATAACCAGTAATTATTGATTATTAATATTTCATAGAGCTAATTTACTACACCTTTCATTTCTAAAGCACCTTGCCATGTCAGTTTGAAATGCCTCGAGAAAATATGTAACTGAGGCTGTGTTGTAGTAACAGGTAAGATTTGTGGCAACAGGTAATGGAGATTCATTTTTGTGGGGATTCCTGACCACCAACTCAAAGTTATAGAGAGAAGGAGAGCCCTTCTCTTTCCCCATGATGCTGCCAGTAGCATCTAGATAAACAATGTCCTCCCAGCATTGCTCTTGATATATTTCGATACTGGTGGGTGACCAGAGTAGAGTGGGTGACCACCCCTTTTGGGTGTAACACAATTTTCTGGAGGACCTCATCAGGAATGTTTTTTTCCCCCAGCATAATCTGAAGACTGATGATTTAATTACTGTGCTGCTGGCTTCTCTGATGTGCTTGCCATGATATAGTTTTGAGGACCTTGGGACTTGGAGCCTCATCCCTACAGCAGGACTCCTTTACATCTTCAAGTATTTTGGTCAATTTGTCTAGAAACATGGCTCGTGACAGCTGTCTTTGTAATTTCTGGTCTAGTGCAGTTCTGTCATGCGCTCTAATAGGTCTTCTTTTTAATTCGATGTGATTATGTATGCTCTGTTCCCCTTGAAACTCTACTGTTGTCTTGAGGTCCTCCTCACTATCCACAGTCACTGTAACGGTGACTGGGCAATCATCAAATCTGCAGTAGCCAAGACACGAGAATTCAGAGCTTGCTTGTTTCAAACCCTTCAGTCCATGCCTTTTAAAAGCAATGGAACAGTATGGGTGTATGGTCCTCAGTCCTTTAAAGCCTCTTAATCATGTGCGGATGATTAAAATTTTTGCATTTATGCATGTACGAACACTGGGCACAACTACCACATCTATAGTTGCCATCTGGCATACTAAGGAAAGACGTTGTAGGTTGCGGACGTATATCATTTTGAACTAGATGGTCTTTTAAGTTAGGGGCACGTTTAAAAACAAGCTTAGGTTTTTCTGGAAAGACTCTGATTAGTTTAGGGTCCGAATCAATAATGTGCCAATGTTTGTAAACAGATTTTCTAAATTCTGACACAAGTGGAGAATACTTTACGCAACAAAGAGAGGACTTGTTTGGATTTTTAGAACGCTTTTTTGATCGAAGACATTCATCTTGTGTTATCTGATCAAATCGTTTTTTGGCCGAATCAACCCAATCTTGTTTATTACCTCTATTGAGGAATCTTTCTGTCAAGTCCACAGCCTGCGTTGAGTAAGATGTATTATCACTACATATTCTCCGTACACGATTAAACTGACTGATCGGAAGACTTTTGACCAACGACCTGGGATGAAAACTGTCCCCATGCAATATAGTATTGCGATCCGTGGGCTTACGAAAAAGATCAGTTTTTATGGTCGTGCCATCTTTATATACCTGAATATCCAGGAAACTGATTCGATATTTATCATATTCCAAAGTAATGTAACGACAATGACTATGACATGCGGTCACATGCTGTTCAAATTAGTAAATCCTGATCTCCCAAACACATCCTTCGTTGTCTCCTTAGACAACGAGTTTGATCATGGCGCCTCCAAGTCTGCTTGAACGGTCAAAATTGCATCTTTGTGGCTCCCCCGAGGGACATTTGAGTCACATAAGGAAACCCTGTTTTGGAGAATACCCTCTAAAACCCCCATTTCAGCATGGACTCCCTGTGACTTTACAGCCTCATGACATTCCAACGCAGACACACACACACACACACACACACACACACACACACACACACACACACACACACACACACACCAAGAGACCAACATTTGTGTGTAACTCAGGATAAGCAATATTTCTTTTAAATATATGTACAATTCCATTATGCATGTGTGATTAATGTTGTTTTGATCATATAGTTATGATCTTCGAGTGTTTGGCTCTGAAATGTATTTCTGAAGAATGTTCTCCCAGTAGAATCGCATCCCGTAATCCGATCTCATTGGCAGGTCATAAAAGTTGAGCACCAACCCACACACAAACACACTCTGGACTTTGAAACAGAAACCCCCTTACAGAAAAGGACTTTTACCCATGAAGTCACTCTTAAATGTACTAAATATATAAATTTGTGTGTTAAGAGGTGTGTGTAAACCATAGGAAAGCATATGTCCTATTTGTAACATTAATAGAACTGCAAATGCCTATACAAATGCATAATAATGTATCTCTGCATTGCTACAACGCCTATATTCTATTTTTGATATCTCTGTAATCCTCTCCAGCTAACGGAGTTGAATTCCGATAGCAGAATTCAGTGATGCGCATTGTTTTATAAGTTCATATGTCTGGAGAAAATCCTCTCAAGTTAAAGTCACTCATGACTCATTCGAGTGGGCGTGTCCAACCGGACAAAGGAATCTTCCCGCTCGAAAATTCTCGACAGCTGATTCGTCCTACACGAAGGAGGGGACGGCACATGGGACACTGATAAAAGTCCAAACCTTCAGTTTCTCTCTCGCTCATTCCAACTTCTCTTGACCCTCTTCCTCGGCGCAGCGCTTCTCCAAAGGAACATCTGGAGGAGGCCCTGGCCTTCTCCCTCGAGCGAGCACATGTTCGAGTCGTAGCTGCGTCCCTTGCAACAAAGACTTTAAACCTCTCCCATCCCGGGAGATGAACCTTATTTTCCGGTAACATTAAATTCAAGTGAGCCTTTACATCGTCTTGCGAAACGACCCAGAAGACGAAGCTAGACGCAAACCAGCCGGACACGCGCACGCGCGCCCCCTCTTCAGCACCACACTGAAAGAACACAGAATCTTGCAAGTAACGTAACGTAACGCTCTCTAAACGCTGATTTCAGGTGTCCAGTTCTTAGGTCTGTGATTTAAGTTACCCTCTATCTCTTCTCTCTATATCTTTCTTTCTTTCATTTCATTTCATTCTGATCACGCTATGTTTTATGTTTTGTTTCGGTTAAATGTTTATTTGTTTGTTTGCATTTTTACGTACGTTTATACTTGTAGGTTATATAATCTCTAGTGTGTGCCATTTTATTAATAGACCCATTTATACTTTTAATTGTCGCTGTGTTTGAAAACTCACCTTATAAAGTCAATGAAACTTCAAGATCTAAGCTACAAGCTCGATATAAACTACATTTAGTGGTTCTTAATTCATAAACTCAGAAAAGTTGATATTCGTGGCCAGAAGATAAAACTTTCTCGGAGTTTGTAAAGGGATACCCCCTTCTTAACTGTAATGATCTTACATTTATTCGCTGGACGAGTTAAATGTTGGTCAAGACAGTTACAGAACAAGGCAATCTCGATAATTGATAAAATAAATGTACATGCGACTTATGAATTATGACCATGAGTCATAATTATTAATATTTCCAAAATTCCCTATATTCTTGAGCTAATTCACATTTACCCCGAGTCGTTATTGTTACAGTAAATTTCAGATGTTCATTACAAGAGTTAAGATACTCATGGAAGACCATTAGTTCATCTGATGTGCAGTCAATAATCAGAAAAATATCATCGATAAACCACTTGTAGAATAAGATCTTGGAATAGAATGGATTTCTCTGATGCAGCACCAATCGGTTTTCAAAAAGACCCATATATAAGCAGGCATAGTTAGGTGCCATTTTACTTCCCATGGCAGTGCCTTTCTTTTGTATATAGAACTCACCTTGAAAACGGAAAAAGTTATTGGTCAGAACTATATTAGCCAAGTCTAATATATACTCAGTGCTGGGTTTTGACTCAACCTGATTTAAAGAGAGAAAATGCTGGAGTGCTTCAAGGCCACCGTCATGTGGAATATTTGTGCATAAACTCTGAACATCAAACGTGGCCAGCAGCAAGTTGTCAGAGATAGCATCAAAGGTTTTCAGCTAATTAAAAAAATCGATAGTCACGTATATAAGGAGGGAGGGTAACCACTTCTGATTTAATAAAATAGTCAACGAAAGCAGATATATTTCCCGTTAGGCTACCAATCCCACTGACAATAGGTCTTCCCTTCAGAGGGATATCTAAGCCCTTGTGTATTTTAGGGAGTGTGTAAATTACAGGGATCACAGGATTTTCAACCTTAAGAAACTCAAAGGCATTTTTGTCAAACTCGCCCTTGGTGAAATGATGTTCTAATTGGGAATGTACCCATATCTTTAACCTATTAGTGGTATCAGAGGATAATTTCTCATAGACTGTCAAATCACTTAATTGTCTTTTAATTTCATATTCATAATCCACCACATTTTGCAAAACAACAGCTCCCCCCTTATCAGCAGACTGTACCACAATCCTATTGTCCTTACTCAAATCCATTACAGCTTCTCTTTCCTCTTTAGACAGATTGTTGTGCACTTTATATTCTTTTTTCTTTTTTAGTAGACCCTTTACATCATTCTCAACTAAACGACACATGTCAAGGGAGGCGTTACGGCATAAGTATAATTACTTTTTTAATTATACTGACATGATCATTGGCATGAATATTTACTTTAGAGAGATGTACTAAGGATTTTTAGTGACTGACTAGCTTTAGAAACATATCTATTGTATATTGCAGTTTGTACAAATTGTTCTGAGAAATGCACTTATCATTTTGCACATGTTAGGGATGATGTGAAAAACGCCCCAAAGCGACTGAGAAAAAATTTAAAACATCTTGTCCTTGGGTCCTAAACTGTAATCCCCAAACAATGTACTACACAGTACAAAAACAAAACAAAAATTATTCAACCTCAGCATCCCGTCTTTGGTCTGGGTCAGGCCAGAGAATCTCGTCCACATCGCAGGCTATTTTGGCCCTAGCCAGGCAGTGGGGGGAAAATCCTTTTGCATGCCCAATCCACCCCTGGCACGCATCTACTGATATCTAGGCAGGCTTCTTCCATGGCCTGGAGGAGGTGAACATGGATATAAGATTCTCGGTCATACACTTTCCATCGCCATGCCGAAAAAAACCTCCTCTATCAGGTTTAGAAAGGGAGAGTATGCAGGCAGAAAGATGTTTGAAAACCTCGGGTTATTGGTAAACCAGTCATGAACCAGAGCACCGCGATGGAAGCTGACGTTATCCCAAACAACAACGTAGTGAGGCTGCTCTGGTTGCGCTGGTTCCCTGTGGTCCAGCTGGAACATATGCTCTCTTAGACTGTCAAGGAAATCAAGGAGGAGCATAGTGTTATAGGGTCCTAGAATGGCATGGCGGTGGAGTACCCCTCGTTGGCTGATGGCTGTGCACATAGTGACATTCCCTCCGCACTGACCAGGGAAATTTACAATAGCCCGATGGCCAATTATGTTCCTCCCCCTTCTCCTTCTTTTGGTCAGGTTGAAACCAGCCTCATCCACAAATGTAATTTCATGGGGAACAGGCCAGCCTTCAATCTCAACAATTCTCTGCAAAACACATGAAACACAGTAGAGTAAATCACTACCCTGAAGCACAGTTCAAGAGGGCACAAATGGCAGCATAAACTGCTATATTGTGATGGTACACAATACTTCATACGATATCAAAACTCATACCTGAACATATTCCACTCGTTGGTCTTTCTCTCTGTCAGAGTTTCGTTCGAAAGGGACGCGGTACGCCGGTTTCATCCGGAACCGGTGCTTTCGGAGGATGTGATCAATTGTGGAGAGGCTGATGGCATTTATCCCTCGAAAATGATGATTATCCTCAGTCACTCTCCTTTGAATCTCTCGCAGGCGGATTACATTATTGGCAATGGCCATGTTTACAAGCTCCCTCTCTTGCTCCTCCGACAAAAGCCTTAGCCTGCCTCCACCAGGTGGTCGTCTCTGTGTCCTACAAAAATAGAAGCACTCATTACTGTACCTGTCACACATTCTTTTTTACAGGAAAAAAATGGAAACATACTGAAACTCTATCTGTATGCGAGGTAATATGATGCATTTCTTTATTACAGTAGCATAGTGCAACAGTGTATGTGATGTCAAAGCACAGAGTACAGCACTCAAAAGTTACTGTACAGAGCAGTCTTACTGTAAGTACACCTACATGTTTTCCTCCCTAAAGGTTCTGATGATGGAGGCGACGGTGAAGCGACTCATATTTGGCTGTCCGAGACTGTTTGTCTCCTTGCCCTTGCCCTTCCCCTTCCTTGTTCTTAAACACTGACAAATTTCCCAGGGCGAATTTATTAAACTCAGATTTGACAGATGAACCAAAAATTATAACCTCGGTCTTGGAATCATTTAAAGTTAAAAAGTTATTGGCTAACCAGAGTTTAACCTCATAGAGACAGGAAAAGAGAGTATGTAATGCAGAAGGGTCATTTCTTTTTATCGGCATCTGAGTATCATCCGCATAAAAATGGAACGATACTCTGTACTTTCTCAGAATCTAACCTAAGAGAAGCATGTAGAGGGAGAAGAGCGATGGTGCCAAAATAGAGCCTTGGGAAAGTCTGGATTTAAGGGGAGCAGCAGAGGAGGAAAAATTGACGATCCTAACTATTTTTTGGCAAAAGAAATTGACAAATCCCAACTGAACCTTTTAGCCCCACAAGGGTTATAATCTAGACAGAAGCAATAAGTGATCGACAGTGTCGAAGGCTGCAGATAAGTCTAGGAGTACTAAAATCACAGAGTCACCAGCATCAGTAGCAACAAAAATATTGTTTAAGACTCTCAACAAAGCAGATTCAGTGCTGTGAAAACGCCTAAACCCTGACTGGAAGACTTCAGAAATTTGAATCTTATTTAAAAATGACTTAAGTTGGCACATCACAACTTTTTCAAGCACTTTTTCCAGATAATTATTTAAAACAGATGCGTCTAATGAAGCCTTCTTGAGTAGAGGAGTAACAGTTGCTACTTTCAGGCATGTAGGAACTGAACCAGTTAGTAAACAATTATTCATAAAGGATAACAGACCAGGGCCAACAGACTCAGTTAACAATTTAAAATACCAGGGGTGTATCACATCATGAGGACAGAATGAAGTTTTGAGGGTGGCAATAATTTCAGTGAGATATCCCATGAGGCCAGCGGCTCAATAGACACACAAGGATCGTTCCGTGAACGTATAGCCTGCGGTCTTAATTTAGAATTTTTTTTCAATGAAAAAAACTCAAGAAGCATTCACAGAGTGCATTTGAAGGATTTGGAAAATGGTTAACAGGTGGGTTTAAAACAGTATTTATAACTAAAAACAAGACCTTAGGTCTATGATAGTTGATTGAGATTAAATTAGAAAAATAAGCAGCCTTGCTTTTGCAGCCTTGGCAGCATTCTGGTAACCCCGAAGGCAGTCCTTGAACATATCATATGAGGATTGAAGTCTGTCCTTTTGCCATTTACGCTCTGCTTTTCTACTAGCATGTCTGAGCAAGCGAGTATCAGAGGTCTGCCAATGATCCGTTTTGGTTTAAACAGTTTAAAAGGAACAGTCACATTTAAAGTGTCCAACCATGCAGAATTTAGCAACTCGAGATGTTGGTCGATATCCAAAACAGGAAACGACGAATCCAGCGATAGTTGTGAACTCAGATCATTAAATAGCATTAAAATGAGATGAGTAGTATCGAGACTGTGTTGGAGCTTCAACAGAAGAGACGGTTAATTCAGGGAGAGACAAAGAAAATAGAATTGGCCTATGGTCTGATAACAACGACCAATATTATTACAAGTTCAGAGATCGTGGACCCATGGGTGAGCACAAAGTCCAAAGTATGGCCATGTATGTGAGTAGGATCTTTTATCCAATGTATCAGGCTAAAAGTCTCGATGAGGGTTAAGAACTTATTCGATAGCGTATTCGATGGGCAGCAAACATGAACATTAAAATCACCAACTAATAAAAAGCAATCAAAATTTGTTGCAATAAACCCAATCAATTCCGTAAATTCTTTAACAAGATGTGGGGGGGCGATAGATCACTGCTAATAGAACAGGGCCCTTCCCCTTAGTAATTGAACTTCAAAAGTAGAAAAGGCCTTTATAGAAACCATTTGACAGCGAGTGAGGAAAGTCCACTTTAAAACAAGTTTCTAACCCACCCCCTCGACCGTTTTGTGATGTGATGTTTTCGACCTGTTTAATGAATGATCTGTAGTGTTTATAATATTGACTCGCTGTGTGTATGATCTAAAAGCCCTGTTTGATTTTGAGCACAGGTAAAATGGTTGGGATGCACGATATATTGGGATGCACGATATATCGCTCACATATCGATATCGGACGATAAATGGTCCTTTTTGATGTTATCGTTATCGATCCAATAAGAAAATTAGGCCGGTATATCAAAGCCCATAGATAATAGATTATTTACTTCAGTTGAGAGATGCGCGCTGTTCGCCATGATGGTTTGAATGATTGGAATAATTTCGAAAAGGAAGATACAGTTAAGTGCAACACGTGCAGCACAAATCTGTCACATAGGCTTCATAACATTATAATAAGAGCACGCCTGTAAAAGAATGTTGTGAATTCTCGTTCGCCAGTTTTTCATCGTGACGAGCGCGTTGTGGCGGAAAGAGCGCGTCTATGGAGTAAGCCTTTATGACAAGCACAGACAAGTTCGCTTGAGCATTTGCAGCATTTTGTGCCATTGCAATTTGTAATATGTTTATTTTGTGTGTGTGTATATATATATATATATGTGTATATATATATATATATATATGATTAATCTAATATAGGATGCGTTTGGTTTAGTTAATGAACGATGCAGTAAAGCGCTTCATTGTACCAGTGATCTTTATCTTTATCTTTAGCGTGCACAGCTCAAACAGCATATTTATAACTATAATTGGGACTGTCATATACATGCCATTATAATGAAAACACTATTGTAATAAAACGTTGTGAATTCTCTGGGTTTAGTTGCCATTTTAGCGCGTTGTTGTGGGAATAGCGCGTCCAGAACAGGGATTACACGTTCTGACCAGCACAGTCAAGTTCGTTTGTGCATTCACGTCATTTTGTGCAGATATAAGTCGTAATATTAAGTTTTATGTAATATAAACACACATAGGATGCATTTCGTTGATTTAAACAACCTGCTAGAAAAGTTCTTCAGTTTCTCGGTGCTCGTTCTCTTCAGCTTCAGCGTGCACAATCAAACAAACATTGATCGCAAAACATTAGAAGCTATGATTGGGACTGTCATATCATTATAATTGTATACACTATTGTAATAAAAAGTTGTAAATTCTTTGGGTTTAGTTGCATTCTTCAGCAACCATTGAGTTGATTAACCTTCTAGCAAAGCGATTCAGTTTAACGTTCGTTCACTTCAGCTTCAGCGCGCGCAGCTCAAACAGCAATGATGTAATTTGAAACAGTAAGCCTAATATTACAGTTTTTTAACCCTAACCGTGATTCTTATAGCACAATTTCTAAAACTATTAATACTTAAAGCAAAACCACTCACTGAGTTTGCAAAACTAAAAGCACAAACACTGCTTTGCACTCAGTTTGCAATTTTTTAACACACTCTGCAAAACTGTAGGTACAATCCACTGCACAGCACTCTTTTTGCGGAACTGTAAACACAACTCACTGCTTTACACTCAATTTCCAAATGATCAACACACTTCTAGCAAAACTATACACATGTATGGCTATTATTTACACTATTTTGCCAACTGTCTGTCACACTGTCACATGTGAAAACTGTTTTAGATAATTGGTTCACTTTGCAATCAGCCTAAGCACTATAAATAAGCCACAGGTAAGCTGTCCGTGTGGAGTACAATGGAGGGAGCAGGAAGAGTGAGAAGAGTGAGAATTAAAGGAGGCCGAGGAAGAGGACGTGGAGGTGAAGAAGTAGGAGGAAGAGGACGCGGAGGTGAAGAAGTAGGAGGAAGAGCAGGAGGAAGAGGACGCGGAGGTGAAGAAGCGAGAGGGAGAGGACGACAAGGACAAGGAGGTGAAGTTAGAGGAAGAGGACAAGGAGGAGCAAGAGGATGATGAGGAGGGGGAAGACGAAGTGTAAGAAGAGTAAGAAATTGAATTACTGATGACATCACAGCTATAATAGTGGACCATGTAATCAACCAGAGGGAAGCTGGCCAACGGGTTCAGCCTAACTTGAGCCGCTACACTGTAGCAAGCATCATAAGGACATTTCGAAATGAGAATCGGTTAGTACAGGGACTTTGCACTGTGCACAAGTTTTGTAGCACTGCCATACTCTAATGAGAAACACAACAATACCATACATGTAAAAATACTGAAATTGTTACTTTACAGAATTGCTAGACGTCCAGATGCTGGGGCAGAGGAAGAATGTTCACTGCAGAACAAGAGACCCATATAGTCAATATGGTGATTGAAAATAATTCCATAAGGCTACGAGAAATACAGCAGCGCATAATTGAGGATGACACCACCTTCCAAAACATACACAATGGGTCTCATTCATGAAACATTCGTAAATATACGAGTAAATATGTGAGTGATTTGCGCGTAAAGAGACCTTCCTGAAAACTCTTTTCCTGATTAACAAATACTTGGTAAACGTCAGATGTGATAGTGAAATGTGTGTGTGTGTTAATGAATTCCAATCAGTCGTAAATGGGACGCGCGTGCACGCTCATTCTCAATTACCATAAATCCCGCCCATTAAATCCGACTGACAACTATATATGGGCGTCATATTATGACACCAAACGAAGGATTTCAACATGTCTTCTCAAAAGTGAATGAAAAAGAGAAATTTCTCAGATGCAGAAAGTGAAGTTTTATTATCAGAAGTTCATTCAAAACGCCACATTTTATTTTCAAGCGTACATAGTAGTCTCTGAAAATACGCCTTTTGCGCAGTGCTCTATCTGCCAAATCTAGCAAAAGCGCTATATCAGCCATCGTAAATGTTTCTTGTTATGCCTGATTTTGGCCATTTTATAGGAAACAATTTCCGTAACAATTAAGGGGCTATTAGTTTGCCCATCCCTATTGAAAGCAATTCATTATTAAGTGTTCCGTTTGCAGATGCTATTACTGGCTCTCATAATAAAAGTAAAAAAGAAAAACCGTATGTAATTACTATATATAATATTTTTTTCAAAATGCTGTGTAAATATGTACCTGATTAAGGTGAATTAAAATGCAGCCTTATTAATGAGCAAAACGTTCGGATGTTAAACGCACTATTTACGCGTGGCTGGGAGCAGGTGGAGATTTCTTTCGTACCAACTAACATTTGGAAAATACGAACATTTTAATGAATCCGAAAATTTACGCCAGAACCACTTTACACACGATTTACACAAAAATTCGTTCTGCTCGTGTTTCATGAATGAGACCCTATGTGAGCATTTCTGTATTATGTTGTGTACTTTCCCGCAACAGAATCCGAATGAAACAAGTCCCTTTTGAAAGAAACAGTGAACGTGTAAAACAACTGCGATTTGACTATGTGCAGGTAAGCTATAGTATCATTGGTACTGAATCTGGAAGTGCATACTGTAGTGCTGTGCATGGGCCTGCTGTGCTGCATTTGCTTTGTCTTGTCCAGAGAGTGATGGAGCTAGAGGCAGATGCCACGGGTAATGAGCTGCTTTTTGTGGATGAGGCAGATTTTAACCTCACTAAAACAAGGAGACGTGACAGGAATATTATTGGACACCGTGCCATAATCAATGTCCCAGGACAACGTGGTGGTAACATAATTATGTGTGCAGCTATAAGTCAAAATGGTGGTGTTCACCATCATGCAACCCTAGGCCCATATAACACTGCACACATTATTACATTCCTGGACACCTTACATGACATGCTCACTAATGTTCAGAGACCAGAGCAGACCAGATACGTCATCATATGGGACAATGTTAGTTTCCATAGGGCTGCTTTGGCCCGCAACTGGTTTACAGATCACCCACTCTTCACTGTACTCAACCTCCCCCATCCTCTCCATTCTTGAATCCAATTGAAGAGTTCTTCTCTGTCTGGCGCTGGAAGGTCTATGACCGTCATCCCCATCAACGCATAGCCCTTTTACAGGCAATGGAGGAGGCATTTGGGGATATTGACCAGGCATCATGTCAGGCCTGGATACGGCATTCCAGAAGATATTTTCCCCGGTGCCTTGGACTAGAGGACATTGCATGTGATGTAGACGAAATTTTGTGGCCGGACCAAGAGAGACGACACAATGTAGACTGATTTATTTATTTATTTTCAGTGAAATTACTATTTTGTGTTTTGACTTGGAAAAAAACACTTGTGTTTGTTTTGATGTGTGTAAATAAACACCAATACTTAAAGTTTGGATCCCTGTATGTTTACAGAACTATGACAAAAGTATGACCTCAAACTGACATAGCCTTGTGCACAGAGAAAGCAAAAGCCAAATGTGTTTTTTATTCATACCATCAGTGTGTAGTTGGTGCATTGTGTGCTTATTACAGTTTTTTTCCATTGCTTACACACTAAAATTAAAACTTTCCCACAATTAGCAAAACATTACACTCACGGAGCAAAACACCAGCCTAGATTTGCACGATTGTAAGTACATGGTCAGCTTCACACTTTTTGCAAAACATTACACACAGTGATTTGCAAAACAATAAACACACTTGTATACATTCGACACATAAATTTATCATGATGTAATTTCCTTGCCATTTCAAAGCAAAGGCTTTCAAATGAACACACCCATGAACCAATTGATTAAGCACAGCCACCAGGAGTGCACACACACTGGTGCTTAATTGTAGACACACCAATAAGGTTTACGCACTATAAAATGGCAACAGGTAAGTTCACCTGTCTTCAACAAAAATGGACAGTGTCAGAGGAAGAGGGAGAGTGCGGATGAGAGGGGGAATCCGGAGAGAACAAGGTGGAGGAAGAGGAAAAGGAATAGGGAGAGGACGAGGGAGAGGGAGAGGGAAGACAACCAAATCCGTGTAACGAAATTCGTTTTCGTTTTTGGAAACAATTGTGGACCATGTAATAAACCACGGACTAATACTGAGGGAGGTTAATTTGTCACTCCAAAAGATTCTTCCCACGTTGCCTTGCAAATGAAAATATAGCCTGTGATGTTGACAAGGCCCTGTGGCCAGATCCAGCTAGGCGGAGAGATGTTTAGGTTTTTTTATTCGGTACTGAACTTGATTTTTATTTGTATGTAACAGTATTACTGTAAGCTTACAGTACAAGGTTATGTTCGGTAATACTGTATGAAAACTGGAAAATGTTTTGTTTTGAATGTTTTGTTGAAATGTTCAGTATTGGCTGACTTGAGTACATGAAAATAAATAAATATTTTCATTAGTCTGCACAATTGGTGTCATGTGGTGTTGGTGAATATATTTTTACACTCTCTGTAAATGCTAAAAGTGTTTTAGGTTGAGCACAGGAGTGTTTAACAGAATTAGACCATATGATGGTTGTGTTTATGTTATGACAACAAAATAAGGTTTTATAAGACATTGTATAGTTTTGACGAAAGTTTTCCATTTTGCAAATGATCTGAGGTGTTGTGCTACTTTTGTGTAGTGTTGTGGTAATTATGTGAAGGGGTTTGAAAAACCGGGCCCTGTTTTCAAAATTGTGCTTAAGCAATTGAAAAAAACTGTAATGTGATGGCTTGTGTTAACTGTTTTATACGAAAATAAATGTTTTACAAAGGTTTGAAGAGTTAAGCAAGGTTTATTAGCTTTTGCAAGAGAACTACAATGTTTTGCTGATTTGGTGAAAAGTTTTCTTATTTGTGTGTAGAGTTTTGCAAAAATAGCCAATAGTTACAAAAATGTGCTTAAGCCATCAGAAAAAAACTGTAAAAATGTTTACTATTACTGTAATATTAAAGTTTTTCTCGATTGCTTAAATACGAAAAACAGTAAACACAAATCCATAACGTCTCACCCAATTCCCCAAACCTTCTATTTTCAGGTCAAAATGAAGCTCTACACTCAAAACCATTCACTCTTGCTGACAATAACAAACTTTGCCCTCAGACATCAATTCCTTTTTATTTATCCATGGCACATCCATTTTGTTTCTTTATATGCAGCCCAATGTTATCCAATGACTTGTTTGCATTATTTAGGTATTTTTATTTTTATTTTATTATATATTTTTGTTAGGCAATAGATTTTTTGGTAACACTTTACAATAAGGTCTCATTTGTTAATGCATTAACTAACGTGAACTAACATAGAGCAATAGCCTTTTACAACAAATATTTGTGTTCATGTTAGTTCACAGTGCATTAACTAATGTTAACAGATACAACTTTGGATCCTAAAAATGTCTTATAAAATGTTTAACAATAACTAAGATAAATAAATGCTGTAGAAGTTTTGTTCATTAATTGTTTGTTCATGTTTACTAATGCTAACAAAATGAAACCTTATTATTAAGTGTTACCATTTTTTAATAAAGAAAGTTGGCCATAGGAATGTAAAATTAATTTTAAAAGTTAAGGAATCTTACACTGGTTGAAACTAGGCTACTTTATTATATATGTTTGATTTATGTTGAAGTAACATGGCTTTTAATGGCGAGCCTTTTGTTTATCTATACAGTCTTTCAAAGTATATCAAAATTAGAATTTAGATTTATCGGCCAATATATCGGTTAGAAGCATATATTTATTCTAAAGAAGCATATATTTATTCACTCTGTCAACTCACCTAACATTCCTTGAAAGTTTTCAGCATCCCTCCACTCACTCTTGGCTTGTTCTTCCACAGCCTGGAATACGGGGGGAGTACTTTGGGTTTGGGCCGAATACCGAGCCCGGAGCCTCTCCTCGGACAGCACGCCAAATATGCATTTATTCTATCTGACTTATTTGTAAGTGTGAACTCGTGAAATCTCAATTCTCCAGCGGCATCTTTGTTGTAAACGAATTCAACCCAAGCTCTCTTTGGTGACGTTACGTTACTGTTGATCATCTGTCCATCATCGTATAAAGCCCGCCCTGACAATTTGATTGGTCCGAACAGCTTTTGTTCTGGCATAATAGCTCCACAACGGATCAAGTCCAGACCGAACTTTCCGACCTAAAAATGTTGTGGGCGGGGGTAAGTTCAGCTGGCATCCAGGCTATCGGTTATCAGCTTTCAAATGTAAAGAGTTATCAGTTATCGGTATCAGCCAAAATCTTCATACCGGTGCATCCCTAGTTTTGAGGCAGAGTGTGAGAAAGAGTACTGAAAAAACATACTCAAGTAAAAGTACCATTACATTCCAAAAAATTTAGTGTGAGTAGAGTAAAAAGTACTTGTCCAAAAAACGACTTGAGTAAGAGTAAAAAAGTAGCTTATTTAAAAGTACTCATGAGAAGTGAGTAGTGAGTACTGAGCTGCGGATTCTACCCCCTTATAATAAACACTGTGCACTACAATTTATAAAGTAAAAAAAATATTGTACTTACTGTAATTCACATTATGTTTTTGTTATTTGTCAGAAAGATTGAATATATATATGTATATATATATATATATATATATGCATATATGTGTGTATATATATATATGTGTATATATATATATATATATATATATATATATATATATATATATATATATATATGTGTGTGTGTATATATATATATATATATATATATATATATTCCATCTTTTTTTAAATGCATCAAAACAGTACACTCATCACCATTTAAAGGGATACTTCAGGATTTAGCATTAAGCTTTGTATTAGTAGAAAACCTGTAGTATTTTCGAATTACCGTGCTTTCCACCCTCATATCCCCCTGAGATGAGAGATTTATGTATTTTTTGTCTGGAAAAAATCCTCAGATGACGCAAAAATCATCATTTTGCGTCATCAGAGGATTTTTTGGCCAGAGGCTAAAGTCAAGTCAAGTTTATTTGTATAGCGCTTTTCACAATACAGATTGTATCAAAGCAGCTTCACAGTATTAAATTAAAATAATACAACAAAGTTTGTTTCAAGAGGAATTTATTGATTGATAAAATTAGATTAAATATCCCCAAAATATCCCCAACTGAGCAAGCCAAAGGCAACAGTGGCAAGGAACCGAAAAACTCCATCAAGTGACCTAATGGTGTCCTAAAACTCCATCAGGTGACCTAATGGAGAAAAAAAAACCTTGGGAGAACCCAGGCTCAGTCGGGGGCCAGTTCTCCTCTGGCATTTATGAGCTAGAGGACGGATTGTAGTTTGATCTGTAGGATTATATGAATGCCTGGCTGAAGAGATGCGACTTCAATCTAGTTTTAACCTGGGAGAGCGAGTCTGAGCAACGAACAGTATCAGGAAGACTATTCCAGAGTTTTGGAGCCAAATGTGAAAATGCTCTCCCTCCTTTGGTGGTTCTGGATATCCTAGGTATGACCAAAAGCCTTGAATTTAGTGATCTTAAAGAGCGCGATGGATTATAGGGTGATAGAAGATCCGTTAAATAGACTGGAGCTAAGCCGTTTAGGGCTTTATAAGTCAGTAGCAATACCTTGTAATTAATACGGAACTTTATAGGTAACCAATGCAGTGATGATAAAATCGGTGTTATATGATCATATTTTCTTGATCTCGTAAGAACTCTAGCGGCGGCATTTTGGACTAACTGTAGCTTGTTTATTGAGGATGCAGGACAACCAGCTAATAAAGCATTACAGTAATCCAGTCTCGAGGTCATGAATGCATGAACTAACTTTTCTGCATCAGAAACTGATAGCATATTACGTAGCTTAGCAATGTTTCTAAGGTGGAAAAAGGCTGTTTTTGTAACATTTTCAAAAGACAGGTTGCAATCGAGTATAACACCCAGGTCTTTTACTGTAGAGGATAAAGTAACATGACATCCTATGATGTTAAAGTTGTATTGTGCGAGGTTTTGTGGGCGTTTTTTTGAACCGATAAGTATTACCTCTGTCTTGTCTGGATTTAATAATCTTTTATATCTTTAACACGCTCTGTCAATTTGGAAAATTTTGCGTTTTCATCCGGCCGTGATGAAATATATATTTGAGTGTCATCAGCATAACAATGGAAACTAATTCCATGTTTCCTTATAATATTTCCAAGTGGCATCATATATATGGAAAATAACAGAGGGCCTAACACAGATCCCTGCGGCACTCCATAGTTTACTGGAGTTATGATCGATTTTTCTCCATTTAAATAGACAAAATGGTAGCGGTCAGATAGGTATGATTTGAACCAGCTTAATGCTTGTCCTTGAACACCAGTATAATTTTGTAGTCGATCTAAGAGTAATGTATGATCTATAGTATCGAACGCAGCACTAAGATCAAGTAAAACTAGTATTGAGATACAGCCTTGGTCAGAAGCTAAAAGTAAATCATTTGTGATTTTAATGAGCGCAGTTTCGGTGCTATGATGCGGTCTGAATCCAGATTGAAACTTTTCATAGATATCATTTTGTTGCAAAAAAGAGCCCAGTTGAGCAGACACCACTTTTTCTAATATTTTAGACATAAATGGAAGATTTGAAATGGGTCTATAATTTGCTAGATTATTATGATCTAATTGTGGTTTCTTAATGAGAGGTTTTATAACTGCCAGTTTAAATGTTCTTGGAACATGACCTAAAGATAAAGACGAGTTAATAATATTGAGGAGAGGCTCTTCCACTACAGGTAACACTTCTTTCAGTAGTTTAGTTGGTATAGGATCTAATAAACATGTTGTTGTTTTAGATGAAGTGATAAGTTTATTTAACTCTTTTTGTTCAATAGTTGTAAAGCACTGTAATTGTTCTTGCGGGGTGATAATTGAAGCTGAATTATAAGGCGCGATTGAAGATTGAACGTTTACAATTGTGGTTCTGATGCTTTCTATTTTCTCAGTGAAGAAGTTCATGAAATCATTACTACTGAACTGTAACGGGATATTTTTTTCGGGTGACGTCTGTTTATTTGTTAGTCTAGCCACGGTGTTAAATAAAAACCTTGGATTGTTTTGGTTGTTTTCTATTAGTTTGCGGAGATGCTCAGCCCTGGCCGCTTTTAGGGCCTTTTTATAACGTGACATACTGTCTTTCCACGCGATTCTAAAGACCTCTAAATTAGTTTGTTTAAAGACTTAAAGACTACAGCCAGTAGTAGGGGCTGTCCCGCATGTTTTCAACCCGCCCATAGAGGGTGGGATCTCACTCACAGAATGTACACAGTGTCTGTCAGCCGTCTTTCTTTTGAAGCTAAGCTAGCAGGCTCTTGTTGTGGAGAAAGCTGAGTAGTAGGAGAAAGATGAGTAGTAGGGGTTACCATCCTCTTTTTCCCGGACATGTCCGGCCGTCGAGATCGTCCAAAATTTCCAAAATGTCCGGGATTTCTGCAGTCGCCATTCATTGTTTACATGCACACCTTTTGTTTCAATCTAACTGACTTCATTCCGATTGGTGAATCTGAATGTAGTGTTTACATGAACGCTAAACAAATGTTCGGTTGATGTGCGTTTTAACATTGCTAAGAAAATTCCCGCTCCTCTGTGAGAGATACGAGACCGGTGCGTCTCACAGGTGTCGCTCATCAGTAATCACGCCACCGGCCTCTCATCGTTCTCCCACAGCCCTCAGTCTCGTCCTGCTCGCCACAGTAAACATAATGAATGGCGACTGTAGAACGCAAAAGCCGAATCCTGGACATTTTGGGCGATCTCGAAATCCCGGGCAGACTTGTCGTCACGGACACTCACTAGTAGTCTAGGCCTGCGCTCTCTTACTGGTAGGCGTGGCTTGGGAGTGGCCTCCTAGGGCAGTGAAGCAAGTGCATTCTGGGAGTTGTTGTCTTTCATCCACATAAGCTAAAAATAAATGTTCTGCCTTTTCTCAGTCTAGAAAGCTCCAAATTCAAAAATAATTTCACATTTCTTCTACATAAATGACCCATTTTAAATACACATTCATCTTTCCAGAGGTGAAGTATCCCTTTAAATCATAATGTTTGAAAAACATTTTTTTTTCAATTAGGCGTAAGGCCAATGAGCCTGAGCATGCTTGTTGCACATAAAATATCAATGTTCATAACTGTGCAAAGAATTTTAAAAAAACTTTAGAAACTCATACGATAGTTCAGCATCACACACAATGAGATGGGTTAAACAGAGAGATTAAAAAATACCCAATTTCTCTCCAAAACGGTACCAGTTTTTGTGTTCTGATAAAGAAATGAGAATCACTAATATTATCAGTTTACCTCACCTAATGCACTGAAAAAGGCTAAGATAGTGAGCTAACAATTACACTGTAATTCCATGCCATATACTGTATGTTACAATTTAAATGTAAATGCACATTGTTCTAGGAGGATGGCATCATCCCTTACGTTTTACACAGCTACATTTACTCAAATTGTAATGCTGATAATATAATTTGTACGGAAAATTGTGCATTAAATCGGGAAGTATATCCGGGAAAACTTTTACAAAAAAACACACACAAACAAATGCATGTCTCTTTGTAGTCTCGGCGAAGCTGTTTTATCAGCAGCATCCACAACAACAACAAATGTTGAACTTGAAAAATTTTTTTGCACAAGTGCATTTGCTAAATGAAGGCGGATTGTATTTAATTTGCTTAATTTGGCTTAATTTGATTTGACGACAGTCACGAGACCGATTACTCGATCCAATCACGTTGATGGATAAAAATAAAATTTAAAACAAGCATGTAACAACAGAAGGAAAATAGCGGAGTAAAAGTACCGATACATCACTTAAAATGTACTCAAGTAAAAGTAAAATTACAAAAAATTTAAATACACAAAAAAACGGGGACGGGGACGGGGACGGGGCCTGGTTAGACTATATAATTGGATATTGCGATATTTTAAAGGAAATTATCCATTTTGTCCAGACTTAACTACCACCTGCAGCAAAGGTAAAACCGCCAACCACACGATTTGTGTTGGGTCTTGTGGGATCCCAATCCCAGTGCAGTCTTCTACTGTGGGGTTTGAAGAGGGGTTTGAAGATGCCAACTTTAAAGTATTTGGGATGGGTCCTATAGAGAGTAAACAATATTGACAAAAGGTTCTGAGGTTACAGGTTACACCTCTTTCAGGAGCTTTGTGGGTATTAGATCTAGCATGCATGTTGTTGGATTTAATGCTTTACATCTTTAAATGTCCATTGCTACTATGTGACATTAATAACTAACAAAGTAAGGGAAGTATCATTAAAATGATTACATAGCCAAAGCATACTTAAAAATATTTAAATAAGATATAAACACAAACTGGTCTTTTTGTGGAACTCCTAGTGAAACAGCACTTAATATATTTTTGGGATTGTCCTTATACACAATGATAATGGATTGATTTTGTTAAACGTATTAAATAAAATTTGCTTTTTATAAAAGCAAATTTATAAGTTTTTATAAAATTTATAAGTTTTATAAAAGCAAATTTATAAGTTTTATAAAAGCAAATTTATAAAAGCAAATTTATAAGAAACAAAGAAACAAAAATGAAATACTGAGGCACTAAGAGCTATATTGCTCAGATTTCACTGTATATTTAGTTAAATATAGATTCAAGAGTGTTTAACATTAATATTTAAAAGATACAAAATTTGAAGATTTAAGACTTACATATACATTTCCACTTTAAAAAATCTTGGGGGAAAAAATATTTTTTTCTTAAATCTGAACGTTGAGACATATGGAGGACATGTTAAACTATGAGAAACACATATCATCCCATCTCAGCATGTTTTTATGATTAAATAAAATACATGTTTATACGCATTTCACCCCTAAAATGTCAGGCCCTGTCACAGACAAATTTGTATATGTTAGAATGGTTTCCTAATGAATTTCTTTGATACAGATAGCATTTTCTTATTGATCACATGTCCCTGATTGTATCTAACATGGTTTTATAATTCCTTTAAGACATATAAGTAACTTTTCGGTCAACTGTAGTACACAAAATCACAGAATACCCGCAGGCACTCATATAGTTGTAAAATAACTACCTTTACATAGGAGATTTTTATAAAAACATAGTAGTGGATATATACCCCCACCTTCATCTACACAGTTAAAGAGATTAATTAATTAATATTTCCTCAAATAGTACACTTTTATCATAATTTCCTGTGTGACAGGACTGACCATGGCGTGACAGGACTGACGGTACTGTGACAGGACTGACTTTATGGATTTTGATGATGCAGAAAAAGTTATGTTTTGTGTTCTTTATTTAAGTTTTGATTGGCATTTCTTTTTTAAATTATTATTATAATTTTAATGTTAAAGTAATATTAGACTATGGTAAAATTCAGCCAAGGACATACATAATATTGCCAAAAGTATTGGGACAGCCCTCCAAATAATTGAATTTAGGTGTTTAAATCACTTCCATGGCCACAGTTGTATAAAAATCAAGCACCTTGGCCTTCATTTTACTATTGCATGCGTTAAATACATAACATATGCAATAAATGTAATAAAAAAGAACAATAACATTAATTTGTAAGGCCGTGTCACACAGGAATGTGACAGGGCCTGACGGTTGGCCATTGTAAACTGCCATTACTCAGCCTGCTAGCATGCTAGCATAAAAACTGTTAACATGCAAGCAAGGAATTTCAATAACCTTTTTAGACATGTTTTGGATTTAAAACATTTTCATTATTTTCTGGAATGTTTAACCGTGACAGGGCCTGACCCTTTAGCTCGTCTTCCTAAAAAAAACATACAAAAACAAGCTTAAAATCATACAATTCAATGAAACAATTCAGCCTTAATCAATTTTTTTAATTTTTTTTTAAATTTTTTTTTTTTATTTAAAGTTATAACAACAACATTTCAGTCTTTCCAGTTCACATTTGTTATAATAGTAACAATACAATAAATTAAAGGTAAAAAAAAAAAAAAAAAAAATTACCAATAAAGAAAAACAAATTTTGTGACAGATTTGTATCTCATGACAAAAATAGTTCTAGTGACATATTATCCATTAAACATTTCTGAATGAATGTTCATTACTGATATGCATTTCTTGTTTGTAATTAATTTAAGAGACTTAAAATAAAAATCCACCTCTATCAAAAACAACTTAAACGATGGTGAAGAATTCTGGAATTTACATTTATGGATATGAAACTTGCCTAACAAAATATAAAGGTTTACTATAGTACATAGTTTCTTTTCTTTGAAATCAAAATATGTAATAATGTTCTTCCCCTCAATGTTGATTTTGTGTTTTGTTTTACATAATATATAATTCTCAAGTTCTTTCCAAAATGCATTACTGTATGAACAACCATAAAACAAATGGGTTACATTTTCAAGTTCATTTTTACAAAAAGTACATTTGTTATCAATATCAAGAAATCTTGAAATGTACATCTTAGATAGGTATATGTTATGTAGTATTTTTAGATGTAATTCTCTAATTTTATTTGTGACACAAAATTTAAAAGGAACAAGCCATGCTTTCTGCCAATTAATATCCATAAAAATAGCATTCCAGAAAAATTTCCCCCTAGGTATTATTTTTTTGGCATTGTAGAAACATTCTCTGATATGTTTATTAGTACATTTTTTGCTTAGAATGTCAATACCGTTTATGTAAAGAGTGTTAGGAGAAGTGTGTTGTACATTTTGCTCTACATAGCTTTTCATTAATTCTAATATTCCACTGGGAATAGAGTTAATTACTGAGCTAAATTCTTTAAATTTTACCGGGAAAGTTTTCTGTGTAAGAAAGTCTTCATAGCTAAGAAGTTGACCATTAGGGCTAAATAAGTCTTTTAAATAAATGATATTTTTATCTATCCAGTTTTGTAAATACAATGATTTGTTCCTTTTAGTAATACACTCATTGTTCCAAATGATGGATTTATGTGGTGAAAAGTTATGTGAATAACACAGCTTCCAGGCCAACAGAGCTTGGTGATGAAATTCCGACATCTTAACTGGTAATTTAGAAATACTGTAATTACAAGACAGTAAGAACTTGAGACCTCCAACCTTCTTGAATATATTATGAGGAATAAAATTCCATAATGAATCTGGAGCTTTTAAGCATTCCTTTAACCATTTAACTTTAAATGTATAATTTAAATCCACAAAATCTAATAGATCAAAACCACCTTTAGCTTTAGGACCAGAAAGCAAAGCTTTTTTCAAATGATGGTGCTTGTTCTTCCATACAAATTTGACAAACATATCATTGATTTCTTTACATGTAGAATCACAAACATTAAGAGAGAGTGCTGGATACACAAATCTAGAAACTCCTTCAGCTTTAGTCAAAAGGACCCTACCTAAGATTGATAAGTCTCTTTGAAGCCATAGGTTCAATATAGTTTTAGATTTTTTCATTTTGGGGGTGAAGTTAAGTCGTTGGCGCTCTATAACATTCTTACAAACAAAAACACCAAGATATCTAATACAATTTTTAACAGGCATATTATATATGGTTTTAACATTTGTTTCAAACAGACATAAAATTTCACATTTAGATTTATTCAATTTTAGTCCAGAAGCAGCTGAGAATTCGTCTATTAATGCTACAGCATTTTCAATCTGATGTTTGTCCTTTAAGAATAATGCTGTATCATCAGCTAGTTGGGTCAATTTAATTTCCTTACCAAAAATAGACAAACCTTCAATTATTGGGTTATTTAAAATATGTAATGAGAGCAATTCGACAACAATCAAAAATAAAAAGGGAGAAATCGGACAGCCTTGACGGACGGATCTCAGCACTGGAAATCTTTTGGTAGTGTTTGGATATAGTATGACACAACTGTCAATATTTTTATAAAACATTTCTATTGTTGAAATAAAATTTTGACCAAAACCAAAGGTTTGAAGTGTTTTAAATAAAAAATGATGTTCCACCGTATCAAAAGCCTTGTAAAAATCAAGAAAAACTATAAGGGAGTCATTATCAATGTTTTCAGAGTAGTCTAATAAGTCAAGAACAAGCCTTATGTTGGAACTAATATGACGGTTGGCCATAAATCCAGTTTGAGTTTCAGCGATAATTTCTCCAAGATCTTTTTTTAACCTTTTAGCATATACCAATGAAATAATTTTGTAATCTATATTTAAAAGCGTAATAGGTCTCCAATTTTCTATCATAAGGTGATCTTTTTCCGGTTTAGGAATTAGTGTTATAATACCCTGTTTCATGCTTGTTGACATTTCTATCCTATCTTGACATTCCTTAAATAATTCCAATAAAGGATCCACAATAATATTCCAAAAATGTAAATAGAATTCAACCGAGAGGCCGTCGTTGCCTGGAGATTTTCCTTTTTTCATTGATTGGATTGCTTCTGATATTTCTGATTTTGTGATGGGTCGTTCACAGTTAGTTTTGAAGGACTCTGAAATGGTTGGTGTATATTTTTTAATTGATTCAATAAACGTATCACAATCATTGATTTGGGAATTTGATTTGTATATGTTACTGTAGAATGAATAAACAAATTTTGAAATGTCCAAATGATTAGTGGTTATGACATCATCAATCTTGAGTGCAGAGATATTGTTTCTTTTTTGATTTCGTTTCTCTAGGGCAAAGAAGTAGCTAGAGTTCTTTTCGCCTAATTCCAACCATTTTGCTCTTGACCTTATGAAGGCTCCTTTAGCCATATTAATATATGTATGATCTATTTCTTCTTTTAGTCTCTTCAATTTAATTTCTTCTTCCTCTAATAGATTATCTTTCTTCAATAATGTATTTAGTTCATTCATGATGCTAATTTCTTTTGAGGCGTTATTATTTTTTATTTCTTTACTCCGTCTCATTGCTGCTTCTCTTATCTTAAATTTAAAGTATTCCCATTTTTGAGTATGATTCATTTTGGGATCCCTAAATATCTGTTTCGCTATTCTTTTAACATCACTACAAAATATTTCATCATTTAATAAATCATTATTTAGCTTCCAGAAACCACGAAGATTGTTTTGATTTTGTTTAGTGCCTATTAAATGAATTTTAATCAATTTATGATCAGATAAGGGAGCAAAATCGTGCGATGCTTCTGAAACAAATTGTGTGCAAGAGGGTGATAGAAGCCACAAGTCAATTCTGGATTGTAGAGATCTATTCGCATTACTCCAAGTAAATTCTTTTGTATCAGAATTTAAGTATCGCCATACATCGATAACCGAAAGTTGTTCACAAATATATGCAATGCTTTTAAATCTTGAATGTTGAACTGTTCTCATCGGTAATCGATCTAAGAGATCATCTGGAGCATCATTATAATCTCCCCCAAGAATCAATTGTGCTTCTTTGTACTTCAGTTTAAGAGCTTCAAGTTTCTTACACAATTGCATACACATTGTTTTGGCTAGAGCTGTGTTGTTATAATTATACAAGTTACAAATTATAAAAATGGTGTTATCCAGTTTGAAAACTAAAATAATCCATCTACCCTCATCTGAAAATAGTGATTCAATAATAATACCTTTAAATTTGTTGAGGAGAATTGCTACACCAGCAGATTGTTGAGAGGCATGACAAAAATAACACTGATCACCCCATTGTGCTTTCCAAAATTTCACGTCATTTTCACTTGAATGAGTCTCTTGTAAAAAGATTAAATCTGCATTTTTTCGTCTGCAGAAAATAAAAATAGATTTTCTTTTGGTGCTGTCACGGATACCTCTAACATTAAGGGATATTATTTGTAAGGAACTGAAATGGAAATCTGTCATAGAAAAATAAAGTAAAGTGAACTAGAAGTCTGTAAAATAAACAGGAACTTGTAAAGTGTTGAGATATAGACACACAAGTAGGTACTCTCAAACGAGAACTCTAAATATTGAGTACCTTATGAAATTGAAGACTCATTTCTTTCTCTTTTTTAATATAAAGAAGTGAACAAATTGCTTAATTAAGCAAGTAACTGTGCCACTGTAGAAGTAGGTTATTTAACTAGCCTACTAGTACTCATAGTGCAGTATGCTAATTTCGAACATAGATAACCATCACTTCAATGTGATTATGCTATACAGTGGACTATAAGTGCCTTAGTAGGAGAATTTAACCTAAGGTATGAACATTTTTCCGGTAAGTCAATACATCTAATCAAACATGTAAACTTAAATTAACCATTGTTCCTTGTGAACAATAACCTGAGTTAGCTTGAGGTAGTTAAGGGATCTTATTAATATTACTTAGCATTCAACTTAACTTAAGATCACCTTATTATTCATCTAATTGACTCTTAAACTGTATGTCTTACACCATCAATGATGGCCACCGGGCCGATCCATTTGGTCTTCTTCCCTTCGTCTCGGGCTTGTTTAACCATTGGCCAGAGTTTGTTCCTGCACTGTCTTTCCATGTAAGTGAGGTCTTCTGCCATCCGTAGATTTTTTCCCTTCAACACATCGGAGTTGAGGGAGGCTCTCCATACTTTGTGTCGGAAAGTGCGCATGGTGAATTGCATGATAATGGGACGTGGTTTGTTGTCATCTTTATTTCTCCCCACTCTGTGTACAGTATCTACCAGGAACCCAAGTCTGGACTTTTCTTCCGGAATGATCTGGGCGATTATTCCCATCACCTCCTTTCTCACATCTTCGTTGCTGTATTCCGGGAGATTAAGCAGACGGAGGTTCCATCGTCGGCTATATCTCTCAGCCTCCTCCTGCCGCTCCTGAATTGCAGTCGCTCGCTCGTTCAGCTTCTTCACGATGTCATCTGTCGCCTTACACTGCATCCCAAGGTTTTTCATATGCTCCTGCATGACAACAATCTCCGCCGTGTTCTTGTTCACCATTTCTTCAAACTTGGAGAATCGGTCATTCAGTCCGTGAATAGCTTTCAGGATATCAGCATTGGACACATTTTCTGCTCCTTTCTTCGAAGTTTCAGTGCGGACCTTCTTTGGACTGGGGCTATTCAGAGGGGATTCAGGAAGAGGTGAACATAAGCTTGGGAAGGCATCAGACTCCAGGTCCATTATCAGTCCTCCCTTGCGTCTTGCTTCTTTTTTAGCCATATTTTCAGTGCTAATCTGTCACGTTGCTAACTTTTCTTTTATAAGCTAGCCGGTTCACTGTTTCATAACGCGACGACGGAAGAACTTCACTTTTTTCTCTTTTTTTAGGTTAAATAGTCCTACTGTCCGTGCATAAAATACAGAGGCAACAAGTCACTTCTCAGAAAACAATCTTTGAGTCCATTAGGATCATTCTAAAAGTTTGGTACTTTGAAAAATTCACGAGCTCACAGGAAAGCGTCTACCCAGGTCGCCATCTTGGCTCTCCCCCCCATGTTTTAGAATGTCTCAGCCTTAATCAATGTAAGCTTCACCTGGGTCAAATGATGTCACTTCCTCTGAGTGATACCCTTAAAGGTGTATTTCACACATTTTATGTAGAGTTTTATGTAAACGTGACAGGACTGACCAAAACATGGGGACAGTTGTAAAATAGAATTTATTTGTAGAATTTATATATAATTTTATGTTTTTGATCAGTTGATGTGAATGATAACAGCTTAAACTTGTTATTGATGAGTTTTTTTTTTTAAATAACAGTTTGTAGCATAACAAAACTATGAAAGCTGTAGCTCCAATTTGGCTGAGGACAAGGGCATGGACAGGATTTGTAATTTTCAAAAGTGTTTTTAATAAAGAAAAAAATATCTGAGAACCTAATGAATGACATATTCCTTTACAGAACAACTCACAGAAATCAACTATGAGCCAGTTTTAGAAATTTTTGGATGAAATACTTTTTTATTCACTGTAACAATTCAAGGACAGATAATGTACGTTTCTGGTAGAATGTCCCATATATATATATAAATACACACACACACACATATATATATATATATATATATATATATATATATATATATATAGACTAGAGAGAGAGAAAGAGAGAGAAATTCAACGTCAATCCTCCACACTCCATGTAATTAACAGACAGAATGTGCACAATAAGCTGGTTTGCAAACTGCCATGAAACGTCAAAGAAGGACTTTTATTTTGGTCTGTGATGTGACGTCATAATTCTGCGCATCCCCTCGTCTGTTGTGATTCGGGCTGAAGAAAGGTTTGTGTTTTTAAACATTTAAAGCGTTTAAATAGATACAAATCGTTCAATCACAATGATACCAACAATGTAAAACGAGTGAATTATAAATCCTTGTAATATCATATTGCCTGTTTAACATTAATTAACGTTATTTTTGTGAGTAAAGCGCATCCTTACATGAGTAAGTTAACATTAAAGGTGCTTCTCATTTTGCTCCCTATGAATCAGTTTATCGTAAACACGAATTTGGTAACGGCAATTAATGATGAAGGAACAGCTTTTCCAAACAAGGTTGATAATGATTCATTGATTTCAAGCGCTCGTTTCATCGCATGCTGAAGAAACATTGTTGGTATAAATGCAACGAGAACACAAACATTGTGTTTATTAACCAGTTCCTAATGTTTTGAAACCTACAACTCATTAAATACAACTAAATATGAAATGTCTGTATAATTTGTGTGTTTGATATTAGTTGTGTTAGTTTTGAGGGGTTTTTGAGGCCATTTAACCCTTTAAGGCCAAGGCATTTTTTCCAAGTTTTTTTCTTTCTTTCTTTCTGAGTGACATACACAAAAAGACTCATAAGTTCAAAACTATAGCAAGGAGAGTCAAAAGATTGGTATTGATAGAGACCCTTTTAGAAAAAAAAAAAATCATTACATTTGGACATCCTCATGCTGAGAAAATACTTTTTTTAAATTACATTACACAAATGACACATCTTTTTTTATTTGACATGCAATAATTCGGAGGAAATAAGGTAGGAGGACAAATCTTGTTTTGGTCATGTTTGTTTTGGTCACTGCTGACGTGATCTTATCTCTAGCACTCCTTGCACATGAGTTATTGCAGGCACATATCAGCACGTTATCAAACCGGCATAATTTTTCATATCGGTCAATGACAATTATATTTTCAGCCTTTATCGGCCGATTCGGATGTTGTGCTGATAATATCGTGCATCCCTAACATATGTGTTATTCCATTCAGGGGTTGCTTAGTCATTTGATTATGATTTTTATTTCATGGGGTGTTGTACCGCCGGCAATACACTTAGGGTATAGGCTAAAGGATTAAAGGGTTAGTTCACCCAAAAAATTGTATTCTGTCATTAATGACTCACCCTCATGTCGTTCCAAACCCGTAAGACCTTCGTTCATCTTCGGAACACAAATGAAGATATTTTTGATGAAATCTGAGAGCTTTCTGTCCCTCCATTGACAGCAACGTCATTGCAACTTTCAAGGCATGAGGGTTAGTAATTAATGATTGAATTTTCATTTTTGGGTGAACTATTCCTTTAAGGCCATTCCCTCTGATTGACTCTTACTAGTGCACTGACTACTGAACTAGGGTGCTGATTGAGATGCACACAGAGATTTAGTTTTGATTTAATTATTTTTGTTAATTATTCTTATCTTAAACACGACAGAGTGTCCAAACACAGAAAACTCCTGGTGATGCAGCTGAGATCCACGTGACACTATTATAAAGATGGCGTTTGTTAAAGAGGAGAGTGAAGACATGAAGATTGAAGAAACATTCAGCGTGAAACAAGAAGATACTGAGGAACAAACAGGTTGGTTTCATTCTCAAAACTGAACTCCGTCATTTAATATATTGACGTCAACAGAAATGAATTATATTTTTGAAGAATGTCATATGAGTCCTAATTCAAGTTATTTTATTTGACATGGAGCAGGTCACTTGATGTTGAGCATCAGTTATTATGACATGCACACATTAAGTTAGAAAAAACTAATATGAATTAGGGTGTGATTAGATGTGATGGTTAGGAAATTTTCCCACCGCTTATTTGACATGTTACAACACCGGTATGACGGGGGTGGGTGGGTAGTTTGTCCCTCTTTTGCACCTCGCTTTTAAATCGCTCATTCGAAGGTGAAAGTAAAATTTGCACGGCCACACAGGCATTGATAAAGGTGCAGATCGAGCGTTTTAATTAATTCCTATGGCACTTGTTCTTCCATACGAATAAACTGAATACGCTCTGTGCCAGTGGACACTGTAATGAATATGTCCGTGCGCATTTTACAAGTCGGGGCGGCATTTGCTTGAATGGTGAGTTCATTATTATTATTAATGAAAAACACAGCAAGTAGAAATACACAAGTCAGCTCCTGCATTGAGCAGACACATTCAGTTTTTAATTGTCTGTTGTCTAACTGAACTAAATTATTTTTGTTACTATAAGAAATCAAAAGGGCGGTGCTACAGTGGGCAAGTGATGTAACCGGTGCTGTGGCTGAACACTGGTAACACCGACTATCGCTGCAAGCCTAATATGAATGTAGCCTAAAAAATAATTATCAACACTATATCAAAGTTCCTTTCAAGGAAGGTCTGTTAACCCGGTGGCCATATTTGCGACACCTCCGTCTATTTCGGGCATCCAAGACCAAGGCTGCATCCGAAATTGCATACTCTCTTGAGGAGGTACTTATTTTGAATAAGTTATTACTTCACAACCGCTAACAAAGTATGTTCTATATATCATGAGTGTGTATGAATGTAATCCGGAAGTACTACATTCGCCATGCTGTCATTACTACTACCAGCATCAGTTATGTCGCTTCACTGCAATTCACAAATCCAATTAAAGTATCCATCGTATAGCACACTTCAGAATCTCACCAGAAGTCGTCACCCAGGTACTTTTTGCCTACTCTTTTATGAGTACTGTGAATTCGGACAATTATTTCTTCTATTAATCGGATGAAAAATCAAAAAAAATATTGAAATTTGTTTCACTAAAAAGTTCACAAATATTGATAGTTGTTTAAAACAAATGTTATTCCTAGAGATGTATCGATTGATTGGCCAGGGACCGGAAACAGACGATTTTTCGCATGATCGGCCCGTATCGTTGACCGGCCGGTCAGTCTCATGTCTTTCCAATTCCGAGCCGTTCCGTTTTGTTGCCAGTGGTGCAGGCAATAAATGTCACAACCACACTCACACTCACAGCCTCATGTAAACGTCATTGGCTTGGAAGTTCTTTACTGTGAGTAAAGACACAAAGTTCGCAATTTGCAATACTTGTAAGGCCAAAGTAAACCGTGGGGAAGCCACCACGAAAACGTTTAGAACATTGCTTTCCTAATTAGACACTAGTTTTGTCAATATTGTGCATAATTTTACTAAGTCCAACAGGGCTCACACCAAAATCAAGCGCACCACTGATCTATACAAGTGGCGGACACATAAAGCCTTCTCTCAAACATCTTGTGAGTCTCAAGTACCAAAATGGCTAAAACATAGAACGGTGTATCTGCAGTGACAGTTTTTGAACAAAACATATTTTGTATCCGTATACCAGGAGAAGGGTCCATTTTTACAGCTTAAGCCTGTGCATTGCTCCTGGCTTTAGGTGCTGTTTACATGACACTGTTTTCAACTAAAAACTGAAAACTTTTCGCCGTTTATTTACATGACAACGGCATTTGGGGGGCTTGAAAATGCAAACTTTTGAAAACGGGTTTTCAATACGGTTATTGTCTCCATGTAAATTATAAAAATAAGAATTTGTTATAACGGTGACATCATCCGCATGTGTATGGGCACGCAGTTTCTCTTTTCAAAGTGACATCTCCAGCTACTGCCCTTGCATGAATAATAGTGTTTTTAGTCGTTTTCGCAGATCCATGTGAACTGGGATCATTATGACAAAGTTGTTGTCTGTACATGGAAAACGTTTTTAGTACATTGGAATGTACTGCCTTAAATGCCACTAGGCTATGTTTATACTCAGTTCTCTAATGAATGTTTTCTAAAAGGATTCATCAGGAATCATATATAATATAATATTTGTTATAATGATGTGAGTTGGTTGTCAGTTTCTGTTTTCCATTACTACTGCATGTTACTACTATTTGTTTCTTTAAAAATACATGGATCTTGCCATAAAAATAGCCATAGATGACAGTAAAAACAAACAAACAAACATACCAAACTGTTATTCTGAAAATACATTATTAATACTAATAATAATAATTAATTGTATTTTTTATTTGACTATGCTAGTATTTTTTGCACTAGAAAAATATTTATTTGATTTTTGGTTACTTTTTATAATTTAATAAAAATAATACTTTGAATAATAATGGTTACTATTATTACAGTTTTACTATAAGTAGGGTTGGGTACCGAAACCCGGTTCCAATAGGTAAACGGTAGTAACGAGACCGAATAAGAACGAAACGTTCGGTGCCTGATTTCGGTGCCTGACTTTTTTCACCGCCCCCTATAAAACATCTCGCGGCACGAATGATCCAATAACAAAACATCTCCAGTTAACCAGCAGAGCATTCATTTAGTTCGTTTGTTAAATAAGACGTGATCTAGCGCTGAACTGTGTTTTTTAAATCAAGTGATCAAAGTGCTCGTTGCCGCTGCGATCAGTGGCGCGGATACAGTGTTTTCTCTTGTGGCTCGCGCACACCGCACTTTCTTCACTCGGACGCGCGCTTCAATACGTTGCAGAGATCGATCTATTTATGAGGCGCCGTCTATATGAGTATGTGCGTGGAGAGTTTGTGTGTACGTGCTCGCGTCTCAGATGAGTATGTGCGCGAGTTTGTGTGTATGTGCGTGGAGAGTTTGTGTGTGTGTGTGCTCGCGTCTCAGATGAGTATGTGCGCGAGTTTGTGTGTATGTGCGTGGAGAGTTTGTGTGTGTGTGCTCGCGTCTCAGATGAGTATGTGCGCGGAGAGCGCGTCTCGTGTGTGTAGAGTTTGCGTGTGTGTGCGTGAGCGACTTTAGATGTGACGTTGTGCATTTCATATAGTTGGAGCATTCAGCAGTATACATGTATGTGTGACTATATGTGTATGCAAGCGTTTTATGTGTGCGTGAATGAAGTTCGATTTAAGCCCTAGACGGCGCCTCATATCTATTCGTTCTGGTGAAATCACAAAATATAATGCACACAAAGTGTCCCTGCTTGATATACAACCTCTGATGAGCATAATCAGTAAAAAAAAAAAAAAATCTACGAATGCGGATTAGAACCCAAAACCTCTGACACTCTTGACTAAAGTTCAAGTTCAGCTGCAGTGTTCTTCTTCGGGTAAGTCTAGTATTTTAATGCCAACTGCAAATCTTGCATATCAAGTATGAAGTAGGCTATATCAAGTATATTTATATGAGGCTATACTATGTGTGTTAAATATTTCTGCTCAGTGTCAGATATTTCTCTGTTTTGTAAAAGTCTATAATATATAATATGTAATATAATATATATATAATATATATAAATAATATGAGAAGACAAAATTTTGATCTTAACTTAAGTGTATTCGGCTACATCAGTAGCCTTCTAAATGGCACAATTTTTTATTTAATCAGAAATCAGAAAATCTTTTTCAGAAAACACACACAGGTATTATTTTTTTGATAAAGTGTGTGCGGTTTCGTTTTCTTAAGCACCGGTTTAAGAACCGTTTAAGCACCGGAACCGTTTGAAAAATACCGAGTAGGTACTGGTATCGGATAAAACCCAACCAATACCCAACCCTAACTATAAGTGAAATCTGAGACATACGGCTATGTTCGTCTTGAGCCGAAGATTTCAAAGTTATACTTTGAGTCTGTGACTAACGGTTCAGGAGTTATGGCCAAAAATGTGCAACTTTTATGTTTTTAGTGCTGTAGCAATAAAATAGTGTAATTGCCTCTAAAAATGTAGCTCTACCATCTGGTCAAGTTTCAAGTCTTTAGGCCTTACAATTTGGTCTGCATAATCAGGTTTTGGGCAGAAAAAATATAATAATAAAAATCCTAACAATAACAATAGGGTTTTAGTGCTATGTGCTTGAACCCGTAAAATCCTTACAATGACAATAAGGTTTCCCTAATAAAAATCCTTACAATTACAATGGGGTTTCAACACTTTGTGCTTGAACCCCTAATAAAAATTCTTACAGTAACAGTAGGGTTTCAGAACTTTGTGCTTGAACCCCTTATAATAGCCTGATAAAAATCTAAACTTACGTTTTATTATTAATATCCAACTGAACACAACAGATTTTTTTTTAATTCTCCAAACCAACATTTTTCCAATTTAACCAAATTGAGCTTATTTATTGACCATGCAACTTTTTGAAGGTGGAAGAAGGCTGTTCTACAAATGTTAGAAATCAGAGGACAAATCCATTCAGATCTACAATCTTTTGTGCAGAGGTTTTTGATGCAATAATTAATTCTTCAGTTTTGGTAGGAATTAATAGAATAAATTAACTTGACATTCCATCTTTTATAACATTAATACATTATGCTACAGAGTTATGATGTTTTGTTAGGTTTTGGGGAATTTTAAAAACCCCTATTCTGCATAAAATAATGATAAAAGCAGAGGACCTAATACTGAGCCCTGTGGCACACCCATACTTGTGATTGATAAGATATCTCTTAATTTACACAAGTTAAGTTATAGCAGTCGAATAGATGGGACCTGAACCATGCTGATGCTTGTCCACAAATATCAACATAATTCTCAAGCTGTCCAAGAGAATGTTGTGGTGTGTTGATGAAAGATGTAATGAAAGATGTAACTTTATTAAGCACAGTTTCTGTGCTACAATGGGGCTTAAATCCTAGCTGATGTTTTTTGTGTTTTTTTTACAGATACTTTTACTCTGCATATGTGATTATTGTTGAGAGAACAATATTTTTGAGATTGGTCCATAATTAACCAGTTCCCCTGGACGACTGTGTGTGTGTGTTTACACTTTATTTTGGAGGTCCCCTTTGAACATTCTGTTGACTATAATTAACTTTTAATGAGAGTTAGTAATAATAATAAAAAATAGTAACTTGGTACATTTATATAGCGCTTTTTCTGGGTACTCAAAGCGCTTTACATGGAAGGGGGAATCTCCTCAATCACCACCAATGTGCAGCATCCACCTGGATGATGCGACAGTAGCCATATTGCGGCAGAACACCCACCACACACCAGTTTATTGGTGGAGAGGAGAGAGAGCGCGATGAAGCCAGTCAGTATGTAGGGATGATTAGGAGGCCATGGTGGACAGAAACCAATGGGCAAATTTGGCCAGGATGCCGGGGTTACACCGTACTCTTTTTTTTTTTTTTTTTTTTTTCAGAAGGACATCCTAGGATTTTTAATGACCACAGAGAGTCAGGACCTCAGTTTAACATCTCACCCAAAGGACGGTGCTCTTTTACAGTATAGTGTCCCCATTACTATACTGGATTGTTAGGACCCACACAGACCACAGGGTGAACAGCGCCCCCCCACTAACACCTCTTCCAGCAGCAACCTGGTTTTCCCAGGGGGTCTCCCATCCAGGTGCTAACCAGGCTCAACCCTGCTTGGCTTCAGTGGGCAACCAGTCTTGGGCTACAGGATGATATGGCTGCTGGCATGAAGTAGACATGAAGTTTTTTTGGATAAGGGGGTTTGAAAACTGCCAGTTTTAAAGTTTTTGGGATGTGTCCTAAACAAAGCAAAGATTTGACAATGTTGTTTTGAGATAACAGAAAACACAATTTTTTGGTAGCTTAGTAGTTATGGGATCTAGCATACATGTTTTTGGTTTTGATGCTTTAGTTTACATGTCTAAATGTTTTAATGTCTGTTGTTCTGTGACAGAAAACTGGGGTTAACTTTTATTTGTCTTTTTTTCGCTTAGACCTGATGCCACTGAAAGAGGAAAGTGAAGTACTGAATGAAATGGAAGAAAAAGATCTGTATCAGAATCATCATCATGCTTTCATGACTCAAGAAAAATCATTTAGTTGCTCACAGACTGAGATGACATCCTCACAAAAAACAGCTCAGAAGATAGGAACTGAAAGTAATTTCACCTGCTTTCAGTGTGGAAAGTGTTTCAATCAACATGAAAACCTTATAGTCCACATGGGAATTCACACTGAAGAGAGCTCTTTTACCTGCCAACAGTGTGGAAAAGGATTTACTCAAAAAGGAACCCTTAACAGGCACATGAGAATTCACAGTGGTGAGAGCTCTTTCACCTGCCAACAGTGTGGAAAGAGTTTCGCTCAAAAAGGAAACCTTAAGAAACACATGCGAATTCACACCGGAGAGAAGCCTTATACCTGCAGACTGTGTGGAAAGAGTTTCACAGTAGCGCTAAACCTTAGGTATCACATGAACAGTCACAGTGGAGAAAAGCCATTCAGATGTGATCAGTGTGGAAAGAGATTCACACGTAAAGAACACTTTAAAAACCACATGAAGATTCACTCGAGAGAGAACTGTTTTGTATGTCATCAGTGTGGAAAAAGTTTCCCTGAAAAAGGAAACCTTAAAATCCACATGAGACTTCATACTGGAGAGCAGCCTTACACATGCACTCAGTGCGGAAAGAGTTTCACATATAAAAAATCCCTTGATGCCCACATGAGAAATCACACTGGAGAGAACCCTTTCACTTGCCAACTGTGCGGAAAGAGCTTCACTCAGAAAGGAAACCTTAAAATCCACATGGGAGTTCACACTGGAGAGAGCTCTTACACCTGCCAACAGTGTGGAAATAGTTTCACTCAAAAAGGAACCCTTAACAGACACATGAAACTTCACACAGGAGAGAGCTCTTTCACCTGCCAACAGTGTGGAAAGTGTTTCAATCAAAAAGGAAACCTTAAAAAACACGAGAATTCACACCGGAGAGAAGCCTTATACCTGCATCATTTTCCCGTTATAACTTTAAAGCTGCTTTGAAACAATCTATTGTATTGAAGGAAGTGGAGTCTAGAATACACTGCTGCTTCAATCTATATCTGAGTGTTTATAATCAAGGTATTAATCAATATTTTTCTTTCTAAATATCAAATGAGTTTAATGACTTCTCCAAGCGTATGAGATTTGACTTTGTTATAGAAGTAACCAGTGTGATTACTGAAGTGTGATTATTTTTTTTTGATGTTCTTTAATGTCTATATTAAATATCTGAGAGGTGACAGGGTCTGGCCCATGCTAGGAATGCAGTAACGGTGCTTGCTCATTCAGCCCAGCTTCCAGAAATGAAATATGGACTTGTTTTGTTTGAGAAAGGTCTTCAACGTGTGTTAAAACATCTTCTAGCACACTATGACAACTATAGGTCACGAGGGGTTACATTGGAACCAATAGTTTAAGACACACAGTCTTGTGACCTCGGAGGGCCACTTGTACCTAACTCAGGGTCCTGGTGGCTGCCGTATAGACTATGGAGATGTGCTACTGCCTATCAGTCCATGTGTGGAAATTTACTATGTTTATCTATTTCTTAGCCAATCAGAATCATTCAACCTGAAGCAAGGACATTGCTTAGACCTTGGTGAAGGGTATAATTGCTGTGATCTTTGTAACTGTAAGCGGGGCGACCTACAAACTCCTTGTGATTCTTGAAGCTGACTTCTGCTGATGAAACTGAGAAAACTATCTTCAGTAAAAAAAATCTTACATTTATTATAATTCTGACTCTTGTCTTACATTGACTGCACTTCTAACTCCTGGTCTTAATTAATCAAATCTGGTCCTTGGGTCTTTAACTGTAAATTCCCTGACAGTATAAAGCGCTATTTAAATAAAGGTGATTTGACTGTGGAAAAAGTTTCACGCCAGAACTAAACCTTTTGTATTCCTTGAACAGTCACTGGAGAAAAGCCGATCAGATGAGATAATTGTGAAAGAGATTCACTTATAAAAGTAAACCTTAACCCTTTTAAACGGGGTGTGTCATCGCTGACACATCCAACCAGCTGTATTTATGTTATCATAACTTTTCAGCCATTTGCACTATCAAAATAATTCAAATTACTCCAGACATTAGATGACAGTAGTCATGCGCTTTTATATGGCTTATTATGGTAATTCCATGATTTCCATCAGCCAATGACAGCAGCTTTTGGGGAGAGCAGTAAGGAAGGATTTGAACAGAGATACGAAGCATGGCAAGTTAGAGTGTTTTGGATTGCATAATATAATAATTAAATAAATAAAAAGATTGCAAATGTAGGAGTATACACTAGAAAAGGCGATTGCGATGATTGTTAATGAGACTTGCGGCCAGGGACAAGCGGCCAGGGCTGAGCACCTCCGCAAACTAATAGAAAACAACCAAAATAATCCAAGGTTTTTATTTAACACCGTGGCTAAACTAACAAATAAACAGACGTCACCCGAACAAAATATCCCGTTACAGTTCAGTAGTAATGATTTCATGAACTTCTTCACTGAGAAAATAGAAAGCATCAGAACCACAATTGTAAACGTTCAATCTTCAATTGCGCCTTATAATTCAGCTTCAATTATCACCCCGCAAGAACAATTACAGTGCTTTACAACTATAGAACAAAAAGAGTTAAATAAACTTATCACTTCATCCAAAACAACAACATGTTTATTAGATACTATACCAACTAAACTATTGAAAGAAGTGTTACCTGTAGTGGAAGAGCCTCTCCTCAATATTATTAACTCGTCTTTATCTTTAGGTCATGTTCCAAGAACATTTAAACTGGCAGTTATAAAACCTCTCATTAAGAAACCACAATTAGATCATAATAATCTAGCAAATTATAGACCCATTTCAAATCTTCCATTTATGTCTAAAATATTAGAAAAAGTGGTGTCCGCTCAACTGGGCTCTTTCTTGCAACAAAATTATATCTATGAAAAGTTTCAGTCTGGATTCAGACCGCATCATAGCACTGAAACTGCGCTCGTTAAAATCACAAATGATTTACTTTTAGCTTCTGACCAAGGCTGTATCTCAATACTAGTTTTACTTGATCTTAGTGCTGCGTTCGATACTATAGATCACACAATACTCTTAGATCGACTACAAAATTATACTGGTGTTCAAGGACAAGCATTAAGCTGGTTCAAATCATACCTGTCTGACCACTACCATTTTGTCTATTTAAATGGAGAAAAATCTATCATAACTCCAGTAAACTATGGAGTGCCGCAGGGATCTGTGTTAGGCCCTCTGTTATTCTCAATATATATGATGCCACTCGGAAATATTATAAGGAAACATGGAATTAGTTTCCATTGTTATGCTGATGACACTCAAATATATGTTTCATCACGGGCGGATGAAAACGCTAAATTTTCCAAATTGACAGAGTGTGTTAAAGATATAAAAGATTGGATGACGCGTAGTTTTCTTTTATTAAATCCAGACAAGACAGAGGTAATACTTATCGGTTCAAAAAACCGCCCACAAAACCTCGCACAATACAACTTTAACATCATAGGATGTCCTGTTACTTTATCATCTACAGTAAAAGACCTGGGTGTTATACTTGATTGCAACCTGTCTTTTGAAAATCATATTTCATATGTTACAAAAACTGCCTTTTTCCACCTTAGAAACATTGCTAAGCTACATAATATGCTATCAGTTTCTGATGCAGAAAAGTTAGTTCATGCATTCATGACCTCGAGACTAGATTACTGTAATGCTTTATTAGCTGGTTGTCCTGCATCCTCAATAAACAAGCTACAGTTAGTCCAAAATGCCGCCGCTAGAGTTCTTACGAGATCAAGAAAATATGATCATATAACACCGATTTGATCATCATTGCATTGGTTACCTATAAAGTTCCGTATTAATTACAAGGTATTGCTACTGACTTATAAAGCCCTAAACGGCTTAGCTCCAGTCTATTTAACGGATCTTCTATCACCATATAATCCATCGCGCTCTTTAAGATCACTAAATTCAAGGCTTTTGGTCATACCTAGGATATCCAGAACCACTAAAGGAGGAAGAGCATTTTCACATTTGGCTCCAAAACTCTGGAATAGTCTTCCTGATACTGTTCGTTGCTCAGACTCGCTCTCCCAGTTTAAAACTAGATTAAAGTCGCATCACTTCAGCCAGGCATTCATATAATATTTTTAATCTTACAGTTCAAAATACAATCCGGTCTTTAGCTCATAAATGCCAGAGGAGAACTGGCCCCCGACTGAGCCTGGGTTCTCCCAAGGTTTTTTTTCTCCATTAGGTCACCTGATGGAGTTTTAGGACACCATTAGGTCACTTGATGGAGTTTTTCGGTTCCTTGCCACTGTTGCCTTTGGCTTGCTCAGTTGGGGATATTTTGGGGATATTTAATTTAATTTTATCAATCAATAAATTCCACTTGAAACAAACCTTGTTGTATTATTTTAATTTAATACTGTGAAGCTGCTTTGATACAATCTGTATTGTGAAAAGCGCTATATAAATATACTTGACTTGACTTGACTTTAAATATATAAATAGGTTATATAAATATGCCTTAAATAAAATCTTCACACAATAATAAATAAAAAGAACTCAAACATGTACCCAGCCAGCGGGCGGGCTACGTTTCACACCACACAATTTTTGAAGAGTTTTGAAACATAATCGTATGCTTATAAGGCATCGTGGAGGAACAGTAGTGCGTCCACAGTGGATGGACTGAGGCGTGTTCTCCTCTCTTCAATGGTACGGCCAGCCGCACTGAAAACCCTCTCGCTGCTGCTGCTGCTGCTGGCCGGCACACAGAGCACCTGCCGTGCCAACTGAGACAGTTTGGGATACACGCTGTTGGTCTTCCACCAGCCCAGCAGGTCCTGATCGTCGGTCATTGTTGGCCTTTGGCGGACGTAACTGTCAACCTCATCCTCTTCTGATTCGGTCTCCCTGACCCCTAATACATTTTCCCATTCATCAAAGCGCTGTGTTTTCTTTGCGGCGGGTGCCGGTGCTGCTGCCGACAACGAAGCCCTCGTCTCCTGGCTCGCTTCACCTAGGCCCTCGGGTACCGGTTGCTGCGCAGCTGACAGGCGGGACTTGACATATTGTTGCACATTTACCCTTTGGTCAGTGGGCAGCATCCACAACTGATTAAATTTCGGCCACAGGAATGTTGCAGCTTTGTGGAGATCAGTGACAGACTTGCCCATTTTTTCCTGCAACCAGTGCGCATGGCGTTGACGCACAGCCACCAGCTGTGCAGTATCATTGGCATTTTGCTGGCAGTGGTGTCGGAGTCGCTCTACCCATAGCAGCGCAAGATGCAGTGTGGGATATTTGTCCCCCTCCAGTTCACGCTGAGCATCATAAAAGGGCTTCAAAAATGACACCATCATGCCCAAAGTGTCGGGGGTTATTTTTTCAATCCTGTCACTCTCTCCACGCGCTTCCAGTTTGTCCTGCAGCTCTGCGTAAATGTCACTGATGGATTTAAGGGTCAAATACACAGTGCTGAAGCGTGTATCTACCATCTGCAGGATGGTCTTTGAGAGCTGCGCTGTCATTCCCGACTGCTTTACATATCTGTAGAGACAATAAGAGAGCGTGCTGCTGTTACACAAATGAGTAGCCTAGTGATAATCATCAAACACAAACTAAAGACTCAGATTATATTACCTATTATATTATATTATTATATATGACTGTCTTATATATGTTTTTTTTTCCTCTCCATGACGGATTTTTTGACTGATGTGACTTATACTCCAGAGCGACTTATAATCAGAGATGTATAAAGTACTAGAGACCCAGACTTTTTTTTATTTTTTTATTTTTTTTATTTAAAGCTTTTCACATTTTTACAGAACAACCCCCCACCCCTTGCCAGCAAATAAGTAACAAGTAAAAAAAAAAAAGATAAATGCCTCTATATACATATGTATAAGTGCATATACACACAGAAACATACAATATCCATACATACATGTATACATATACACATTGCAAACCTCTACATACACATACATTAAAAGTAAAATACTTAAAAGAAAATGCCAATACCAATGTTTACCCAATTATGAAAAAAAGTGAATTATTGCACCCTGCAAGATGCTATATAATCTACAGTACCACACCTATTAGAGTATATGTCCAGTATGTTAAATTCCATGATCACCTTCCAGAAAATTCATAAAGGACTTCCAAATCTGTAAGAATTTCTTCGGTTTACCAGCAATTTCATATCTGATCTTTTCCATATGTAGTACACTGCTAAACTCTGTAAGCCACATCTCATATTTAGGTACAAACTCTTTGTTCCACGTCAACAAGATTGTCTTCTTTGCTATTGTCATCCCATATTGTATCGACTGGATTTGATTAAGGTTATAGGTCTCTAAAGAAGGGGCCCAGCCTAATATCGCAACAAGGGGGTCATGAGGAAAATCAGTCTTAAGTACCTTTGAGTAAAAACAAAAGACCTCAGACCAGAATTTACATATTTTTGGGCAGAACCAAAATAAATGAGCCAATGTACCCTCATTAGACTTGCATTTAATACACATAGGTGAGACAGAGGGATATATAGAATGTAATTTTGTACAAGAGTAGTGCAGTCTATGCACAACTTTGTATTGTATCAGTTGAAAATTAGAACTGATGGAGCAAGATCTAACACCTCGGAGGGCCTCGGCCCAGGAGTCTTCTGAAATATCTATACCCAGGTCTTTTTCCCAGGACATCTTTAAATATTGTGTACGAGGAACTCTGGAGTCATTTAAGCATTCAACAAATTTAGAAACCAGACCCTTCATGTCAAGTTCAGAGGTCATACAATAATAAAGATGCTCAGGGGGTTTATAGGTTTCAAAATTCGGTATATTACTTTTAACATAGTTTCGTACTTGTAAATACCTGAAAAAATGAGAGGGGGGTAGGTCAAACTTTTGTCTGAGCTGGGCAAAAGAAGCAAATACATTGTTAATGTATAAATCACCTATCAATACAATTCCTTTTTCTTTCCATGAGGAAAAAGTTGTATCTGTCTGCGAGGGAGGAAATGCATGGTTATAGGCTATAGGAGTAAGAGAACAAGTTTGAGGGAGTTTAAAGACCTTCCTAAGCTGATACCACATCTTTAAAGAGTTTACAACGATAGGGTTACATTTCTTAAATTTTCTAATAGGTTTATTTTCTGCAAAAAGTAAAGCGGGGAGGGAGGAATCCTGAATATCCCGCTCAATAACGAGCCATGCAGGAACGGTGGTAGTCAATACCTCGGGATATGCACTACGCCAATACATTAAGGCCCTTAAGTTGGCTGCCCAATAGTAGTGTTGAAAACAGGGAAGGCCTAAGCCTCCTACATCTCTCGTTTTACAGATATGAGCTTTAGATATACGATGGGCTTTATACCCCCAAATAAATGGCATGATCACCGAATCAAGTGTCTTAAAGAATGATTGGGTTAGAAATATTGGGACATTTTGAAACAAATAGAGAAACCTGGGTAAGGTAACCATTTTGATTGCTTTGACACGACCAATCATTGCTAAAGGGAGTACTCGCCAAGTCTCTACTTCACTCTTCAGTTTGTCTATCATAACTTTGTGATTTGTTTCATATAAACTTTTGAAATGTCTAGGGACAGTGATACCAAGATATTTTAATTCACTTACAGTTCTAAAGGGGAGGTTATTAACAAAAACTGGATCCATCGTATCATATAATGGCATAAACTCACTTTTCTGCCAGTTAACAGTATATCCAGAAAGGGTACCAAACTCCCTGATTAGGTCAAACAAGAAAGGCAGAGATCTCTCTGGCTCTGAAAGAAAAAGAAGAACATCATCCGCATATAATGAGATCTGGTGTTTTAAACCGCCTATCGTTACAGGAGAAATATGCGGATGATTTCTTATACTTATCGCTAAAGGTTCCATCGCGATAGCAAAAAGTAAAGGGCTCAGTGGGCAGCCCTGACGGGTACCACGATGAAGGCGGAAAGAGGGTGATCTGTTATTGTTTGTGAGAACGGAGGCAGAGGGGCAAAGGTACAACATCTCAACCCACGAAGAAAAATTTTGTCCCAGTCCAAATTCTTCGATGGTGCTTAATATGTAGGACCATTCCACACTGTCAAATGCTTTATAAGCATCCAAGGCTAAAATCGCTATTTTGTCATGTTTTCCTTTACTCCTATACACAATGTTCATGAGCCTACGTACATTATGAAAAGAAAGTCTCCCGGAAATAAAGCCTGTTTGGTCTTCATGTATTATTGAACTGATACATTTACTTAACCGATTTGCTAAGATTTTAGTAAATATTTTAAGATCATTACCGAGGAGGGAAATGGGTCTATAAGAGGAAGGGTCCGTACTATCTTTATCTTTCTTTAAAATCAATGCAATATTGGCCGAATAAAGTGTTTCTGGTAATTTTTTGTTTTCAATAGAATTCTTAAACATCCTTAACATCAAGGGGCCAATTTGATTAGAGAAAGCTTTATAAAATTCTATGCAGAAACCATCTGGACCAGCCGCTTTCCCATTAGGAAAACTTCTAATAGCTGCAAAGACTTCTTCCAATGTAATGTCTGAATTTAAGTTTTCCCTTGCATCCTCACTGATTTTAGGAAGTCCTAAGGAGCGGAGGAATTTTGTAATATCAACTGAATCTACAGTACTTTTAGAGGAATATAATTCCTGATAGAATTCCCGGAATACATTATTTATTTCTGTTGGTTTATTGGTCAAGGCCCCGGATTTTAGCTTGATGGTTTTTATGGCTCTACTAGCTTGTATGCCCCTAAGTTGACGAGCTAACAAGCGGTTGGGTTTGTCACCTAGTTCAAATTGTCTCTGCTTTATCTTTGATAAAAGGGTACTAATTTGGGCAGATAAGAGTGTATTATATTCATATTTTAGCTTCATAATACTCGCCAAAGTTAAATTGGACGATGTGAGTTTGAACTGATACTCTAGCACTGGCAGCTCTGTCTCAATTTCTGAAAGTCTTTTGCCCCTCTGCTTTTTCAGTTCTGCTTGAAAAGCTATAATTTGGCCTCTAATGACAGCTTTAAGAGCTTCCCATAATGTTGAATCGGACACATCCCTCTTATCATTCAGAGTAAGAAATTCAGCAATATGGGTGGCAAAAGTTTCCTCAAAATGGTCCTCATTTAACAGAGTTGGGATTAAAACGCCAAGAATAGGGGGGGGTTTCAATCCCAAAGTCAACTGCAATAGAAACCGGGGAGTGATCAGATATTAGAATATTATGATACTTAGAGGATAAGATCTTGGCGGTTAACTTGAAATCTGTTAAAAAATAGTCGATCCTTGTATATGAATTATGAACATTAGAAAAAAAAGAATAGTCTTTGTCAGTAGGGTGCTGAAGTCTCCAAATATCAAGTATATTAAGTGAATGAATGAGATTATTAAGAACAGTAGCTGAATTAGAAGGTTTGGGAGGGCTGGGGGAGTGCCTATCCATAAAAGGATCCAAGATGCAATTGAAGTCCCCTCCAATAATAAGATGAGTGGAGTCGACATCAGGAATGATATTAAAAACAGATCGAAAAAAATGTGGGTCATCGAAATTAGGAGCGTATAAATTCACAAATGTAACATGTTTCTCTAAAATTGTGCCAGTCACAATAAGATAACGACCGTTGATATCCTGTTTAGTGGACAAATGTTGAAAGGGAATATTCTTACGTATTAATATAGACACTCCACGGGCCTTTGAAGAGAAAGTAGAGTGGTACATTTGGCCTATCCACCTACATCTAAGTCTGTGAGCACAGGAATGCTTAATATGAGTCTCTTGCAGGAACAATATGTCTGCATGCAAAGAATTCAAATGCGTGAAGACTTTAGATCTTTTAACAATATCATTTAAACCGCGCACATTCCAGCTCAGAATATTCAAATGCTTCTTAAGGGCGCTCATCTAAGTAGCTTGGGGTAAACCACAGGGTCAAATATGTGACAATTAAGTACAGGCATAGGCATTGTTAGGTGTGCAAAACAAACAAAAAAACAAATAAACATTTCTGATACAAAGATAAGCTGGCATAAGTTTAACCCAATAAACTCGCATCTCGAACCCCCGCGAAAATCAAAATACCCCATTACTAAACGTGGGACAGCCGAACGGGACACAAAGAGGAGGGAAAAAAATAAATAAAGCGAAAAAGAAGACAAAAATCGATCGACGACTTAACTGCTTTTAACCTAAGCTAACAACAACACACAGCTCCGTCTCCACTCGCAGTGGTAAGGAAAAAAAACTTCGCGTATAAATAAACGAATGAACATTCTGTATAACATTACCCATAAACAAACACAAAAGCATGAACAATCTTCAGACATTACTGACTTGGTCATTTTTTAGTCCTTAATGACAACATATAAGAGTGGCCCGACTGATCCGTCAAGAATTATATATCTAAATATATAAAAAGTCACGCTTAACGAGTCAATGGATTGCGCAGGCCATCAGTAGCTAGGAATAGTGTCTTACCATGATGTACCACAGTATAATCTGCTTCGCGATCCATCACCGTGAGAGATTGTCAATGTATGATTCGGCCTCCTGCGGGGACGAAAATATTTTCTTCGTCTTCTCATGAGTGAAGATGAGTTCTCACCGCCACGATCACTCGAAGTTGAAGGTGGTGTTTCTGGTTCTTCCATCTCGAAACAAATTAAAGCTCAAATGTTCTCAATGAAGGCAGGCAGCAGAGCGAAAGGCAGAACGGGAGAGCGCGCGGTCTTCTTGATCGCTGAGCCAGCTTCATCAAACCTGGTGACAGAGCCATCTACCGCTCTGGCAGTGATAATGTGGGTTTGGAATGATTCGTAAAAAAAAAATTTTGTAACGAGTAACGATGCAGCACATAAAAAACTTATCGGAGTAAAAGTATTAAACTCATCGAAAATATGTACTGAAGTAAAAGTGGAAGTAGGAGAAAAAAATAATACTCTAGTAAAGTACAGATACAGCATTTTAGTACTTAAGTACAGTAGTGAAGTAGTTCTACTTCGTTACTATACATCTCTGGCCGGGTCCAAACAAAGAGAGTTTCAGTTCTGAGAGTTTCACCTGCCAGCTGCTAATGTGTTGCGAGCATTCTTGCTGACCGCACAAGCCGGCATCCAGCCTACGTCCAACCGCCTGCGTTGGTGGTATAGTGGTGAGCATAGCTGCCTTCCAAGCAGTTGACCCGGGTTCGATTCCCGGCCAACGCATTGCCTTTTGTACGGCCAACTCCTTCTGTAACTCGTGGCTGGAGCAAAACTTTTGTATGGGTCTTTGGGCAGCAGTAAAGGACTAGGTCTCCCCGTCGGGGAATCGAACCCCGGTCTTCCACGTGACAGGCGGAGATACTGTCCACTATACTAACGAGGAGTTGCAGAGACATGTAGTCCTCCCCGATCAGCGCGACTGCAGCTCGCTGCAAACAGCCTTCCCATTTTCAGGAACGGCCTTGTGCGTCATTTTAGGCCATCGCTTCACAAGGAGCCAGTGCAGCCGAAAAAATCATCTAATACTATTTAAATATGAAGTGTCTGTATAAAAGGTGTTACGTTATTAAAGTAGAGAGCTTGTTTTTTAATAAAAAGCTTGGTAGGTCAGGTCAATAAGTTCATGCGTTTTTTGTTTCTTTTTCAGTGCCGGGTCCAAACAAAGACAGTTTCAGTTCTGAGAGTTTCACCTGCCAGCTGCTAATGTGTTGCGAGCATTCTTGCTGACCGCACAAGGCGCCATCCAGCCTACGTCCAACCGACTGCGTTGGTGGTATAGTGGTGAGCATAGCTGCCTTCCAAGCAGTTGACCCGGGTTCGATTCCCGGCCAACGCATTGCCTTTTGTACGGCCAACTCCTTCTGTAACTCGTGGCTGGAGCAAAACTTTTGTATGGGTCTTTGGGCAGCAGTAAAGGACTAGGTCTCCCCGTCGGGGAATCGAACCCCGGTCTTCCGCGTGACAGGCAGAGATACTGTCCACTATACTAACGAGGAGTTGCAGAGACAGGTAGTCCTCCCCGATCAGCGCGACTGCAGCTCGCTGCAAACAGCCTTCCCATTTTCAGGAACGGCCTCATTTTAGGCCATTGCTTCACAAGGAGCCAGTGCAGCCGAAAAAATCATCTAATACTATTTAAATATGAAGTGTCTGTATAAAAGGTGTTACGTTATTAAAGTAGAGAGCTTGTTTTTTAATAAAAAGCTTGGTAGGTCAGGTCAATAAGTTCATGCGTTTTTTGTTTCTTTTTCTGTGCCGGGTCCAAACAAAGAGAGATTCAGTTCTGAGAGTTTCACCTGCCAGCTGCTAATGTGTTGCGAGCATTCTTGCTGACCGCACAAGCCGGCATCCAGCCTACGTCCAACCGCCTGCGTTGGTGGTATAGTGGTGAGCATAGCTGCCTTCCAAGCAGTTGACCCGGGTTCGATTCCCGGCCAACGCATTGCCTTTTGTACGGCCAACTCCTTCTGTAACTCGTGGCTGGAGCAAAACTTTTGTATGGGTCTTTGGGCAGCAGTAAAGGACTAGGTCTCCCCGTCGGGGAATCGAACCCCGGTCTTCCGCGTGACAGGCGGAGATACTGTCCACTATACTAACGAGGAGTTGCAGAGATAGGTAGTCCTCCCCGATCAGCGCGACTGCAGCTCGCTGCAAACAGCCTTCCCATTTTCAGGAACGGCCTTGTGCGTCATTTTAGGCCATCGCTTCACAAGGAGCCAGTGCAGCCGAAAAAATCATCTAATACTATTTAAATATGAAGTGTCTGTATAAAAGGTGTTACGTTATTAAAGTAGAGAGCTTGTTTTTTAATAAAAAGCTTGGTAGGTCAGGTCAATAAGTTCATGCGTTTTTTGTTTCTTTTTCTGTGCCGGGTCCAAACAAAGAGAGATTCAGTTCTGAGAGTTTCACCTGCCAGCTGCTAATGTGTTGCGAGCATTCTTGCTGACCGCACAAGCCGGCATCCAGCCTACATCCAACCACCTGCGTTGGTGGTATAGTGGTGAGCATAGCTGCCTTCCAAGCAGTTGACCCGGGTTCGATTCCCGGCCAACGCATTGCCTTTTGTACGGCCAACTCCTTCTGTAACTCGTGGCTGGAGCAAAACTTTTGTATGGGTCTTTGGGCAGCAGTAAAGGACTAGGTTTCCCCGTCGGGGAATCGAACCCCGGTCTTCCGCGTGACAGGCGGAGATACTGTCCACTATACTAACGAGGAGTTGCAGAGACAGGTAGTCCTCCCCGATCAGCGCGACTGCAGCTCGCTGCAAACAGCCTTCCCATTTTCAGGAACGGCCTCATTTTAGGCCATTGCTTCACAAGGAGCCAGTGCAGCCGAAAAAATCATCTAATACTATTTAAATATGAAGTGTCTGTATAAAAGGTTATTACGTTATTAAAGTAGAGAGCTTGTTTTTTAATAAAAAGCTTGGTAGGTCAGGTAGATAAGTTCATGCGTTTTTTGTTTCTTTTTCTGTGCCGGGTCCAAGCAAAGAGAGATTCAGTTCTGAGAGTTTCACTTGCCAGCTGCTAATGTGTTGCGAGCATTCTTGCTGACCGCACAAGCCGGCATCCAGCCTACGTCCAACCGCCTGCGTTGGTGGTATAGTGGTGAGCATAGCTGCCTTCCAAGCAGTTGACCCGGGTTCGTTTCCCGGCCAACGCATTGCCTTTTGTGCGGCCAACTCCTTCTGTAACTCGTGGCTGGAGCAAAACTTTTGTATGGGTCTTTGGGCAGCAGTAAAGGACTAGGTCTCCCCGTCGGGGAATCGAACCCCGGTCTTCCGCGTGACAGGCGGAGATACTGTCCACTATACTAACGAGGAGTTGCAGCGACAGGTAGTCCTCCCCGATCAGCGTGACTGCAGCTCGCTGCAAACAGCCTTCCCATTTTCAGGAACGGCCTTGTGCGTCATTTTAGGCCATCGCTTCACAAGGAGCCAGTGCAGCCGAAAAAATCATCTAATACTATTTAAATATGAAGTGTCTGTATAAAAGGTGTTACGTTATTAAAGTAGAGAGCTTGTTTTTTAATAAAAAGCTTGGTAGGTCAGGTCAATAAGTTCATGCGTTTTTTGTTTCTTTTTCAGTGCCGGGTCCAAACAAAGACAGTTTCAGTTCTGAGAGTTTCACCTGCCAGCTGCTAATGTGTTGCGAGCATTCTTGCTGACCGCACAAGCCGGCATCCAGCCTACGTCCAACCGCCTGCGTTGGTGGTATAGTGGTGAGCATAGCTGCCTTCCAAGCAGTTGACCCGGGTTCGTTTCCCGGCCAACGCATTGCCTTTTGTGCGGCCAACTCCTTCTGTAACTCGTGGCTGGAGCAAAACTTTTGTATGGGTCTTTGGGCAGCAGTAAAGGACTAGGTCTCCCCGTCGGGGAATCGAACCCCGGTCTTCCGCGTGACAGGCGGAGATACTGTCCACTATACTAACGAGGAGTTGCAGAGACAGGTAGTCCTCCCCTATCAGCGCGACTGCAGCTCGCTGCAAACAGCCTTCCCATTTTCAGGAACGGCCTCATTTTAGGCCATTGCTTCACAAGGAGCCAGTGCAGCCGAAAAAATCATCTAATACTATTTAAATATGAAGTGTCTGTATAAAAGGTGTTACGTTATTAAAGTAGAGAGCTTGTTTTTTAATAAAAAGCTTGGTAGGTCAGGTCAATAAGTTCATGCGTTTTTTGTTTCTTTTTCTGTGCCGGGTCCAAACAAAGAGAGATTCAGTTCTGAGAGTTTCACCTGCCAGCTGCTAATGTGTTGCGAGCATTCTTGCTGACCGCACAAGCCAGCATCCAGCCTACGTCCAACCGCCTGCGTTGGTGGTATAGTGGTGAGCATAGCTGCCTTCCAAGCAGTTGACCCGGGTTCGATTCCCGGCCAACGCATTGCCTATTGTACGGCCAACTCCTTCTGTAACTCGTGGCTGGAGCAAAACTTTTGTATGGGTCTTTGGGCAGCAGTAAAGGACTAGGTCTCCCCGTCGGGGAATCGAACCCCGGTCTTCCGCGTGACAGGCGGAGATACTGTCCACTATACTAACGAGGAGTTGCAGAGACAGGTAGTCCTCCCCTATCAGCGCGACTGCAGCTCGCTGCAAACAGCCTTCCCATTTTCAGGAACGGCCTCATTTTAGGCCATTGCTTCACAAGGAGCCAGTGCAGCCGAAAAAATCATCTAATACTATTTAAATATGAAGTGTCTGTATAAAAGGTGTTACGTTATTAAAGTAGAGAGCTTGTTTTTTAATAAAAAGCTTGGTAGGTCAGGTCAATAAGTTCATGCGTTTTTTGTTTCTTTTTCTGTGCCGGGTCCAAACAAAGAGAGATTCAGTTCTGAGAGTTTCACCTGCCAGCTGCTAATGTGTTGCGAGCATTCTTGCTGACCGCACAAGCCAGCATCCAGCCTACGTCCAACCGCCTGCGTTGGTGGTATAGTGGTGAGCATAGCTGCCTTCCAAGCAGTTGACCCGGGTTCGATTCCCGGCCAACGCATTGCCTTTTGTACGGCCAACTCCTTCTGTAACTCGTGGCTGGAGCAAAACTTTTGTATGGGTCTTTGGGCAGCAGTAAAGGACTAGGTCTCCCCGTCGGGGAATCGAACCCCGGTCTTCCGCGTGACAGGCGGAGATACTGTCCACTATACTAACGAGGAGTTGCAGCAACAGGTAGTCCTCCCCGATCAGCGTGACTGCAGCTCGCTGCAAACAGCCTTCCCATTTTCAGGAACGGCCTTGTGCGTCATTTTAGGCCATCGCTTCACAAGGAGCCAGTGCAGCCGAAAAAATCATCTAATACTATTTAAATATGAAGTGTCTGTATAAAAGGTGTTACGTTATTAAAGTAGAGAGCTTGTTTTTTAATAAAAAGCTTGGTAGGTCAGGTCAATAAGTTCATGCGTTTTTTGTTTCTTTTTCAGTGCCGGGTCCAAACAAAGACAGTTTCAGTTCTGAGAGTTTCACCTGCCAGCTGCTAATGTGTTGCGAGCATTCTTGCTGACCGCACAAGCCGGCATCCAGCCTACGTCCAACCGCCTGCGTTGGTGGTATAGTGGTGAGCATAGCTGCCTTCCAAGCAGTTGACCCGGGTTCGTTTCCCGGCCAACGCATTGCCTTTTGTGCGGCCAACTCCTTCTGTAACTCGTGGCTGGAGCAAAACTTTTGTATGGGTCTTTGGGCAGCAGTAAAGGACTAGGTCTCCCCGTCGGGGAATCGAACCCCGGTCTCCCGCGTGACAGGCGGAGATACTGTCCACTATACTAACGAGGAGTTGCAGAGACAGGTAGTCCTCCCCTATCAGCGCGACTGCAGCTCGCTGCAAACAGCCTTCCCATTTTCAGGAACGGCCTCATTTTAGGCCATTGCTTCACAAGGAGCCAGTGCAGCCGAAAAAATCATCTAATACTATTTAAATATGAAGTGTCTGTATAAAAGGTGTTACGTTATTAAAGTAGAGAGCTTGTTTTTTAATAAAAAGCTTGGTAGGTCAGGTCAATAAGTTCATGCGTTTTTTGTTTCTTTTTCTGTGCCGGGTCCAAACAAAGAGAGATTCAGTTCTGAGAGTTTCACCTGCCAGCTGCTAATGTGTTGCGAGCATTCTTGCTGACCGCACAAGCCAGCATCCAGCCTACGTCCAACCGCCTGCGTTGGTGGTATAGTGGTGAGCATAGCTGCCTTCCAAGCAGTTGACCCGGGTTCGATTCCCGGCCAACGCATTGCCTATTGTACGGCCAACTCCTTCTGTAACTCGTGGCTGGAGCAAAACTTTTGTATGGGTCTTTGGGCAGCAGTAAAGGACTAGGTCTCCCCGTCGGGGAATCGAACCCCGGTCTTCCGCGTGACAGGCGGAGATACTGTCCACTATACTAACGAGGAGTTGCAGAGACAGGTAGTCCTCCCCTATCAGCGCGACTGCAGCTCGCTGCAAACAGCCTTCCCATTTTCAGGAACGGCCTCATTTTAGGCCATTGCTTCACAAGGAGCCAGTGCAGCCGAAAAAATCATCTAATACTATTTAAATATGAAGTGTCTGTATAAAAGGTGTTACGTTATTAAAGTAGAGAGCTTGTTTTTTAATAAAAAGCTTGGTAGGTCAGGTCAATAAGTTCATGCGTTTTTTGTTTCTTTTTCTGTGCCGGGTCCAAACAAAGAGAGATTCAGTTCTGAGAGTTTCACCTGCCAGCTGCTAATGTGTTGCGAGCATTCTTGCTGACCGCACAAGCCAGCATCCAGCCTACGTCCAACCGCCTGCGTTGGTGGTATAGTGGTGAGCATAGCTGCCTTCCAAGCAGTTGACCCGGGTTCGATTCCCGGCCAACGCATTGCCTTTTGTACGGCCAACTCCTTCTGTAACTCGTGGCTGGAGCAAAACTTTTGTATGGGTCTTTGGGCAGCAGTAAAGGACTAGGTCTCCCCGTCGGGGAATCGAACCCCGGTCTTCCGCGTGACAGGCGGAGATACTGTCCACTATACTAACGAGGAGTTGCAGCGACAGGTAGTCCTCCCCGATCAGCGTGACTGCAGCTCGCTGCAAACAGCCTTCCCATTTTCAGGAACGGCCTTGTGCGTCATTTTAGGCCATCGCTTCACAAGGAGCCAGTGCAGCCGAAAAAATCATCTAATACTATTTAAATATGAAGTGTCTGTATAAAAGGTGTTACGTTATTAAAGTAGAGAGCTTGTTTTTTAATAAAAAGCTTGGTAGGTCAGGTCAATAAGTTCATGCGTTTTTTGTTTCTTTTTCTGTGCCGGGTCCAAACAAAGAGAGATTCAGTTCTGAGAGTTTCACCTGCCAGCTGCTAATGTGTTGCGAGCATTCTTGCTGACCGCACAAGCCAGCATCCAGCCTACGTCCAACCGCCTGCGTTGGTGGTATAGTGGTGAGCATAGCTGCCTTCCAATCAGTTGACCCGGGTTCGATTCCCGGCCAACGCATTGCCTTTTGTACGGCCAACTCCTTCTGTAACTCGTGGCTGGAGCAAAACTTTTGTATGGGTCTTTGGGCAGCAGTAAAGGACTAGGTCTCCCCGTCGGGGAATCGAACCCCGGTCTTCCGCGTGACAGGCGGAGATACTGTCCACTATACTAACGAGGAGTTGCAGAGACAGGTAGTCCTCCCCTATCAGCGCGACTGCAGCTCGCTGCAAACAGCCTTCCCATTTTCAGGAACGGCCTCATTTTAGGCCATTGCTTCACAAGGAGCCAGTGCAGCCGAAAAAATCATCTAATACTATTTAAATATGAAGTGTCTGTATAAAAGGTGTTACGTTATTAAAGTAGAGAGCTTGTTTTTTAATAAAAAGCTTGGTAGGTCAGGTCAATAAGTTCATGCGTTTTTTGTTTCTTTTTCTGTGCCGGGTCCAAACAAAGAGAGATTCAGTTCTGAGAGTTTCACCTGCCAGCTGCTAATGTGTTGCGAGCATTCTTGCTGACCGCACAAGCCAGCATCCAGCCTACGTCCAACCGCCTGCGTTGGTGGTATAGTGGTGAGCATAGCTGCCTTCCAAGCAGTTGACCCGGGTTCGATTCCCGGCCAACGCATTGCCTATTGTACGGCCAACTCCTTCTGTAACTCGTGGCTGGAGCAAAACTTTTGTATGGGTCTTTGGGCAGCAGTAAAGGACTAGGTCTCCCCGTCGGGGAATCGAACCCCGGTCTTCCGCGTGACAGGCGGAGATACTGTCCACTATACTAACGAGGAGTTGCAGAGACAGGTAGTCCTCCCCTATCAGCGCGACTGCAGCTCGCTGCAAACAGCCTTCCCATTTTCAGGAACGGCCTCATTTTAGGCCATTGCTTCACAAGGAGCCAGTGCAGCCGAAAAAATCATCTAATACTATTTAAATATGAAGTGTCTGTATAAAAGGTGTTACGTTATTAAAGTAGAGAGCTTGTTTTTTAATAAAAAGCTTGGTAGGTCAGGTCAATAAGTTCATGCGTTTTTTGTTTCTTTTTCTGTGCCGGGTCCAAACAAAGAGAGATTCAGTTCTGAGAGTTTCACCTGCCAGCTGCTAATGTGTTGCGAGCATTCTTGCTGACCGCACAAGCCAGCATCCAGCCTACGTCCAACCGCCTGCGTTGGTGGTATAGTGGTGAGCATAGCTGCCTTCCAAGCAGTTGACCCGGGTTCGATTCCCGGCCAACGCATTGCCTTTTGTACGGCCAACTCCTTCTGTAACTCGTGGCTGGAGCAAAACTTTTGTATGGGTCTTTGGGCAGCAGTAAAGGACTAGGTCTCCCCGTCGGGGAATCGAACCCCGGTCTTCCGCGTGACAGGCGGAGATACTGTCCACTATACTAACGAGGAGTTGCAGCGACAGGTAGTCCTCCCCGATCAGCGTGACTGCAGCTCGCTGCAAACAGCCTTCCCATTTTCAGGAACGGCCTTGTGCGTCATTTTAGGCCATCGCTTCACAAGGAGCCAGTGCAGCCGAAAAAATCATCTAATACTATTTAAATATGAAGTGTCTGTATAAAAGGTGTTACGTTATTAAAGTAGAGAGCTTGTTTTTTAATAAAAAGCTTGGTAGGTCAGGTCAATAAGTTCATGCGTTTTTTGTTTCTTTTTCTGTGCCGGGTCCAAACAAAGAGAGATTCAGTTCTGAGAGTTTCACCTGCCAGCTGCTAATGTGTTGCGAGCATTCTTGCTGACCGCACAAGCCAGCATCCAGCCTACGTCCAACCGCCTGCGTTGGTGGTATAGTGGTGAGCATAGCTGCCTTCCAATCAGTTGACCCGGGTTCGATTCCCGGCCAACGCATTGCCTTTTGTACGGCCAACTCCTTCTGTAACTCGTGGCTGGAGCAAAACTTTTGTATGGGTCTTTGGGCAGCAGTAAAGGACTAGGTCTCCCCGTCGGGGAATCGAACCCCGGTCTTCCGCGTGACAGGGGGAGATACTGTCCACTATACTAACGAGGAGTTGCAGAGACAGGTAGTCCTCCCCGATCAGCGCGACTGCAGCTCGCTGCAAACAGCCTTCCCATTTTCAGGAACGGCCTTGTGCGTCATTTTAGGCCATCGCTTCACAAGGAGCCAGTGCAGCCGAAAAAATCATCTAATACTATTTAAATATGAAGTGTCTGTATAAAAGGTGTTACGTTATTAAAGTAGAGAGCTTGTTTTTTAATAAAAAGCTTGGTAGGTCAGGTCAATAAGTTCATGCGTTTTTTGTTTCTTTTTCAGTGCCGGGTCCAAACAAAGACAGTTTCAGTTCTGAGAGTTTCACCTGCCAGCTGCTATTGTGTTGCGAGCATTCTTGCTGACCGCACAAGCCGGCATCCAGCCTACGTCCAACCGCCTGCGTTGGTGGTATAGTGGTGAGCATAGCTGCCTTCCAAGCAGTTGACCCGGGTTCGATTCCCGGCCAACGCATTGCCTTTTGTACCGCCAACTCCTTCTGTAACTCGTGGCTGGAGCAAAACTTTTGTATGGGTCTTTGGGCAGCAGTAAAGGACTAGGTCTCCCCGTCGGGGAATCGAACCCCGGTCTTCCGCGTGACAGGCGGAGATACTGTCCACTATACTAACGAGGAGTTGCAGCGACAGGTAGTCCTCCCCGATCAGCGTGACTGCAGCTCGCTGCAAACAGCCTTCCCATTTTCAGGAACGGCCTTGTGCGTCATTTTAGGCCATCGCTTCACAAGGAGCCAGTGCAGCCGAAAAAATCATCTAATACTATTTAAATATGAAGTGTCTGTATAAAAGGTGTTACGTTATTAAAGTAGAGAGCTTGTTTTTTAATAAAAAGCTTGGTAGGTCAGGTCAATAAGTTCATGCGTTTTTTGTTTCTTTTTCAGTGCCGGGTCCAAACAAAGACAGTTTCAGTTCTGAGAGTTTCACCTGCCAGCTGCTAATGTGTTGCGAGCATTCTTGCTGACCGCACAAGCCGGCATCCAGCCTACGTCCAACCGCCTGCGTTGGTGGTATAGTGGTGAGCATAGCTGCCTTCCAAGCAGTTGACCCGGGTTCGTTTCCCGGCCAACGCATTGCCTTTTGTGCGGCCAACTCCTTCTGTAACTCGTGGCTGGAGCAAAACTTTTGTATGGGTCTTTGGGCAGCAGTAAAGGACTAGGTCTCCCCGTCGGGGAATCGAACCCCGGTCTTCCGCGTGACAGGCGGAGATACTGTCCACTATACTAACGAGGAGTTGCAGAGACAGGTAGTCCTCCCCTATCAGCGCGACTGCAGCTCGCTGCAAACAGCCTTCCCATTTTCAGGAACGGCCTCATTTTAGGCCATTGCTTCACAAGGAGCCAGTGCAGCCGAAAAAATCATCTAATACTATTTAAATATGAAGTGTCTGTATAAAAGGTGTTACGTTATTAAAGTAGAGAGCTTGTTTTTTAATAAAAAGCTTGGTAGGTCAGGTCAATAAGTTCATGCGTTTTTTGTTTCTTTTTCTGTGCCGGGTCCAAACAAAGAGAGATTCAGTTCTGAGAGTTTCACCTGCCAGCTGCTAATGTGTTGCGAGCATTCTTGCTGACCGCACAAGCCAGCATCCAGCCTACGTCCAACCGCCTGCGTTGGTGGTATAGTGGTGAGCATAGCTGCCTTCCAAGCAGTTGACCCGGGTTCGATTCCCGGCCAACGCATTGCCTATTGTACGGCCAACTCCTTCTGTAACTCGTGGCTGGAGCAAAACTTTTGTATGGGTCTTTGGGCAGCAGTAAAGGACTAGGTCTCCCCGTCGGGGAATCGAACCCCGGTCTTCCGCGTGACAGGCGGAGATACTGTCCACTATACTAACGAGGAGTTGCAGAGACAGGTAGTCCTCCCCTATCAGCGCGACTGCAGCTCGCTGCAAACAGCCTTCCCATTTTCAGGAACGGCCTCATTTTAGGCCATTGCTTCACAAGGAGCCAGTGCAGCCGAAAAAATCATCTAATACTATTTAAATATGAAGTGTCTGTATAAAAGGTGTTACGTTATTAAAGTAGAGAGCTTGTTTTTTAATAAAAAGCTTGGTAGGTCAGGTCAATAAGTTCATGCGTTTTTTGTTTCTTTTTCTGTGCCGGGTCCAAACAAAGAGAGATTCAGTTCTGAGAGTTTCACCTGCCAGCTGCTAATGTGTTGCGAGCATTCTTGCTGACCGCACAAGCCAGCATCCAGCCTACGTCCAACCGCCTGCGTTGGTGGTATAGTGGTGAGCATAGCTGCCTTCCAAGCAGTTGACCCGGGTTCGATTCCCGGCCAACGCATTGCCTTTTGTACGGCCAACTCCTTCTGTAACTCGTGGCTGGAGCAAAACTTTTGTATGGGTCTTTGGGCAGCAGTAAAGGACTAGGTCTCCCCGTCGGGGAATCGAACCCCGGTCTTCCGCGTGACAGGCGGAGATACTGTCCACTATACTAACGAGGAGTTGCAGCGACAGGTAGTCCTCCCCGATCAGCGTGACTGCAGCTCGCTGCAAACAGCCTTCCCATTTTCAGGAACGGCCTTGTGCGTCATTTTAGGCCATCGCTTCACAAGGAGCCAGTGCAGCCGAAAAAATCATCTAATACTATTTAAATATGAAGTGTCTGTATAAAAGGTGTTACGTTATTAAAGTAGAGAGCTTGTTTTTTAATAAAAAGCTTGGTAGGTCAGGTCAATAAGTTCATGCGTTTTTTGTTTCTTTTTCTGTGCCGGGTCCAAACAAAGAGAGATTCAGTTCTGAGAGTTTCACCTGCCAGCTGCTAATGTGTTGCGAGCATTCTTGCTGACCGCACAAGCCAGCATCCAGCCTACGTCCAACCGCCTGCGTTGGTGGTATAGTGGTGAGCATAGCTGCCTTCCAATCAGTTGACCCGGGTTCGATTCCCTGCCAACGCATTGCCTTTTGTACGGCCAACTCCTTCTGTAACTCGTGGCTGGAGCAAAACTTTTGTATGGGTCTTTGGGCAGCAGTAAAGGACTAGGTCTCCCCGTCGGGGAATCGAACCCCGGTCTTCCGCGTGACAGGCGGAGATACTGTCCACTATACTAACGAGGAGTTGCAGAGACAGGTAGTCCTCCCCTATCAGCGCGACTGCAGCTCGCTGCAAACAGCCTTCCCATTTTCAGGAACGGCCTCATTTTAGGCCATTGCTTCACAAGGAGCCAGTGCAGCCGAAAAAATCATCTAATACTATTTAAATATGAAGTGTCTGTATAAAAGGTGTTACGTTATTAAAGTAGAGAGCTTGTTTTTTAATAAAAAGCTTGGTAGGTCAGGTCAATAAGTTCATGCGTTTTTTGTTTCTTTTTCTGTGCCGGGTCCAAACAAAGAGAGATTCAGTTCTGAGAGTTTCACCTGCCAGCTGCTAATGTGTTGCGAGCATTCTTGCTGACCGCACAAGCCAGCATCCAGCCTACGTCCAACCGCCTGCGTTGGTGGTATAGTGGTGAGCATAGCTGCCTTCCAAGCAGTTGACCCGGGTTCGATTCCCGGCCAACGCATTGCCTATTGTACGGCCAACTCCTTCTGTAACTCGTGGCTGGAGCAAAACTTTTGTATGGGTCTTTGGGCAGCAGTAAAGGACTAGGTCTCCCCGTCGGGGAATCGAACCCCGGTCTTCCGCGTGACAGGCGGAGATACTGTCCACTATACTAACGAGGAGTTGCAGAGACAGGTAGTCCTCCCCTATCAGCGCGACTGCAGCTCGCTGCAAACAGCCTTCCCATTTTCAGGAACGGCCTCATTTTAGGCCATTGCTTCACAAGGAGCCAGTGCAGCCGAAAAAATCATCTAATACTATTTAAATATGAAGTGTCTGTATAAAAGGTGTTACGTTATTAAAGTAGAGAGCTTGTTTTTTAATAAAAAGCTTGGTAGGTCAGGTCAATAAGTTCATGCGTTTTTTGTTTCTTTTTCTGTGCCGGGTCCAAACAAAGAGAGATTCAGTTCTGAGAGTTTCACCTGCCAGCTGCTAATGTGTTGCGAGCATTCTTGCTGACCGCACAAGCCAGCATCCAGCCTACGTCCAACCGCCTGCGTTGGTGGTATAGTGGTGAGCATAGCTGCCTTCCAAGCAGTTGACCCGGGTTCGATTCCCGGCCAACGCATTGCCTTTTGTACGGCCAACTCCTTCTGTAACTCGTGGCTGGAGCAAAACTTTTGTATGGGTCTTTGGGCAGCAGTAAAGGACTAGGTCTCCCCGTCGGGGAATCGAACCCCGGTCTTCCGCGTGACAGGCGGAGATACTGTCCACTATACTAACGAGGAGTTGCAGCGACAGGTAGTCCTCCCCGATCAGCGTGACTGCAGCTCGCTGCAAACAGCCTTCCCATTTTCAGGAACGGCCTTGTGCGTCATTTTAGGCCATCGCTTCACAAGGAGCCAGTGCAGCCGAAAAAATCATCTAATACTATTTAAATATGAAGTGTCTGTATAAAAGGTGTTACGTTATTAAAGTAGAGAGCTTGTTTTTTAATAAAAAGCTTGGTAGGTCAGGTCAATAAGTTCATGCGTTTTTTGTTTCTTTTTCTGTGCCGGGTCCAAACAAAGAGAGATTCAGTTCTGAGAGTTTCACCTGCCAGCTGCTAATGTGTTGCGAGCATTCTTGCTGACCGCACAAGCCAGCATCCAGCCTACGTCCAACCGCCTGCGTTGGTGGTATAGTGGTGAGCATAGCTGCCTTCCAATCAGTTGACCCGGGTTCGATTCCCGGCCAACGCATTGCCTTTTGTACGGCCAACTCCTTCTGTAACTCGTGGCTGGAGCAAAACTTTTGTATGGGTCTTTGGGCAGCAGTAAAGGACTAGGTCTCCCCGTCGGGGAATCGAACCCCGGTCTTCCGCGTGACAGGGGGAGATACTGTCCACTATACTAACGAGGAGTTGCAGAGACAGGTAGTCCTCCCCGATCAGCGCGACTGCAGCTCGCTGCAAACAGCCTTCCCATTTTCAGGAACGGCCTTGTGCGTCATTTTAGGCCATCGCTTCACAAGGAGCCAGTGCAGCCGAAAAAATCATCTAATACTATTTAAATATGAAGTGTCTGTATAAAAGGTGTTACGTTATTAAAGTAGAGAGCTTGTTTTTTAATAAAAAGCTTGGTAGGTCAGGTCAATAAGTTCATGCGTTTTTTGTTTCTTTTTCAGTGCCGGGTCCAAACAAAGACAGTTTCAGTTCTGAGAGTTTCACCTGCCAGCTGCTATTGTGTTGCGAGCATTCTTGCTGACCGCACAAGCCGGCATCCAGCCTACGTCCAACCGCCTGCGTTGGTGGTATAGTGGTGAGCATAGCTGCCTTCCAAGCAGTTGACCCGGGTTCGATTCCCGGCCAACGCATTGCCTTTTGTACCGCCAACTCCTTCTGTAACTCGTGGCTGGAGCAAAACTTTTGTATGGGTCTTTGGGCAGCAGTAAAGGACTAGGTCTCCCCGTCGGGGAATCGAACCCCGGTCTTCCGCGTGACAGGCGGAGATACTGTCCACTATACTAACGAGGAGTTGCAGCGACAGGTAGTCCTCCCCGATCAGCGTGACTGCAGCTCGCTGCAAACAGCCTTCCCATTTTCAGGAACGGCCTTGTGCGTCATTTTAGGCCATCGCTTCACAAGGAGCCAGTGCAGCCGAAAAAATCATCTAATACTATTTAAATATGAAGTGTCTGTATAAAAGGTGTTACGTTATTAAAGTAGAGAGCTTGTTTTTTAATAAAAAGCTTGGTAGGTCAGGTCAATAAGTTCATGCGTTTTTTGTTTCTTTTTCAGTGCCGGGTCCAAACAAAGACAGTTTCAGTTCTGAGAGTTTCACCTGCCAGCTGCTAATGTGTTGCGAGCATTCTTGCTGACCGCACAAGCCGGCATCCAGCCTACGTCCAACCGCCTGCGTTGGTGGTATAGTGGTGAGCATAGCTGCCTTCCAAGCAGTTGACCCGGGTTCGTTTCCCGGCCAACGCATTGCCTTTTGTGCGGCCAACTCCTTCTGTAACTCGTGGCTGGAGCAAAACTTTTGTATGGGTCTTTGGGCAGCAGTAAAGGACTAGGTCTCCCCGTCGGGGAATCGAACCCCGGTCTTCCGCGTGACAGGCGGAGATACTGTCCACTATACTAACGAGGAGTTGCAGAGACAGGTAGTCCTCCCCTATCAGCGCGACTGCAGCTCGCTGCAAACAGCCTTCCCATTTTCAGGAACGGCCTCATTTTAGGCCATTGCTTCACAAGGAGCCAGTGCAGCCGAAAAAATCATCTAATACTATTTAAATATGAAGTGTCTGTATAAAAGGTGTTACGTTATTAAAGTAGAGAGCTTGTTTTTTAATAAAAAGCTTGGTAGGTCAGGTCAATAAGTTCATGCGTTTTTTGTTTCTTTTTCTGTGCCGGGTCCAAACAAAGAGAGATTCAGTTCTGAGAGTTTCACCTGCCAGCTGCTAATGTGTTGCGAGCATTCTTGCTGACCGCACAAGCCAGCATCCAGCCTACGTCCAACCGCCTGCGTTGGTGGTATAGTGGTGAGCATAGCTGCCTTCCAAGCAGTTGACCCGGGTTCGATTCCCGGCCAACGCATTGCCTATTGTACGGCCAACTCCTTCTGTAACTCGTGGCTGGAGCAAAACTTTTGTATGGGTCTTTGGGCAGCAGTAAAGGACTAGGTCTCCCCGTCGGGGAATCGAACCCCGGTCTTCCGCGTGACAGGCGGAGATACTGTCCACTATACTAACGAGGAGTTGCAGAGACAGGTAGTCCTCCCCTATCAGCGCGACTGCAGCTCGCTGCAAACAGCCTTCCCATTTTCAGGAACGGCCTCATTTTAGGCCATTGCTTCACAAGGAGCCAGTGCAGCCGAAAAAATCATCTAATACTATTTAAATATGAAGTGTCTGTATAAAAGGTGTTACGTTATTAAAGTAGAGAGCTTGTTTTTTAATAAAAAGCTTGGTAGGTCAGGTCAATAAGTTCATGCGTTTTTTGTTTCTTTTTCTGTGCCGGGTCCAAACAAAGAGAGATTCAGTTCTGAGAGTTTCACCTGCCAGCTGCTAATGTGTTGCGAGCATTCTTGCTGACCGCACAAGCCAGCATCCAGCCTACGTCCAACCGCCTGCGTTGGTGGTATAGTGGTGAGCATAGCTGCCTTCCAAGCAGTTGACCCGGGTTCGATTCCCGGCCAACGCATTGCCTTTTGTACGGCCAACTCCTTCTGTAACTCGTGGCTGGAGCAAAACTTTTGTATGGGTCTTTGGGCAGCAGTAAAGGACTAGGTCTCCCCGTCGGGGAATCGAACCCCGGTCTTCCGCGTGACAGGCGGAGATACTGTCCACTATACTAACGAGGAGTTGCAGCGACAGGTAGTCCTCCCCGATCAGCGTGACTGCAGCTCGCTGCAAACAGCCTTCCCATTTTCAGGAACGGCCTTGTGCGTCATTTTAGGCCATCGCTTCACAAGGAGCCAGTGCAGCCGAAAAAATCATCTAATACTATTTAAATATGAAGTGTCTGTATAAAAGGTGTTACGTTATTAAAGTAGAGAGCTTGTTTTTTAATAAAAAGCTTGGTAGGTCAGGTCAATAAGTTCATGCGTTTTTTGTTTCTTTTTCTGTGCCGGGTCCAAACAAAGAGAGATTCAGTTCTGAGAGTTTCACCTGCCAGCTGCTAATGTGTTGCGAGCATTCTTGCTGACCGCACAAGCCAGCATCCAGCCTACGTCCAACCGCCTGCGTTGGTGGTATAGTGGTGAGCATAGCTGCCTTCCAATCAGTTGACCCGGGTTCGATTCCCGGCCAACGCATTGCCTTTTGTACGGCCAACTCCTTCTGTAACTCGTGGCTGGAGCAAAACTTTTGTATGGGTCTTTGGGCAGCAGTAAAGGACTAGGTCTCCCCGTCGGGGAATCGAACCCCGGTCTTCCGCGTGACAGGCGGAGATACTGTCCACTATACTAACGAGGAGTTGCAGAGACAGGTAGTCCTCCCCGATCAGCGCGACTGCAGCTCGCTGCAAACAGCCTTCCCATTTTCAGGAACGGCCTTGTGCGTCATTTTAGGCCATCGCTTCACAAGGAGCCAGTGCAGCCGAAAAAATCATCTAATACTATTTAAATATGAAGTGTCTGTATAAAAGGTGTTACGTTATTAAAGTAGAGAGCTTGTTTTTTAATAAAAAGCTTGGTAGGTCAGGTCAATAAGTTCATGCGTTTTTTGTTTCTTTTTCAGTGCCGGGTCCAAACAAAGACAGTTTCAGTTCTGAGAGTTTCACCTGCCAGCTGCTATTGTGTTGCGAGCATTCTTGCTGACCGCACAAGCCGGCATCCAGCCTACGTCCAACCGCCTGCGTTGGTGGTATAGTGGTGAGCATAGCTGCCTTCCAAGCAGTTGACCCGGGTTCGATTCCCGGCCAACGCATTGCCTTTTGTACCGCCAACTCCTTCTGTAACTCGTGGCTGGAGCAAAACTTTTGTATGGGTCTTTGGGCAGCAGTAAAGGACTAGGTCTCCCCGTCGGGGAATCGAACCCCGGTCTTCCGCGTGACAGGCGGAGATACTGTCCACTATACTAACGAGGAGTTGCAGAGACAGGTAGTCCTCCCCGATCAGCGCGACTGCAGCTCGCTGCAAACAGCCTTCCCATTTTCAGGAACGGCCTCATTTTAGGCCATTGCTTCACAAGGAGCCAGTGCAGCCGAAAAAATCATCTAATACTATTTAAATATGAAGTGTCTGTATAAAAGGTGTTACGTTATTAAAGTAGAGAGCTTGTTTTTTAATAAAAAGCTTGGTAGGTCAGGTCAATAAGTTCATGCGTTTTTTGTTTCTTTTTCAGTGCCGGGTCCAAACAAAGACAGTTTCAGTTCTGAGAGTTTCACCTGCCAGCTGCTAATGTGTTGCGAGCATTCTTGCTGACCGCACAAGGCGCCATCCAGCCTACGTCCAACCGACTGCGTTGGTGGTATAGTGGTGAGCATAGCTGCCTTCCAAGCAGTTGACCCGGGTTCGATTCCCGGCCAACGCATTGCCTTTTGTACGGCCAACTCCTTCTGTAACTCGTGGCTGGAGCAAAACTTTTGTATGGGTCTTTGGGCAGCAGTAAAGGACTAGGTCTCCCCGTCGGGGAATCGAACCCCGGTCTTCCGCGTGACAGGTGGAGATACTGTCCACTATACTAACGAGGAGTTGCAGAGACAGGTAGTCCTCCCCGATCAGCGCGACTGCAGCTCGCTGCAAACAGCCTTCCCATTTTCAGGAACGGCCTCATTTTAGGCCATTGCTTCACAAGGAGCCAGTGCAGCCGAAAAAATCATCTAATACTATTTAAATATGAAGTGTCTGTATAAAAGGTGTTACGTTATTAAAGTAGAGAGCTTGTTTTTTAATAAAAAGCTTGGTAGGTCAGGTCAATAAGTTCATGCGTTTTTTGTTTCTTTTTCTGTGCCGGGTCCAAACAAAGAGAGATTCAGTTCTGAGAGTTTCACCTGCCAGCTGCTAATGTGTTGCGAGCATTCTTGCTGACCGCACAAGCCGGCATCCAGCCTACGTCCAACCGCCTGCGTTGGTGGTATAGTGGTGAGCATAGCTGCCTTCCAAGCAGTTGACCCGGGTTCGATTCCCGGCCAACGCATTGCCTTTTGTACGGCCAACTCCTTCTGTAACTCGTGGCTGGAGCAAAACTTTTGTATGGGTCTTTGGGCAGCAGTAAAGGACTAGGTCTCCCCGTCGGGGAATCGAACCCCGGTCTTCCGCGTGACAGGCGGAGATACTGTCCACTATACTAACGAGGAGTTGCAGAGACAAGTAGTTCTCCCCGATCAGCGCGACTGCAGCTCGCTGCAAACAGCCTTCCCATTTTCAGGAACGGCCTTGTGCGTCATTTTAGGCCATTGCTTCACAAGGAGCCAGTGCAGCCGAAAAAATCATCTAATACTATTTAAATATGAAGTGTCTGTATAAAAGGTGTTACGTTATTAAAGTAGAGAGCTTGTTTTTTAATAAAAAGCTTGGTAGGTCAGGTCAATAAGTTCATGCGTTTTTTGTTTCTTTTTCTGTGCCGGGTCCAAACAAAGAGAGATTCAGTTCTGAGAGTTTCACCTGCCAGCTGCTAATGTGTTGCGAGCATTCTTGCTGACCGCACAAGCCGGCATCCAGCCTACATCCAACCACCTGCGTTGGTGGTATAGTGGTGAGCATAGCTGCCTTCCAAGCAGTTGACCCGGGTTCGATTCCCGGCCAACGCATTGCCTTTTGTACGGCCAACTCCTTCTGTAACTCGTGGCTGGAGCAAAACTTTTGTATGGGTCTTTGGGCAGCAGTAAAGGACTAGGTCTCCCCGTCGGGGAATCGAACCCCGGTCTTCCGCGTGACAGGCGGAGATACTGTCCACTATACTAACGAGGAGTTGCAGAGACAGGTAGTCCTCCCCGATCATCGCGACTGCAGCTCGCTGCAAACAGCCTTCCCATTTTCAGGAACGGCCTTGTGCGTCATTTTAGGCCATCGCTTCACAAGGAGCCAGTGCAGCCGAAAAAATCATCTAATACTATTTAAATATGAAGTGTCTGTATAAAAGGTGTTACGTTATTAAAGTAGAGAGCTTGTTTTTTAATAAAAAGCTTGGTAGGTCAGGTCAATAAGTTCATGCGTTTTTTGTTTCTTTTTCAGTGCCGGGTCCAAACAAAGACAGTTTCAGTTCTGAGAGTTTCACCTGCCAGCTGCTAATGTGTTGCGAGCATTCTTGCTGACCGCACAAGCCGGCATCCAGCCTACGTCCAACCGCCTGCGTTGGTGGTATAGTGGTGAGCATAGCTGCCTTCCAAGCAGTTGACCCGGGTTCGATTCCCGGCCAACGCATTGCCTTTTGTACGGCCAACTCCTTCTGTAACTCGTGGCTGGAGCAAAACTTTTGTATGGGTCTTTGGGCAGCAGTAAAGGACTAGGTCTCCCCGTCGGGGAATCGAACCCCGGTCTTCCGCGTGACAGGCGGAGATACTGTCCACTATACTAACGAGGAGTTGCAGAGACAGGTAGTCCTCCCCGATCAGCGCGACTGCAGCTCGCTGCAAACAGCCTTCCCATTTTCAGGAACGGCCTTGTGCGTCATTTTAGGCCATCGCTTCACAAGGAGCCAGTGCAGCCGAAAAAATCATCTAATACTATTTAAATATGAAGTGTCTGTATAAAAGGTGTTACGTTATTAAAGTAGAGAGCTTGTTTTTTAATAAAAAGCTTGGTAGGTCAGGTCAATAAGTTCATGCGTTTTTTGTTTCTTTTTCTGTGCCGGGTCCAAACAAAGAGAGATTCAGTTCTGAGAGTTTCACCTGCCAGCTGCTAATGTGTTGCGAGCATTCTTGCTGACCGCACAAGCCGGCATCCAGCCTACATCCAACCGCCTGCGTTGGTGGTATAGTGGTGAGCATAGCTGCCTTCCAAGCAGTTGACCCGGGTTCGATTCCCGGCCAACGCATTGCCTTTTGTACGGCCAACTCCTTCTGTAACTCGTGGCAGGAGCAAAACTTTTGTATGGGTCTTTGGGCAGCAGTAAAGAACTAGGTCTCCCCGTCGGGGAATCGAACCCCGGTCTTCCGCGTGACAGGCGGAGATACTGTCCACTATACTAACGAGGAGTTGCAGAGACAGGTAGTCCTCCCCGATCAGCCCGACTGCAGCTCGCTGCAAACAGCCTTCCCATTTTCAGGAACGGCCTCATTTTAGGCCATTGCTTCACAAGGAGCCAGTGCAGCCGAAAAAATCATCTAATACTATTTAAATATGAAGTGTCTGTATAAAAGGTGTTACGTTATTAAAGTAGAGAGCTTGTTTTTTAATAAAAAGCTTGGTAGGTCAGGTCAATAAGTTCATGCGTTTTTTGTTTCTTTTTCTGTGCCGGGTCCAAACAAAGAGAGATTCAGTTCTGAGAGTTTCACCTGCCAGCTGCTAATGTGTTGCGAGCATTCTTGCTGACCGCACAAGCAAGCATCCAGCCTACGTCCAACCGCCTGCGTTGGTGGTATAGTGGTGAGCATAGCTGCCTTCCAGTGACCCGGGTTCGATTCCCGGCCAACGCATTGCCTTTTGTACGGCCAACTCCTTCTGTAACTCGTGGCTGGAGCAAAACTTTTGTATGGGTCTTTGGGCAGCAGTAAAGGACTAGGTCTCCCCGTCGGGGAATCGAACCCCGGTCTTCCGCGTGACAGGCGGAGATACTGTCCACTATACTAACGAGGAGTTGCAGAGACAGGTAGTCCTCCCCGATCAGCGCGACTGCAGCTCGCTGCAAACAGCCTTCCCATTTTCAGGAACGGCCTCATTTTAGGCCATTGCTTCACAAGGAGCCAGTGCAGCCGAAAAAATCATCTAATACTATTTAAATATGAAGTGTCTGTATAAAAGGTGTTACGTTATTAAAGTAGAGAGCTTGTTTTTTAATAAAAAGCTTGGTAGGTCAGGTCAATAAGTTCATGCGTTTTTTGTTTCTTTTTCTGTGCCGGGTCCAAACAAAGAGAGATTCAGTTCTGAGAGTTTCACCTGCCAGCTGCTAATGTGTTGCGAGCATTCTTGCTGACCGCACAAGGCGGCATCCAGCCTACGTCCAACCGCCTGCGTTGGTGGTATAGTGGTGAGCATAGCTGCCTTCCAAGCAGTTGACCCGGGTTCGATTCCCGGCCAACGCATTGCCTTTTGTACGGCCAACTCCTTCTGTAACTCGTGGCAGGAGCAAAACTTTTGTATGGGTCTTTGGGCAGCAGTAAAGAACTAGGTCTCCCCGTCGGGGAATCGAACCCCGGTCTTCCGCGTGACAGGCGGAGATACTGTCCACTATACTAACGAGGAGTTGCAGAGACAGGTAGTCCTCCCCGATCAGCCCGACTGCAGCTCGCTGCAAACAGCCTTCCCATTTTCAGGAACGGCCTCATTTTAGGCCATTGCTTCACATGGAGCCAGTGCAGCCGAAAAAATCATCTAATACTATTTAAATATGAAGTGTCTGTATAAAAGGTGTTACGTTATTAAAGTAGAGAGCTTGTTTTTTAATAAAAAGCTTGGTAGGTCAGGTCAATAAGTTCATGCGTTTTTTGTTTCTTTTTCTGTGCCGGGTCCAAACAAAGAGAGATTCAGTTCTGAGAGTTTCACCTGCCAGCTGCTAATGTGTTGCGAGCATTCTTGCTGACCGCACAAGCCAGCATCCAGCCTACGTCCAACCGCCTGCGTTGGTGGTATAGTGGTGAGCATAGCTGCCTTCCAAGCAGTTGACCCGGGTTCGATTCCCGGCCAACGCATTGCCTTTTGTACGGCCAACTCCTTTTGTAACTCGTGGCTGGAGCAAAACTTTTGTATGGGTCTTTGGGCAGCAGTAAAGGACTAGGTCTCCCCGTCGGGGAATCGAACCCCGGTCTTCCGCGTGACAGGCGGAGATACTGTCCACTATACTAACGAGGAGTTGCAGAGACAGGTAGTCCTCCCCGATCAGCGCGACTGCAGCTCGCTGCAAACAGCCTTCCCATTTTCAGGAACGGCCTTGTGCGTCATTTTAGGCCATCGCTTCACAAGGAGCCAGTGCAGCCGAAAAAATCATCTAATACTATTTAAATATGAAGTGTCTGTATAAAAGGTGTTACGTTATTAAAGTAGAGAGCTTGTTTTTTAATAAAAAGCTTGGTAGGTCAGGTCAATAAGTTCATGCGTTTTTTGTTTCTTTTTCAGTGCCGGGTCCAAACAAAGACAGTTTCAGTTCTGAGAGTTTCACCTGCCAGCTGCTAATGTGTTGCGAGCATTCTTGCTGACCGCACAAGCCGGCATCCAGCCTACGTCCAACCGCCTGCGTTGGTGGTATAGTGGTGAGCATAGCTGCCTTCCAAGCAGTTGCCCCGGGTTCGATTCCCGGCCAACGCATTGCCTTTTGTACGGCCAACTCCTTCTGTAACTCGTGGCTGGAGCAAAACTTTTGTATGGGTCTTTGGGCAGCAGTAAAGGACTAGGTCTCCCCGTCGGGGAATCGAACCCCGGTCTTCCGCGTGACAGGCGGAGATACTGTCCACTATACTAACGAGGAGTTGCAGAGACAGGTAGTCCTCCCCGATCAGCCCGACTGCAGCTCGCTGCAAACAGCCTTCCCATTTTCAGGAACGGCCTCATTTTAGGCCATTGCTTCACAAGGAGCCAGTGCAGCCGAAAAAATCATCTAATACTATTTAAATATGAAGTGTCTGTATAAAAGGTGTTACGTTATTAAAGTAGAGAGCTTGTTTTTTAATAAAAAGCTTGGTAGGTCAGGTCAATAAGTTCATGCGTTTTTTGTTTCTTTTTCTGTGCCGGGTCCAAACAAAGAGAGATTCAGTTCTGAGAGTTTCACCTGCCAGCTGCTAATGTGTTGCGAGCATTCTTGCTGACCGCACAAGCCGGCATCCAGCCTACGTCCAACCGCCTGCGTTGGTGGTATAGTGGTGAGCATAGCTGCCTTCCAAGCAGTTGACCCGGGTTCGATTCCCGGCCAACGCATTGCCTTTTGTACGGCCAACTCCTTCTGTAACTCGTGGCTGGAGCAAAACTTTTGTATGGGTCTTTGGGCAGCAGTAAAGGACTAGGTCTCCCCGTCGGGGAATCGAACCCCGGTCTTCCGCGTGACAGGCGGAGATACTGTCCACTATACTAACGAGGAGTTGCAGAGACAGGTAGTCCTCCCCGATCAGCGCGACTGCAGCTCGCTGCAAACAGCCTTCCCATTTTCAGGAACGGCCTCATTTTAGGCCATTGCTTCACAAGGAGCCAGTGCAGCCGAAAAAATCATCTAATACTATTTAAATATGAAGTGTCTGTATAAAAGGTGTTACGTTATTAAAGTAGAGAGCTTGTTTTTTAATAAAAAGCTTGGTAGGTCAGGTCAATAAGTTCATGCGTTTTTTGTTTCTTTTTCTGTGCCGGGTCCAAACAAAGAGAGATTCAGTTCTGAGAGTTTCACCTGCCAGCTGCTAATGTGTTGCGAGCATTCTTGCTGACCGCACAAGCCAGCATCCAGCCTACGTCCAACCGCCTGCGTTGGTGGTATAGTGGTGAGCATAGCTGCCTTCCAGTGACCCGGGTTCGATTCCCGGCCAACGCATTGCCTTTTGTACGGCCAACTCCTTCTGTAACTCGTGGCAGGAGCAAAACTTTTGTATGGGTCTTTGGGCAGCAGTAAAGAACTAGGTCTCCCCGTCGGGGAATCGAACCCCGGTCTTCCGCGTGACAGGCGGAGATACTGTCCACTATACTAACGAGGAGTTGCAGAGACAGGTAGTCCTCCCCGATCAGCCCGACTGCAGCTCGCTGCAAACAGCCTTCCCATTTTCAGGAACGGCCTCATTTTAGGCCATTGCTTCACAAGGAGCCAGTGCAGCCGAAAAAATCATCTAATACTATTTAAATATGAAGTGTCTGTATAAAAGGTGTTACGTTATTAAAGTAGAGAGCTTGTTTTTTAATAAAAAGCTTGGTAGGTCAGGTCAATAAGTTCATGCGTTTTTTGTTTCTTTTTCTGTGCCGGGTCCAAACAAAGAGAGATTCAGTTCTGAGAGTTTCACCTGCCAGCTGCTAATGTGTTGCGAGCATTCTTGCTGACCGCACAAGCAAGCATCCAGCCTACGTCCAACCGCCTGCGTTGGTGGTATAGTGGTGAGCATAGCTGCCTTCCAGTGACCCGGGTTCGATTCCCGGCCAACGCATTGCCTTTTGTACGGCCAACTCCTTCTGTAACTCGTGGCTGGAGCAAAACTTTTGTATGGGTCTTTGGGCAGCAGTAAAGGACTAGGTCTCCCCGTCGGGGAATCGAACCCCGGTCTTCCGCGTGACAGGCGGAGATACTGTCCACTATACTAACGAGGAGTTGCAGAGACAGGTAGTCCTCCCCGATCAGCGCGACTGCAGCTCGCTGCAAACAGCCTTCCCATTTTCAGGAACGGCCTTGTGCGTCATTTTAGGCCATCGCTTCACAAGGAGCCAGTGCAGCCGAAAAAATCATCTAATACTATTTAAATATGAAGTGTCTGTATAAAAGGTGTTACGTTATTAAAGTAGAGAGCTTGTTTTTTAATAAAAAGCTTGGTAGGTCAGGTCAATAAGTTCATGCGTTTTTTGTTTCTTTTTCAGTGCCGGGTCCAAACAAAGACAGTTTCAGTTCTGAGAGTTTCACCTGCCAGCTGCTAATGTGTTGCGAGCATTCTTGCTGACCGCACAAGCCGGCATCCAGCCTACGTCCAACCGCCTGCGTTGGTGGTATAGTGGTGAGCATAGCTGCCTTCCAAGCAGTTGACCCGGGTTCGATTCCCGGCCAACGCATTGCCTTTTGTACGGCCAACTCCTTCTGTAACTCGTGGCTGGAGCAAAACTTTTGTATGGGTCTTTGGGCAGCAGTAAAGGACTAGGTCTTTTTCGAACCCCGGTCTTCCGCGTGACAGGCGGAGATACTGTCCACTATACTAACGAGGAGTTGCAGAGACAGGTAGTCCTCCCCGATCAGCGCGACTGCAGCTCGCTGCAAACAGCCTTCCCATTTTCAGGAACGGCCTTGTGCGTCATTTTAGGCCATCGCTTCACAAGGAGCCAGTGCAGCCGAAAAAATCATCTAATACTATTTAAATATGAAGTGTCTGTATAAAAGGTGTTACGTTATTAAAGTAGAGAGCTTGTTTTTTAATAAAAAGCTTGGTAGGTCAGGTCAATAAGTTCATGCGTTTTTTGTTTCTTTTTCAGTGCCGGGTCCAAACAAAGACAGTTTCAGTTCTGAGAGTTTCACCTGCCAGCTGCTAATGTGTTGCGAGCATTCTTGCTGACCGCACAAGCCGGCATCCAGCCTACGCCCAAACGCCTGCGTTGGTGGTATAGTGGTGAGCATAGCTGCTTTCCAAGCAGTTGACCCGGGTTCGATTCCCGGCCAACGCATTGCCTTTTGTACGGCCAACTCCTTCTGTAACTCGTGGCTGGAGCAAAACTTTTGTATGGGTCTTTGGGCAGCAGTAAAGGACTAGGTCTCCCCGTCGGGGAATCGAACCCCGGTCTTCCGCGTGACAGGCGGAGATACTGTCCACTATACTAACGAGGAGTTGCAGAGACAGGTAGTCCTCCCCGATCAGCGCGACTGCAGCTCGCTGCAAACAGCCTTCCCATTTTCAGGAACGGCCTTGTGCGTCATTTTAGGCCATTGCTTCACAAGGAGCCAGTGCAGCCGAAAAAATCATCTAATACTATTTAAATATGAAGTGTCTGTATAAAAGGTGTTACGTTATTAAAGTAGAGAGCTTGTTTTTTAATAAAAAGCTTGGTAGGTCAGGTCAATAAGTTCATGCGTTTTTTGTTTCTTTTTCTGTGCCGGGTCCAAACAAAGAGAGATTCAGTTCTGAGAGTTTCACCTGCCAGCTGCTAATGTGTTGCGAGCATTCTTGCTGACCGCACAAGCCGGCATCCAGCCTACATCCAACCGCCTGCGTTGGTGGTATAGTGGTGAGCATAGTTGCCTTCCAAGCAGTTGACCCGGGTTCGATTCCCGGCCAACGCATTGCCTTTTGTACGGCCAACTCCTTCTGTAACTCGTGGCTGGAGCAAAACTTTTGTATGGGTCTTTGGGCAGCAGTAAAGGACTAGGTCTCCCCGTCGGGGAATCGAACCCCGGTCTTCCGCGTGACAGGCGGAGATACTGTCCACTATACTAACGAGGAGTTGCAGAGACAGGTAGTCCTCCCCGATCAGCGCGACTGCAGCTCGCTGCAAACAGCCTTCCCATTTTCAGGAACGGCCTCATTTTAGGCCATTGCTTCACAAGGAGCCAGTGCAGCCGAAAAAATCATCTAATACTATTTAAATATGAAGTGTCTGTATAAAAGGTGTTACGTTATTAAAGTAGAGAGCTTGTTTTTTAATAAAAAGCTTGGTAGGTCAGGTCAATAAGTTCATGCGTTTTTTGTTTCTTTTTCTGTGCCGGGTCCAAACAAAGAGAGATTCAGTTCTGAGAGTTTCACCTGCCAGCTGCTAATGTGTTGCGAGCATTCTTGCTGACCGCACAAGCCAGCATCCAGCCTACGTCCAACCGCCTGCGTTGGTGGTATAGTGGTGAGCATAGCTGCCTTCCAAGCAGTTGACCCGGGTTCGATTCCCGGCCAACGCATTGCCTTTTGTACGGCCAACTCCTTTTGTAACTCGTGGCTGGAGCAAAACTTTTGTATGGGTCTTTGGGCAGCAGTAAAGGACTAGGTCTCCCCGTCGGGGAATCGAAAACCGGTCTTCCGCGTGACAGGCGGAGATACTGTCCACTATACTAACGAGGAGTTGCAGAGACAGGTAGTCCTCCCCGATCAGCGCGACTGCAGCTCGCTGCAAACAGCCTTCCCATTTTCAGGAACGGCCTTGTGCGTCATTTTAGGCCATCGCTTCACAAGGAGCCAGTGCAGCCGAAAAAATCATCTAATACTATTTAAATATGAAGTGTCTGTATAAAAGGTGTTACGTTATTAAAGTAGAGAGCTTGTTTTTTAATAAAAAGCTTGGTAGGTCAGGTCAATAAGTTCATGCGTTTTTTGTTTCTTTTTCAGTGCCGGGTCCAAACAAAGACAGTTTCAGTTCTGAGAGTTTCACCTGCCAGCTGCTAATGTGTTGCGAGCATTCTTGCTGACCGCACAAGCCGGCATCCAGCCTACGTCCAACCGCCTGCGTTGGTGGTATAGTGGTGAGCATAGCTGCCTTCCAAGCAGTTGACCCGGGTTCGATTCCCGGCCAACGCATTGCCTTTTGTACGGCCAACTCCTTCTGTAACTCCTGGCTGGAGCAAAACTTTTGTATGGGTCTTTGGGCAGCAGTAAAGGACTAGGTCTCCCCGTCGGGGAATCGAACCCCGGTCTTCCGCGTGACAGGCGGAGATACTGTCCACTATACTAACGAGGAGTTGCAGAGACAGGTAGTCCTCCCCGATCAGCCCGACTGCAGCTCGCTGCAAACAGCCTTCCCATTTTCAGGAACGGCCTCATTTTAGGCCATTGCTTCACAAGGAGCCAGTGCAGCCGAAAAAATCATCTAATACTATTTAAATATGAAGTGTCTGTATAAAAGGTGTTACGTTATTAAAGTAGAGAGCTTGTTTTTTAATAAAAAGCTTGGTAGGTCAGGTCAATAAGTTCATGCGTTTTTTGTTTCTTTTTCTGTGCCGGGTCCAAACAAAGAGAGATTCAGTTCTGAGAGTTTCACCTGCCAGCTGCTAATGTGTTGCGAGCATTCTTGCTGACCGCACAAGCCGGCATCCAGCCTACGTCCAACCGCCTGCGTTGGTGGTATAGTGGTGAGCATAGCTGCCTTCCAAGCAGTTGACCCGGGTTCGATTCCCGGCCAACGCATTGCCTTTTGTACGGCCAACTCCTTCTGTAACTCGTGGCTGGAGCAAAACTTTTGTATGGGTCTTTGGGCAGCAGTAAAGGACTAGGTCTCCCCGTCGGGGAATCGAACCCCGGTCTTCCGCGTGACAGGCGGAGATACTGTCCACTATACTAACGAGGAGTTGCAGAGACAGGTAGTCCTCCCCGATCAGCGCGACTGCAGCTCGCTGCAAACAGCCTTCCCATTTTCAGGAACGGCCTCATTTTAGGCCATTGCTTCACAAGGAGCCAGTGCAGCCGAAAAAATCATCTAATACTATTTAAATATGAAGTGTCTGTATAAAAGGTGTTACGTTATTAAAGTAGAGAGCTTGTTTTTTAATAAAAAGCTTGGTAGGTCAGGTCAATAAGTTCATGCGTTTTTTGTTTCTTTTTCTGTGCCGGGTCCAAACAAAGAGAGATTCAGTTCTGAGAGTTTCACCTGCCAGCTGCTAATGTGTTGCGAGCATTCTTGCTGACCGCACAAGCCAGCATCCAGCCTACGTCCAACCGCCTGCGTTGGTGGTATAGTGGTGAGCATAGCTGCCTTCCAGTGACCCGGGTTCGATTCCCGGCCAACGCATTGCCTTTTGTACGGCCAACTCCTTCTGTAACTCGTGGCTGGAGCAAAACTTTTGTATGGGTCTTTGGGCAGCAGTAAAGGACTAGGTCTCCCCGTCGGGGAATCGAACCCCGGTCTTCCGCGTGACAGGCGGAGATACTGTCCACTATACTAACGAGGAGTTGCAGAGACAGGTAGTCCTCCCCGATCAGCGCGACTGCAGCTCGCTGCAAACAGCCTTCCCATTTTCAGGAACGGCCTTGTGCGTCATTTTAGGCCATCGCTTCACAAGGAGCCAGTGCAGCCGAAAAAATCATCTAATACTATTTAAATATGAAGTGTCTGTATAAAAGGTTATTACGTTATTAAAGTAGAGAGCTTGTTTTTTAATAAAAAGCTTGGTAGGTCAGGTCAATAAGTTCATGCGTTTTTTGTTTCTTTTTCTGTGCCGGGTCCAAGCAAAGAGAGATTCAGTTCTGAGAGTTTCACTTGCCAGCTGCTAATGTGTTGCGAGCATTCTTGCTGACCGCACAAGCCGGCATCCAGCCTACGTCCAACCGCCTGCGTTGGTGGTATAGTGGTGAGCATAGCTGCCTTCCAAGCAGTTGACCCGGGTTCGATTCCCGGCCAACGCATTGCCTTTTGTGCGGCCAACTCCTTCTGTAACTCGTGGCTGGAGCAAAACTTTTGTATGGGTCTTTGGGCAGCAGTAAAGGACTAGGTCTCCCCGTCGGGGAATCGAACCCCGGTCTTCCGCGTGACAGGCGGAGATACTGTCCACTATACTAACGAGGAGTTGCAGCAACAGGCAGTCCTCCCCGATCAGCGTGACTGCAGCTCGCTGCAAACAGCCTTCCCATTTTCAGGAACGGCCTTGTGCGTCATTTTAGGCCATCGCTTCACAAGGAGCCAGTGCAGCCGAAAAAATCATCTAATACTATTTAAATATGAAGTGTCTGTATAAAAGGTGTTACGTTATTAAAGTAGAGAGCTTGTTTTTTAATAAAAAGCTTGGTAGGTCAGGTCAATAAGTTCATGCGTTTTTTGTTTCTTTTTCAGTGCCGGGTCCAAACAAAGACAGTTTCAGTTCTGAGAGTTTCACCTGCCAGCTGCTAATGTGTTGCGAGCATTCTTGCTGACCGCACAAGCCGGCATCCAGCCTACGTCCAACCGCCTGCGTTGGTGGTATAGTGGTGAGCATAGCTGCCTTCCAAGCAGTTGACCCGGGTTCGATTCCCGGCCAACGCATTGCCTTTTGTACGGCCAACTCCTTCTGTAACTCGTGGCTGGAGCAAAACTTTTGTATGGGTCTTTGGGCAGCAGTAAAGGACTAGGTCTCCCCGTCGGGGAATCGAACCCCGGTCTTCCGCGTGACAGGCGGAGATACTGTCCACTATACTAACGAGGACTTGCAGAGACAGGTAGTCCTCCCCGATCAGCGCGACTGCAGCTCGCTGCAAACAGCCTTCCCATTTTCAGGAACGGCCTCATTTTAGGCCATTGCTTCACAAGGAGCCAGTGCAGCCGAAAAAATCATCTAATACTATTTAAATATGAAGTGTCTGTATAAAAGGTGTTACGTTATTAAAGTAGAGAGCTTGTTTTTTAATAAAAAGCTTGGTAGGTCAGGTCAATAAGTTCATGCGTTTTTTGTTTCTTTTTCTGTGCCGGGTCCAAACAAAGAGAGATTCAGTTCTGAGAGTTTCACCTGCCAGCTGCTAATGTGTTGCGAGCATTCTTGCTGACCGCACAAGCCAGCATCCAGCCTACGTCCAACCGCCTGCGTTGGTGGTATAGTGGTGAGCATAGCTGCCTTCCAAGCAGTTGACCCGGGTTCGATTCCCGGCCAACGCATTGCCTTTTGTACGGCCAACTCCTTTTGTAACTCGTGGCTGGAGCAAAACTTTTGTATGGGTCTTTGGGCAGCAGTAAAGGACTAGGTCTCCCCGTCGGGGAATCGAACCCCAGTCTTCCGCGTGACAGGCGGAGATACTGTCCACTATACTAACGAGGAGTTGCAGAGACAGGTAGTCCTCCCCGATCAGCGCGACTGCAGCTCGCTGCAAACAGCCTTCCCATTTTCAGGAACGGCCTTGTGCGTCATTTTAGGCCATCGCTTCACAAGGAGCCAGTGCAGCCGAAAAAATCATCTAATACTATTTAAATATGAAGTGTCTGTATAAAAGGTGTTACGTTATTAAAGTAGAGAGCTTGTTTTTTAATAAAAAGCTTGGTAGGTCAGGTCAATAAGTTCATGCGTTTTTTGTTTCTTTTTCAGTGCCGGGTCCAAACAAAGACAGTTTCAGTTCTGAGAGTTTCACCTGCCAGCTGCTAATGTGTTGCGAGCATTCTTGCTGACCGCACAAGCCGGCATCCAGCCTACGTCCAACCGCCTGCGTTGGTGGTATAGTGGTGAGCATAGCTGCCTTCCAAGCAGTTGACCCGGGTTCGATTCCCGGCCAACGCATTGCCTTTTGTACGGCCAACTCCTTCTGTAACTCGTGGCTGGAGCAAAACTTTTGTATGGGTCTTTGGGCAGCAGTAAAGGACTAGGTCTCCCCGTCGGGGAATCGAACCCCGGTCTTCCGCGTGACAGGCGGAGATACTGTCCACTATACTAACGAGGAGTTGCAGAGACAGGTAGTCCTCCCCGATCAGCGCGACTGCAGCTCGCTGCAAACAGCCTTCCCATTTTCAGGAACGGCCTTGTGCGTCATTTTAGGCCATCGCTTCACAAGGAGCCAGTGCAGCCGAAAAAATCATCTAATACTATTTAAATATGAAGTGTCTGTATAAAAGGTGTTACGTTATTAAAGTAGAGAGCTTGTTTTTTAATAAAAAGCTTGGTAGGTCAGGTCAATAAGTTCATGCGTTTTTTGTTTCTTTTTCAGTGCCGGGTCCAAACAAAGACAGTTTCAGTTCTGAGAGTTTCACCTGCCAGCTGCTAATGTGTTGCGAGCATTCTTGCTGACCGCACAAGCCGGCATCCAGCCTACGCCCAAACGCCTGCGTTGGTGGTATAGTGGTGAGCATAGCTGCTTTCCAAGCAGTTGACCCGGGTTCGATTCCCGGCCAACGCATTGCCTTTTGTACGGCCAACTCCTTCTGTAACTCGTGGCTGGAGCAAAACTTTTGTATGGGACTTTGGGCAGCAGTAAAGGACTAGGTCTCCCCGTCGGGGAATCGAACCCCGGTCTTCCGCGTGACAGGCGGAGATACTGTCCACTATACTAACGAGGAGTTGCAGAGACAGGTGGTCCTCCCCGATCAGCGCGACTGCAGCTCGCTGCAAACAGCCTTCCCATTTTCAGGAACGGCCTTGTGCGTCATTTTAGGCCATTGCTTCACAAGGAGCCAGTGCAGCCGAAAAAATCATCTAATACTATTTAAATATGAAGTGTCTGTATAAAAGGTGTTACGTTATTAAAGTAGAGAGCTTGTTTTTTAATAAAAAGCTTGGTAGGTCAGGTCAATAAGTTCATGCGTTTTTTGTTTCTTTTTCTGTGCCGGGTCCAAACAAAGAGAGATTCAGTTCTGAGAGTTTCACCTGCCAGCTGCTAATGTGTTGCGAGCATTCTTGCTGACCGCACAAGCCAGCATCCAGCCTACGTCCAACCGCCTGCGTTGGTGGTATAGTGGTGAGCATAGCTGCCTTCCAAGCAGTTGACCCGGGTTCGATTCCCGGCCAACGCATTGCCTTTTGTACGGCCAACTCCTTTTGTAACTCGTGGCTGGAGCAAAACTTTTGTATGGGTCTTTGGGCAGCAGTAAAGGACTAGGTCTCCCCGTCGGGGAATCGAACCCCGGTCTTCCGCGTGACAGGCGGAGATACTGTCCACTATACTAACGAGGAGTTGCAGAGACAGGTAGTCCTCCCCGATCAGCGCGACTGCAGCTCGCTGCAAACAGCCTTCCCATTTTCAGGAACGGCCTTGTGCGTCATTTTAGGCCATCGCTTCACAAGGAGCCAGTGCAGCCGAAAAAATCATCTAATACTATTTAAATATGAAGTGTCTGTATAAAAGGTGTTACGTTATTAAAGTAGAGAGCTTGTTTTTTAATAAAAAGCTTGGTAGGTCAGGTCAATAAGTTCATGCGTTTTTTGTTTCTTTTTCAGTGCCGGGTCCAAACAAAGACAGTTTCAGTTCTGAGAGTTTCACCTGCCAGCTGCTAATGTGTTGCGAGCATTCTTGCTGACCGCACAAGCCGGCATCCAGCCTACGTCCAACCGCCTGCGTTGGTGGTATAGTGGTGAGCATAGCTGCCTTCCAAGCAGTTGACCCGGGTTCGATTCCCGGCCAACGCATTGCCTTTTGTACGGCCAACTCCTTCTGTAACTCGTGGCTGGAGCAAAACTTTTGTATGGGTCTTTGGGCAGCAGTAAAGGACTAGGTCTCCCCGTCGGGGAATCGAACCCCGGTCTTCCGCGTGACAGGCGGAGATACTGTCCACTATACTAACGAGGAGTTGCAGAGACAGGTAGTCCTCCCCGATCAGCGCGACTGCAGCTCGCTGCAAACAGCCTTCCCATTTTCAGGAACGGCCTCATTTTAGGCCATTGCTTCACAAGGAGCCAGTGCAGCCGAAAAAATCATCTAATACTATTTAAATATGAAGTGTCTGTATAAAAGGTGTTACGTTATTAAAGTAGAGAGCTTGTTTTTTAATAAAAAGCTTGGTAGGTCAGGTCAATAAGTTCATGCGTTTTTTGTTTCTTTTTCTGTGCCGGGTCCAAACAAAGAGAGATTCAGTTCTGAGAGTTTCACCTGCCAGCTGCTAATGTGTTGCGAGCATTCTTGCTGACCGCACAAGCCAGCATCCAGCCTACGTCCAACCGCCTGCGTTGGTGGTATAGTGGTGAGCATAGCTGCCTTCCAGTGACCCGGGTTCGATTCCCGGCCAACGCATTGCCTTTTGTACGGCCAACTCCTTCTGTAACTCGTGGCTGGAGCAAAACTTTTGTATGGGTCTTTGGGCAGCAGTAAAGGACTAGGTCTCCCCGTCGGGGAATCGAACCCCGGTCTTCCGCGTGACAGGCGGAGATACTGTCCACTATACTAACGAGGAGTTGCAGAGACAGGTAGTCCTCCCCGATCAGCGCGACTGCAGCTCGCTGCAAACAGCCTTCCCATTTTCAGGAACGGCCTCATTTTAGGCCATTGCTTCACAAGGAGCCAGTGCAGCCGAAAAAATCATCTAATACTATTTAAATATGAAGTGTCTGTATAAAAGGTGTTACGTTATTAAAGTAGAGAGCTTGTTTTTTAATAAAAAGCTTGGTAGGTCAGGTCAATAAGTTCATGCGTTTTTTGTTTCTTTTTCTGTGCCGGGTCCAAACAAAGAGAGATTCAGTTCTGAGAGTTTCACCTGCCAGCTGCTAATGTGTTGCGAGCATTCTTGCTGACCGCACAAGCCGGCATCCAGCCTACGTCCAACCGCCTGCGTTGGTGGTATAGTGGTGAGCATAGCTGCCTTCCAAGCAGTTGACCCGGGTTCGATTCCCGGCCAACGCATTGCCTTTTGTACGGCCAACTCCTTCTGTAACTCGTGGCAGGAGCAAAACTTTTGTATGGGTCTTTGGGCAGCAGTAAAGAACTAGGTCTCCCCGTCGGGGAATCGAACCCCGGTCTTCCGCGTGACAGGCGGAGATACTGTCCACTATACTAACGAGGAGTTGCAGAGACAGGTAGTCCTCCCCGATCAGCCCGACTGCAGCTCGCTGCAAACAGCCTTCCCATTTTCAGGAACGGCCTCATTTTAGGCCATTGCTTCACAAGGAGCCAGTGCAGCCGAAAAAATCATCTAATACTATTTAAATATGAAGTGTCTGTATAAAAGGTGTTACGTTATTAAAGTAGAGAGCTTGTTTTTTAATAAAAAGCTTGGTAGGTCAGGTCAATAAGTTCATGCGTTTTTTGTTTCTTTTTCTGTGCCGGGTCCAAACAAAGAGAGATTCAGTTCTGAGAGTTTCACCTGCCAGCTGCTAATGTGTTGCGAGCATTCTTGCTGACCGCACAAGCAAGCATCCAGCCTACGTCCAACCGCCTGCGTTGGTGGTATAGTGGTGAGCATAGCTGCCTTCCAGTGACCCGGGTTCGATTCCCGGCCAACGCATTGCCTTTTGTACGGCCAACTCCTTCTGTAACTCGTGGCTGGAGCAAAACTTTTGTATGGGTCTTTGGGCAGCAGTAAAGGACTAGGTCTCCCCGTCGGGGAATCGAACCCCGGTCTTCCGCGTGACAGGCGGAGATACTGTCCACTATACTAACGAGGAGTTGCAGAGACAGGTAGTCCTCCCCGATCAGCGCGACTGCAGCTCGCTGCAAACAGCCTTCCCATTTTCAGGAACGGCCTTGTGCGTCATTTTAGGCCATCGCTTCACAAGGAGCCAGTGCAGCCGAAAAAATCATCTAATACTATTTAAATATGAAGTGTCTGTATAAAAGGTGTTACGTTATTAAAGTAGAGAGCTTGTTTTTTAATAAAAAGCTTGGTAGGTCAGGTCAATAAGTTCATGCGTTTTTTGTTTCTTTTTCAGTGCCGGGTCCAAACAAAGACAGTTTCAGTTCTGAGAGTTTCACCTGCCAGCTGCTAATGTGTTGCGAGCATTCTTGCTGACCGCACAAGCCGGCATCCAGCCTACGTCCAACCGCCTGCGTTGGTGGTATAGTGGTGAGCATAGCTGCCTTCCAAGCAGTTGACCCGGGTTCGATTCCCGGCCAACGCATTGCCTTTTGTACGGCCAACTCCTTCTGTAACTCGTGGCTGGAGCAAAACTTTTGTATGGGTCTTTGGGCAGCAGTAAAGGACTAGGTCTTTTTCGAACCCCGGTCTTCCGCGTGACAGGCGGAGATACTGTCCACTATACTAACGAGGAGTTGCAGAGACAGGTAGTCCTCCCCGATCAGCGCGACTGCAGCTCGCTGCAAACAGCCTTCCCATTTTCAGGAACGGCCTTGTGCGTCATTTTAGGCCATCGCTTCACAAGGAGCCAGTGCAGCCGAAAAAATCATCTAATACTATTTAAATATGAAGTGTCTGTATAAAAGGTGTTACGTTATTAAAGTAGAGAGCTTGTTTTTTAATAAAAAGCTTGGTAGGTCAGGTCAATAAGTTCATGCGTTTTTTGTTTCTTTTTCAGTGCCGGGTCCAAACAAAGACAGTTTCAGTTCTGAGAGTTTCACCTGCCAGCTGCTAATGTGTTGCGAGCATTCTTGCTGACCGCACAAGCCGGCATCCAGCCTACGCCCAAACGCCTGCGTTGGTGGTATAGTGGTGAGCATAGCTGCTTTCCAAGCAGTTGACCCGGGTTCGATTCCCGGCCAACGCATTGCCTTTTGTACGGCCAACTCCTTCTGTAACTCGTGGCTGGAGCAAAACTTTTGTATGGGTCTTTGGGCAGCAGTAAAGGACTAGGTCTCCCCGTCGGGGAATCGAACCCCGGTCTTCCGCGTGACAGGCGGAGATACTGTCCACTATACTAACGAGGAGTTGCAGAGACAGGTAGTCCTCCCCGATCAGCGCGACTGCAGCTCGCTGCAAACAGCCTTCCCATTTTCAGGAACGGCCTTGTGCGTCATTTTAGGCCATTGCTTCACAAGGAGCCAGTGCAGCCGAAAAAATCATCTAATACTATTTAAATATGAAGTGTCTGTATAAAAGGTGTTACGTTATTAAAGTAGAGAGCTTGTTTTTTAATAAAAAGCTTGGTAGGTCAGGTCAATAAGTTCATGCGTTTTTTGTTTCTTTTTCTGTGCCGGGTCCAAACAAAGAGAGATTCAGTTCTGAGAGTTTCACCTGCCAGCTGCTAATGTGTTGCGAGCATTCTTGCTGACCGCACAAGCCGGCATCCAGCCTACATCCAACCGCCTGCGTTGGTGGTATAGTGGTGAGCATAGTTGCCTTCCAAGCAGTTGACCCGGGTTCGATTCCCGGCCAACGCATTGCCTTTTGTACGGCCAACTCCTTCTGTAACTCGTGGCTGGAGCAAAACTTTTGTATGGGTCTTTGGGCAGCAGTAAAGGACTAGGTCTCCCCGTCGGGGAATCGAACCCCGGTCTTCCGCGTGACAGGCGGAGATACTGTCCACTATACTAACGAGGAGTTGCAGAGACAGGTAGTCCTCCCCGATCAGCGCGACTGCAGCTCGCTGCAAACAGCCTTCCCATTTTCAGGAACGGCCTTGTGCGTCATTTTAGGCCATCGCTTCACAAGGAGCCAGTGCAGCCGAAAAAATCATCTAATACTATTTAAATATGAAGTGTCTGTATAAAAGGTGTTACGTTATTAAAGTAGAGAGCTTGTTTTTTAATAAAAAGCTTGGTAGGTCAGGTCAATAAGTTCATGCGTTTTTTGTTTCTTTTTCAGTGCCGGGTCCAAACAAAGACAGTTTCAGTTCTGAGAGTTTCACCTGCCAGCTGCTAATGTGTTGCGAGCATTCTTGCTGACCGCACAAGCCGGCATCCAGCCTACGTCCAACCGCCTGCGTTGGTGGTATAGTGGTGAGCATAGCTGCCTTCCAAGCAGTTGACCCGGGTTCGATTCCCGGCCAACGCATTGCCTTTTGTACGGCCAACTCCTTCTGTAACTCGTGGCTGGAGCAAAACTTTTGTATGGGTCTTTGGGCAGCAGTAAAGGACTAGGTCTCCCCGTCGGGGAATCGAACCCCGGTCTTCCGCGTGACAGGCGGAGATACTGTCCACTATACTAACGAGGAGTTGCAGAGACAGGTAGTCCTCCCCGATCAGCGCGACTGCAGCTCGCTGCAAACAGCCTTCCCATTTTCAGGAACGGCCTCATTTTAGGCCATTGCTTCACAAGGAGCCAGTGCAGCCGAAAAAATCATCTAATACTATTTAAATATGAAGTGTCTGTATAAAAGGTGTTACGTTATTAAAGTAGAGAGCTTGTTTTTTAATAAAAAGCTTGGTAGGTCAGGTCAATAAGTTCATGCGTTTTTTGTTTCTTTTTCTGTGCCGGGTCCAAACAAAGAGAGATTCAGTTCTGAGAGTTTCACCTGCCAGCTGCTAATGTGTTGCGAGCATTCTTGCTGACCGCACAAGCCAGCATCCAGCCTACGTCCAACCGCCTGCGTTGGTGGTATAGTGGTGAGCATAGCTGCCTTCCAGTGACCCGGGTTCGATTCCCGGCCAACGCATTGCCTTTTGTACGGCCAACTCCTTCTGTAACTCGTGGCTGGAGCAAAACTTTTGTATGGGTCTTTGGGCAGCAGTAAAGGACTAGGTCTCCCCGTCGGGGAATCGAACCCCGGTCAAACAAAGAGAGATTCAGTTCTGAGAGTTTCACCTGCCAGCTGCTAATGTGTTGCGAGCATTCTTGCTGACCGCACAAGCCGGCATCCAGCCTACGTCCAACCGCCTGCGTTGGTGGTATAGTGGTGAGCATAGCTGCCTTCCAAGCAGTTGACCCGGGTTCGATTCCCGGCCAACGCATTGCCTTTTGTACGGCCAACTCCTTCTGTAACTCGTGGCTGGAGCAAAACTTTTGTATGGGTCTTTGGGCAGCAGTAAAGGACTAGGTCTCCCCGTCGGGGAATCGAACCCCGGTCTTCCGCGTGACAGGCGGAGATACTGTCCACTATACTAACGAGGAGTTGCAGAGACAGGTAGTCCTCCCCGATCAGCGCGACTGCAGCTCGCTGCAAACAGCCTTCCCATTTTCAGGAACGGCCTCATTTTAGGCCATTGCTTCACAAGGAGCCAGTGCAGCCGAAAAAATCATCTAATACTATTTAAATATGAAGTGTCTGTATAAAAGGTGTTACGTTATTAAAGTAGAGAGCTTGTTTTTTAATAAAAAGCTTGGTAGGTCAGGTCAATAAGTTCATGCGTTTTTTGTTTCTTTTTCTGTGCCGGGTCCAAACAAAGAGAGATTCAGTTCTGAGAGTTTCACCTGCCAGCTGCTAATGTGTTGCGAGCATTCTTGCTGACCGCACAAGCCAGCATCCAGCCTACGTCCAACCGCCTGCGTTGGTGGTATAGTGGTGAGCATAGCTGCCTTCCAAGCAGTTGACCCGGGTTCGATTCCCGGCCAACGCATTGCCTTTTGTACGGCCAACTCCTTTTGTAACTCGTGGCTGGAGCAAAACTTTTGTATGGGTCTTTGGGCAGCAGTAAAGGACTAGGTCTCCCCGTCGGGGAATCGAAAACCGGTCTTCCGCGTGACAGGCGGAGATACTGTCCACTATACTAACGAGGAGTTGCAGAGACAGGTAGTCCTCCCCGATCAGCGCGACTGCAGCTCGCTGCAAACAGCCTTCCCATTTTCAGGAACGGCCTTGTGCGTCATTTTAGGCCATCGCTTCACAAGGAGCCAGTGCAGCCGAAAAAATCATCTAATACTATTTAAATATGAAGTGTCTGTATAAAAGGTGTTACGTTATTAAAGTAGAGAGCTTGTTTTTTAATAAAAAGCTTGGTAGGTCAGGTCAATAAGTTCATGCGTTTTTTGTTTCTTTTTCAGTGCCGGGTCCAAACAAAGACAGTTTCAGTTCTGAGAGTTTCACCTGCCAGCTGCTAATGTGTTGCGAGCATTCTTGCTGACCGCACAAGCCGGCATCCAGCCTACGTCCAACCGCCTGCGTTGGTGGTATAGTGGTGAGCATAGCTGCCTTCCAAGCAGTTGACCCGGGTTCGATTCCCGGCCAACGCATTGCCTTTTGTACGGCCAACTCCTTCTGTAACTCGTGGCTGGAGCAAAACTTTTGTATGGGTCTTTGGGCAGCAGTAAAGGACTAGGTCTCCCCGTCGGGGAATCGAACCCCGGTCTTCCGCGTGACAGGCGGAGATACTGTCCACTATACTAACGAGGAGTTGCAGAGACAGGTAGTCCTCCCCGATCAGCGCGACTGCAGCTCGCTGCAAACAGCCTTCCCATTTTCAGGAACGGCCTCATTTTAGGCCATTGCTTCACAAGGAGCCAGTGCAGCCGAAAAAATCATCTAATACTATTTAAATATGAAGTGTCTGTATAAAAGGTGTTACGTTATTAAAGTAGAGAGCTTGTTTTTTAATAAAAAGCTTGGTAGGTCAGGTCAATAAGTTCATGCGTTTTTTGTTTCTTTTTCTGTGCCGGGTCCAAACAAAGAGAGATTCAGTTCTGAGAGTTTCACCTGCCAGCTGCTAATGTGTTGCGAGCATTCTTGCTGACCGCACAAGCCAGCATCCAGCCTACGTCCAACCGCCTGCGTTGGTGGTATAGTGGTGAGCATAGCTGCCTTCCAGTGACCCGGGTTCGATTCCCGGCCAACGCATTGCCTTTTGTACGGCCAACTCCTTCTGTAACTCGTGGCTGGAGCAAAACTTTTGTATGGGTCTTTGGGCAGCAGTAAAGGACTAGGTCTCCCCGTCGGGGAATCGAACCCCGGTCTTACGCGTGACAGGCGGAGATACTGTCCACTATACTAACGAGGAGTTGCAGCGACAGGCAGTCCTCCCCGATCAGCGTGACTGCAGCTCGCTGCAAACAGCCTTCCCATTTTCAGGAACGGCCTTGTGCGTCATTTTAGGCCATCGCTTCACAAGGAGCCAGTGCAGCCGAAAAAATCATCTAATACTATTTAAATATGAAGTGTCTGTATAAAAGGTGTTACGTTATTAAAGTAGAGAGCTTGTTTTTTAATAAAAAGCTTGGTAGGTCAGGTCAATAAGTTCATGCGTTTTTTGTTTCTTTTTCAGTGCCGGGTCCAAACAAAGACAGTTTCAGTTCTGAGAGTTTCACCTGCCAGCTGCTAATGTGTTGCGAGCATTCTTGCTGACCGCACAAGCCGGCATCCAGCCTACGCCCAAACGCCTGCGTTGGTGGTATAGTGGTGAGCATAGCTGCTTTCCAAGCAGTTGACCCGGGTTCGATTCCCGGCCAACGCATTGCCTTTTGTACGGCCAACTCCTTCTGTAACTCGTGGCTGGAGCAAAACTTTTGTATGGGACTTTGGGCAGCAGTAAAGGACTAGGTCTCCCCGTCGGGGAATCGAACCCCGGTCTTCCGCGTGACAGGCGGAGATACTGTCCACTATACTAACGAGGAGTTGCAGAGACAGGTGGTCCTCCCCGATCAGCGCGACTGCAGCTCGCTGCAAACAGCCTTCCCATTTTCAGGAACGGCCTTGTGCGTCATTTTAGGCCATTGCTTCACAAGGAGCCAGTGCAGCCGAAAAAATCATCTAATACTATTTAAATATGAAGTGTCTGTATAAAAGGTGTTACGTTATTAAAGTAGAGAGCTTGTTTTTTAATAAAAAGCTTGGTAGGTCAGGTCAATAAGTTCATGCGTTTTTTGTTTCTTTTTCTGTGCCGGGTCCAAACAAAGAGAGATTCAGTTCTGAGAGTTTCACCTGCCAGCTGCTAATGTGTTGCGAGCATTCTTGCTGACCGCACAAGCCAGCATCCAGCCTACGTCCAACCGCCTGCGTTGGTGGTATAGTGGTGAGCATAGCTGCCTTCCAGTGACCCGGGTTCGATTCCCGGCCAACGCATTGCCTTTTGTACGGCCAACTCCTTCTGTAACTCGTGGCTGGAGCAAAACTTTTGTATGGGTCTTTGGGCAGCAGTAAAGGACTAGGTCTCCCCGTCGGGGAATCGAACCCCGGTCTTACGCGTGACAGGCGGAGATACTGTCCACTATACTAACGAGGAGTTGCAGCGACAGGCAGTCCTCCCCGATCAGCGTGACTGCAGCTCGCTGCAAACAGCCTTCCCATTTTCAGGAACGGCCTTGTGCGTCATTTTAGGCCATCGCTTCACAAGGAGCCAGTGCAGCCGAAAAAATCATCTAATACTATTTAAATATGAAGTGTCTGTATAAAAGGTGTTACGTTATTAAAGTAGAGAGCTTGTTTTTTAATAAAAAGCTTGGTAGGTCAGGTCAATAAGTTCATGCGTTTTTTGTTTCTTTTTCAGTGCCGGGTCCAAACAAAGACAGTTTCAGTTCTGAGAGTTTCACCTGCCAGCTGCTAATGTGTTGCGAGCATTCTTGCTGACCGCACAAGCCGGCATCCAGCCTACGCCCAAACGCCTGCGTTGGTGGTATAGTGGTGAGCATAGCTGCTTTCCAAGCAGTTGACCCGGGTTCGATTCCCGGCCAACGCATTGCCTTTTGTACGGCCAACTCCTTCTGTAACTCGTGGCTGGAGCAAAACTTTTGTATGGGACTTTGGGCAGCAGTAAAGGACTAGGTCTCCCCGTCGGGGAATCGAACCCCGGTCTTCCGCGTGACAGGCGGAGATACTGTCCACTATACTAACGAGGAGTTGCAGAGACAGGTGGTCCTCCCCGATCAGCGCGACTGCAGCTCGCTGCAAACAGCCTTCCCATTTTCAGGAACGGCCTTGTGCGTCATTTTAGGCCATTGCTTCACAAGGAGCCAGTGCAGCCGAAAAAATCATCTAATACTATTTAAATATGAAGTGTCTGTATAAAAGGTGTTACGTTATTAAAGTAGAGAGCTTGTTTTTTAATAAAAAGCTTGGTAGGTCAGGTCAATAAGTTCATGCGTTTTTTGTTTCTTTTTCTGTGCCGGGTCCAAACAAAGAGAGATTCAGTTCTGAGAGTTTCACCTGCCAGCTGCTAATGTGTTGCGAGCATTCTTGCTGACCGCACAAGCCAGCATCCAGCCTACGTCCAACCGCCTGCGTTGGTGGTATAGTGGTGAGCATAGCTGCCTTCCAAGCAGTTGACCCGGGTTCGATTCCCGGCCAACGCATTTCCTTTTGTACGGCCAACTCCTTTTGTAACTCGTGGCTGGAGCAAAACTTTTGTATGGGTCTTTGGGCAGCAGTAAAGGACTAGGTCTCCCCGTCGGGGAATCGAACCCCGGTCTTCCGCGTGACAGGCGGAGATACTGTCCACTATACTAACGAGGAGTTGCAGAGACAGGTAGTCCTCCCCGATCAGCGCGACTGCAGCTCGCTGCAAACAGCCTTCCCATTTTCAGGAACGGCCTTGTGCGTCATTTTAGGCCATCGCTTCACAAGGAGCCAGTGCAGCCGAAAAAATCATCTAATACTATTTAAATATGAAGTGTCTGTATAAAAGGTGTTACGTTATTAAAGTAGAGAGCTTGTTTTTTAATAAAAAGCTTGGTAGGTCAGGTCAATAAGTTCATGCGTTTTTTGTTTCTTTTTCAGTGCCGGGTCCAAACAAAGACAGTTTCAGTTCTGAGAGTTTCACCTGCCAGCTGCTAATGTGTTGCGAACATTCTTGCTGACCGCACAAGCCGGCATCCAGCCTACGTCCAACCGCCTGCGTTGGTGGTATAGTGGTGAGCATAGCTGCCTTCCAAGCAGTTGACCCGGGTTCGATTCCCGGCCAACGCATTGCCTTTTGTACGGCCAACTCCTTCTGTAACTCGTGGCTGGAGCAAAACTTTTGTATGGGTCTTTGGGCAGCAGTAAAGGACTAGGTCTCCCCGTCGGGGAATCGAACCCCGGTCTTCCGCGTGACAGGCGGAGATACTGTCCACTATACTAACGAGGAGTTGCAGAGACAGGTAGTCCTCCCCGATCAGCGCGACTGCAGCTCGCTGCAAACAGCCTTCCCATTTTCAGGAACGGCCTCATTTTAGGCCATTGCTTCACAAGGAGCCAGTGCAGCCGAAAAAATCATCTAATACTATTTAAATATGAAGTGTCTGTATAAAAGGTGTTACGTTATTAAAGTAGAGAGCTTGTTTTTTAATAAAAAGCTTGGTAGGTCAGGTCAATAAGTTCATGCGTTTTTTGTTTCTTTTTCTGTGCCGGGTCCAAACAAAGAGAGATTCAGTTCTGAGAGTTTCACCTGCCAGCTGCTAATGTGTTGCGAGCATTCTTGCTGACCGCACAAGCCGGCATCCAGCCTACGTCCAACCGCCTGCGTTGGTGGTATAGTGGTGAGCATAGCTGCCTTCCAAGCAGTTGACCCGGGTTCGATTCCCGGCCAACGCATTGCCTTTTGTACGGCCAACTCCTTCTGTAACTCGTGGCTGGAGCAAAACTTTTGTATGGGTCTTTGGGCAGCAGTAAAGGACTAGGTCTCCCCGTCGGGGAATCGAACCCCGGTCTTCCGCGTGACAGGCGGAGATACTGTCCACTATACTAACGAGGAGTTGCAGAGACAGGTAGTCCTCCCCGATCAGCGCGACTGCAGCTCGCTGCAAACAGCCTTCCCATTTTCAGGAACGGCCTCATTTTAGGCCATTGCTTCACAAGGAGCCAGTGCAGCCGAAAAAATCATCTAATACTATTTAAATATGAAGTGTCTGTATAAAAGGTGTTACGTTATTAAAGTAGAGAGCTTGTTTTTTAATAAAAAGCTTGGTAGGTCAGGTCAATAAGTTCATGCGTTTTTTGTTTCTTTTTCTGTGCCGGGTCCAAACAAAGAGAGATTCAGTTCTGAGAGTTTCACCTGCCAGCTGCTAATGTGTTGCGAGCATTCTTGCTGACCGCACAAGCCAGCATCCAGCCTACGTCCAACCGCCTGCGTTGGTGGTATAGTGGTGAGCATAGCTGCCTTCCAGTGACCCGGGTTCGATTCCCGGCCAACGCATTGCCTTTTGTACGGCCAACTCCTTCTGTAACTCGTGGCTGGAGCAAAACTTTTGTATGGGTCTTTGGGCAGCAGTAAAGGACTAGGTCTCCCCGTCGGGGAATCGAACCCCGGTCTTCCGCGTGACAGGCGGAGATACTGTCCACTATACTAACGAGGAGTTGCAGAGACAGGTAGTCCTCCCCGATCAGCGCGACTGCAGCTCGCTGCAAACAGCCTTCCCATTTTCAGGAACGGCCTTGTGCGTCATTTTAGGCCATCGCTTCACAAGGAGCCAGTGCAGCCGAAAAAATCATCTAATACTATTTAAATATGAAGTGTCTGTATAAAAGGTTATTACGTTATTAAAGTAGAGAGCTTGTTTTTTAATAAAAAGCTTGGTAGGTCAGGTCAATAAGTTCATGCGTTTTTTGTTTCTTTTTCTGTGCCGGGTCCAAGCAAAGAGAGATTCAGTTCTGAGAGTTTCACTTGCCAGCTGCTAATGTGTTGCGAGCATTCTTGCTGACCGCACAAGCCGGCATCCAGCCTACGTCCAACCGCCAGCGTTGGTGGTATAGTGGTGAGCATAGCTGCCTTCCAAGCAGTTGACCCGGGTTCGATTCCCGGCCAACGCATTGCCTTTTGTGCGGCCAACTCCTTCTGTAACTCGTGGCTGGAGCAAAACTTTTGTATGGGTCTTTGGGCAGCAGTAAAGGACTAGGTCTCCCCGTCGGGGAATCGAACCCCGGTCTTCCGCGTGACAGGCGGAGATACTGTCCACTATACTAACGAGGAGTTGCAGCGACAGGCAGTCCTCCCCGATCAGCATGACTGCAGCTCGCTGCAAACAGCCTTCCCATTTTCAGGAACGGCCTTGTGCGTCATTTTAGGCCATCGCTTCACAAGGAGCCAGTGCAGCCGAAAAAATCATCTAATACTATTTAAATATGAAGTGTCTGTATAAAAGGTGTTACGTTATTAAAGTAGAGAGCTTGTTTTTTAATAAAAAGCTTGGTAGGTCAGGTCAATAAGTTCATGCGTTTTTTGTTTCTTTTTCAGTGCCGGGTCCAAACAAAGACAGTTTCAGTTCTGAGAGTTTCACCTGCCAGCTGCTAATGTGTTGCGAGCATTCTTGCTGACCGCACAAGCCGGCATCCAGCCTACGTCCAACCGCCTGCGTTGGTGGTATAGTGGTGAGCATAGCTGCCTTCCAAGCAGTTGACCCGGGTTCGATTCCCGGCCAACGCATTCCCTTTTGTACGGCCAACTCCTTCTGTAACTCGTGGCTGGAGCAAAACTTTTGTATGGGTCTTTGGGCAGCAGTAAAGGACTAGGTCTCCCCGTCGGGGAATCGAACCCCGGTCTTCCGCGTGACAGGCGGAGATACTGTCCACTATACTAACGAGGAGTTGCAGAGACAGGTAGTCCTCCCCGATCAGCGCGACTGCAGCTCGCTGCAAACAGCCTTCCCATTTTCAGGAACGGCCTCATTTTAGGCCATTGCTTCACAAGGAGCCAGTGCAGCCGAAAAAATCATCTAATACTATTTAAATATGAAGTGTCTGTATAAAAGGTGTTACGTTATTAAAGTAGAGAGCTTGTTTTTTAATAAAAAGCTTGGTAGGTCAGGTCAATAAGTTCATGCGTTTTTTGTTTCTTTTTCTGTGCCGGGTCCAAACAAAGAGAGATTCAGTTCTGAGAGTTTCACCTGCCAGCTGCTAATGTGTTGCGAGCATTCTTGCTGACCGCACAAGCCAGCATCCAGCCTACGTCCAACCGCCTGCGTTGGTGGTATAGTGGTGAGCATAGCTGCCTTCCAAGCAGTTGACCCGGGTTCGATTCCCGGCCAACGCATTGCCTTTTGTACGGCCAACTCCTTTTGTAACTCGTGGCTGGAGCAAAACTTTTGTATGGGTCTTTGGGCAGCAGTAAAGGACTAGGTCTCCCCGTCGGGGAATCGAACCCCGGTCTTCCGCGTGACAGGCGGAGATACTGTCCACTATACTAACGAGGAGTTGCAGAGACAGGTAGTCCTCCCCGATCAGCGCGACTGCAGCTCGCTGCAAACAGCCTTCCCATTTTCAGGAACGGCCTTGTGCGTCATTTTAGGCCATCGCTTCACAAGGAGCCAGTGCAGCCGAAAAAATCATCTAATACTATTTAAATATGAAGTGTCTGTATAAAAGGTGTTACGTTATTAAAGTAGAGAGCTTGTTTTTTAATAAAAAGCTTGGTAGGTCAGGTCAATAAGTTCATGCGTTTTTTGTTTCTTTTTCAGTGCCGGGTCCAAACAAAGACAGTTTCAGTTCTGAGAGTTTCACCTGCCAGCTGCTAATGTGTTGCGAGCATTCTTGCTGACCGCACAAGCCGGCATCCAGCCTACGTCCAACCGCCTGCGTTGGTGGTATAGTGGTGAGCATAGCTGCCTTCCAAGCAGTTGACCCGGGTTCGATTCCCGGCCAACGCATTGCCTTTTGTACGGCCAACTCCTTCTGTAACTCGTGGCTGGAGCAAAACTTTTGTATGGGTCTTTGGGCAGCAGTAAAGGACTAGGTCTCCCCGTCGGGGAATCGAACCCCGGTCTTCCGCGTGACAGGCGGAGATACTGTCCACTATACTAACGAGGAGTTGCAGAGACAGGTAGTCCTCCCCGATCAGCGCGACTGCAGCTCGCTGCAAACAGCCTTCCCATTTTCAGGAACGGCCTCATTTTAGGCCATTGCTTCACAAGGAGCCAGTGCAGCCGAAAAAATCATCTAATACTATTTAAATATGAAGTGTCTGTATAAAAGGTGTTACGTTATTAAAGTAGAGAGCTTGTTTTTTAATAAAAAGCTTGGTAGGTCAGGTCAATAAGTTCATGCGTTTTTTGTTTCTTTTTCTGTGCCGGGTCCAAACAAAGAGAGATTCAGTTCTGAGAGTTTCACCTGCCAGCTGCTAATGTGTTGCGAGCATTCTTGCTGACCGCACAAGCCAGCATCCAGCCTACGTCCAACCGCCTGCGTTGGTGGTATAGTGGTGAGCATAGCTGCCTTCCAGTGACCCGGGTTCGATTCCCGGCCAACGCATTGCCTTTTGTACGGCCAACTCCTTCTGTAACTCGTGGCTGGAGCAAAACTTTTGTATGGGTCTTTGGGCAGCAGTAAAGGACTAGGTCTCCCCGTCGGGGAATCGAACCCCGGTCTTCCGCGTGACAGGCGGAGATACTGTCCACTATACTAACGAGGAGTTGCAGAGACAGGTAGTCCTCCCCGATCAGCGCGACTGCAGCTCGCTGCAAACAGCCTTCCCATTTTCAGGAACGGCCTTGTGCGTCATTTTAGGCCATCGCTTCACAAGGAGCCAGTGCAGCCGAAAAAATCATCTAATACTATTTAAATATGAAGTGTCTGTATAAAAGGTTATTACGTTATTAAAGTAGAGAGCTTGTTTTTTAATAAAAAGCTTGGTAGGTCAGGTCAATAAGTTCATGCGTTTTTTGTTTCTTTTTCTGTGCCGGGTCCAAGCAAAGAGAGATTCAGTTCTGAGAGTTTCACTTGCCAGCTGCTAATGTGTTGCGAGCATTCTTGCTGACCGCACAAGCCGGCATCCAGCCTACGTCCAACCGCCTGCGTTGGTGGTATAGTGGTGAGCATAGCTGCCTTCCAAGCAGTTGACCCGGGTTCGATTCCCGGCCAACGCATTGCCTTTTGTGCGGCCAACTCCTTCTGTAACTCGTGGCTGGAGCAAAACTTTTGTATGGGTCTTTGGGCAGCAGTAAAGGACTAGGTCTCCCCGTCGGGGAATCGAACCCCGGTCTTACGCGTGACAGGCGGAGATACTGTCCACTATACTAACGAGGAGTTGCAGCGACAGGCAGTCCTCCCCGATCAGCGTGACTGCAGCTCGCTGCAAACAGCCTTCCCATTTTCAGGAACGGCCTTGTGCGTCATTTTAGGCCATCGCTTCACAAGGAGCCAGTGCAGCCGAAAAAATCATCTAATACTATTTAAATATGAAGTGTCTGTATAAAAGGTTATTACGTTATTAAAGTAGAGAGCTTGTTTTTTAATAAAAAGCTTGGTAGGTCAGGTCAATAAGTTCATGCGTTTTTTGTTTCTTTTTCTGTGCCGGGTCCAAGCAAAGAGAGATTCAGTTCTGAGAGTTTCACTTGCCAGCTGCTAATGTGTTGCGAGCATTCTTGCTGACCGCACAAGCCGGCATCCAGCCTACGTCCAACCGCCTGCGTTGGTGGTATAGTGGTGAGCATAGCTGCCTTCCAAGCAGTTGACCCGGGTTCGATTCCCGGCCAACGCATTGCCTTTTGTGCGGCCAACTTCTTCTGTAACTCGTGGCTGGAGCAAAACTTTTGTATGGGTCTTTGGGCAGCAGTAAAGGACTAGGTCTCCCCGTCGGGGAATCGAACCCCGGTCTTACGCGTGACAGGCGGAGATACTGTCCACTATACTAACGAGGAGTTGCAGCGACAGGCAGTCCTCCCCGATCAGCGTGACTGCAGCTCGCTGCAAACAGCCTTCCCATTTTCAGGAACGGCCTTGTGCGTCATTTTAGGCCATCGCTTCACAAGGAGCCAGTGCAGCCGAAAAAATCATCTAATACTATTTAAATATGAAGTGTCTGTATAAAAGGTGTTACGTTATTAAAGTAGAGAGCTTGTTTTTTAATAAAAAGCTTGGTAGGTCAGGTCAATAAGTTCATGCGTTTTTTGTTTCTTTTTCAGTGCCGGGTCCAAACAAAGACAGTTTCAGTTCTGAGAGTTTCACCTGCCAGCTGCTAATGTGTTGCGAGCATTCTTGCTGACCGCACAAGCCGGCATCCAGCCTACGTCCAACCGCCTGCGTTGGTGGTATAGTGGTGAGCATAGCTGCCTTCCAAGCAGTTGACCCGGGTTCGATTCCCGGCCAACGCATTGCCTTTTGTACGGTCAACTCCTTCTGTAACTCGTGGCTGGAGCAAAACTTTTGTATGGGTCTTTGGGCAGCAGTAAAGGACTAGGTCTCCCCGTCGGGGAATCGAACCACGGTCTTCCGCGTGACAGGCGGAGATACTGTCCACTATACTAACGAGGAGTTGCAGAGACAGGTAGTCCTCCCCGATCAGCGCGACTGCAGCTCGCTGCAAACAGCCTTCCCATTTTCAGGAACGGCCTTGTGCGTCATTTTAGGCCATCGCTTCACAAGGAGCCAGTGCAGCCGAAAAAATCATCTAATACTATTTAAATATGAAGTGTCTGTATAAAAGGTGTTACGTTATTAAAGTAGAGAGCTTGTTTTTTAATAAAAAGCTTGGTAGGTCAGGTCAATAAGTTCATGCGTTTTTTGTTTCTTTTTCAGTGCCGGGTCCAAACAAAGACAGTTTCAGTTCTGAGAGTTTCACCTGCCAGCTGCTAATGTGTTGCGAGCATTCTTGCTGACCGCACAAGCCGGCATCCAGCCTACGCCCAAACGCCTGCGTTGGTGGTATAGTGGTGAGCATAGCTGCTTTCCAAGCAGTTGACCCGGGTTCGATTCCCGGCCAACGCATTGCCTTTTGTACGGCCAACTCCTTCTGTAACTCGTGGCTGGAGCAAAACTTTTGTATGGGACTTTGGGCAGCAGTAAAGGACTAGGTCTCCCCGTCGGGGAATCGAACCCCGGTCTTCCGCGTGACAGGCGGAGATACTGTCCACTATACTAACGAGGAGTTGCAGAGACAGGTGGTCCTCCCCGATCAGCGCGACTGCAGCTCGCTGCAAACAGCCTTCCCATTTTCAGGAACGGCCTTGTGCGTCATTTTAGGCCATTGCTTCACAAGGAGCCAGTGCAGCCGAAAAAATCATCTAATACTATTTAAATATGAAGTGTCTGTATAAAAGGTGTTACGTTATTAAAGTAGAGAGCTTGTTTTTTAATAAAAAGCTTGGTAGGTCAGGTCAATAAGTTCATGCATTTTTTGTTTCTTTTTCTGTGCCGGGTCCAAACAAAGAGAGATTCAGTTCTGAGAGTTTCACCTGCCAGCTGCTAATGTGTTGCGAGCATTCTTGCTGACCGCACAAGCCAGCATCCAGCCTACGTCCAACCGCCTGCGTTGGTGGTATAGTGGTGAGCATAGCTGCCTTCCAAGCAGTTGACCCGGGTTCGATTCCCGGCCAACGCATTGCCTTTTGTACGGCCAACTCCTTTTGTAACTCGTGGCTGGAGCAAAACTTTTGTATGGGTCTTTGGGCAGCAGTAAAGGACTAGGTCTCCCCGTCGGGGAATCGAACCCCGGTCTTCCGCGTGACAGGCGGAGATACTGTCCACTATACTAACGAGGAGTTGCAGAGACAGGTAGTCCTCCCCGATCAGCGCGACTGCAGCTCGCTGCAAACAGCCTTCCCATTTTCAGGAACGGCCTTGTGCGTCATTTTAGGCCATCGCTTCACAAGGAGCCAGTGCAGCCGAAAAAATCATCTAATACTATTTAAATATGAAGTGTCTGTATAAAAGGTGTTACGTTATTAAAGTAGAGAGCTTGTTTTTTAATAAAAAGCTTGGTAGGTCAGGTCAATAAGTTCATGCGTTTTTTGTTTCTTTTTCAGTGCCGGGTCCAAACAAAGACAGTTTCAGTTCTGAGAGTTTCACCTGCCAGCTGCTAATGTGTTGCGAGCATTCTTGCTGACCGCACAAGCCGGCATCCAGCCTACGTCCAACCGCCTGCGTTGGTGGTATAGTGGTGAGCATAGCTGCCTTCCAAGCAGTTGACCCGGGTTCGATTCCCGGCCAACGCATTGCCTTTTGTACGGCCAACTCCTTCTGTAACTCGTGGCTGGAGCAAAACTTTTGTATGGGTCTTTGGGCAGCAGTAAAGGACTAGGTCTCCCCGTCGGGGAATCGAACCCCGGTCTTCCGCGTGACAGGCGGAGATACTGTCCACTATACTAACGAGGAGTTGCAGAGACAGGTAGTCCTCCCCGATCAGCCCGACTGCAGCTCGCTGCAAACAGCCTTCCCATTTTCAGGAACGGCCTCATTTTAGGCCATTGCTTCACAAGGAGCCAGTGCAGCCGAAAAAATCATCTAATACTATTTAAATATGAAGTGTCTGTATAAAAGGTGTTACGTTATTAAAGTAGAGAGCTTGTTTTTTAATAAAAAGCTTGGTAGGTCAGGTCAATAAGTTCATGCGTTTTTTGTTTCTTTTTCTGTGCCGGGTCCAAACAAAGAGAGATTCAGTTCTGAGAGTTTCACCTGCCAGCTGCTAATGTGTTGCGAGCATTCTTGCTGACCGCACAAGCCGGCATCCAGCCTACGTCCAACCGCCTGCGTTGGTGGTATAGTGGTGAGCATAGCTGCCTTCCAAGCAGTTGACCCTGGTTCGATTCCCGGCCAACGCATTGCCTTTTGTACGGCCAACTCCTTCTGTAACTCGTGGCTGGAGCAAAACTTTTGTATGGGTCTTTGGGCAGCAGTAAAGGACTAGGTCTCCCCGTCGGGGAATCGAACCCCGGTCTTCCGCGTGACAGCCGGAGATACTGTCCACTATACTAACGAGGAGTTGCAGAGACAGGTAGTCCTCCCCGATCAGCGCGACTGCAGCTCGCTGCAAACAGCCTTCCCATTTTCAGGAACGGCCTCATTTTAGGCCATTGCTTCACAAGGAGCCAGTGCAGCCGAAAAAATCATCTAATACTATTTAAATATGAAGTGTCTGTATAAAAGGTGTTACGTTATTAAAGTAGAGAGCTTGTTTTTTAATAAAAAGCTTGGTAGGTCAGGTCAATAAGTTCATGCGTTTTTTGTTTCTTTTTCTGTGCCGGGTCCAAACAAAGAGAGATTCAGTTCTGAGAGTTTCACCTGCCAGCTGCTAATGTGTTGCGAGCATTCTTGCTGACCGCACAAGCCAGCATCCAGCCTACGTCCAACCGCCTGCGTTGGTGGTATAGTGGTGAGCATAGCTGCCTTCCAGTGACCCGGGTTCGATTCCCGGCCAACGCATTGCCTTTTGTACGGCCAACTCCTTCTGTAACTCGTGGCTGGAGCAAAACTTTTGTATGGGTCTTTGGGCAGCAGTAAAGGACTAGGTCTCCCCGTCGGGGAATCGAACCCCGGTCTTCCGCGTGACAGGCGGAGATACTGTCCACTATACTAACGAGGAGTTGCAGAGACAGGTAGTCCTCCCCGATCAGCGCGACTGCAGCTCGCTGCAAACAGCCTTCCCATTTTCAGGAACGGCCTTGTGCGTCATTTTAGGCCATCGCTTCACAAGGAGCCAGTGCAGCCGAAAAAATCATCTAATACTATTTAAATATGAAGTGTCTGTATAAAAGGTTATTACGTTATTAAAGTAGAGAGCTTGTTTTTTAATAAAAAGCTTGGTAGGTCAGGTCAATAAGTTCATGCGTTTTTTGTTTCTTTTTCTGTGCCGGGTCCAAGCAAAGAGAGATTCAGTTCTGAGAGTTTCACTTGCCAGCTGCTAATGTGTTGCGAGCATTCTTGCTGACCGCACAAGCCGGCATCCAGCCTACGTCCAACCGCCTGCGTTGGTGGTATAGTGGTGAGCATAGCTGCCTTCCAAGCAGTTGACCCGGGTTCGATTCCCGGCCAACGCATTGCCTTTTGTGCGGCCAACTCCTTCTGTAACTCGTGGCTGGAGCAAAACTTTTGTATGGGTCTTTGGGCAGCAGTAAAGGACTAGGTCTCCCCGTCGGGGAATCGAACCCCGGTCTTACGCGTGACAGGCGGAGATACTGTCCACTATACTAACGAGGAGTTGCAGCGACAGGCAGTCCTCCCCGATCAGCGTGACTGCAGCTCGCTGCAAACAGCCTTCCCATTTTCAGGAACGGCCTTGTGCGTCATTTTAGGCCATCGCTTCACAAGGAGCCAGTGCAGCCGAAAAAATCATCTAATACTATTTAAATATGAAGTGTCTGTATAAAAGGTGTTACGTTATTAAAGTAGAGAGCTTGTTTTTTAATAAAAAGCTTGGTAGGTCAGGTCAATAAGTTCATGCGTTTTTTGTTTCTTTTTCAGTGCCGGGTCCAAACAAAGACAGTTTCAGTTCTGAGAGTTTCACCTGCCAGCTGCTAATGTGTTGCGAGCATTCTTGCTGACCGCACAAGCCGGCATCCAGCCTACGTCCAACCGCCTGCGTTGGTGGTATAGTGGTGAGCATAGCTGCCTTCCAAGCAGTTGACCCGGGTTCGATTCCCGGCCAACGCATTGCCTTTTGTACGGCCAACTCCTTCTGTAACTCGTGGCTGGAGCAAAACTTTTGTATGGGTCTTTGGGCAGCAGTAAAGGACTAGGTCTCCCCGTCGGGGAATCGAACCCCGGTCTTCCGCGTGACAGGCGGAGATACTGTCCACTATACTAACGAGGAGTTGCAGAGACAGGTAGTCCTCCCCGATCAGCGCGACTGCAGCTCGCTGCAAACAGCCTTCCCATTTTCAGGAACGGCCTTGTGCGTCATTTTAGGCCATCGCTTCACAAGGAGCCAGTGCAGCCGAAAAAATCATCTAATACTATTTAAATATGAAGTGTCTGTATAAAAGGTGTTACGTTATTAAAGTAGAGAGCTTGTTTTTTAATAAAAAGCTTGGTAGGTCAGGTCAATAAGTTCATGCGTTTTTTGTTTCTTTTTCAGTGCCGGGTCCAAACAAAGACAGTTTCAGTTCTGAGAGTTTCACCTGCCAGCTGCTAATGTGTTGCGAGCATTCTTGCTGACCGCACAAGCCGGCATCCAGCCTACGCCCAAACGCCTGCGTTGGTGGTATAGTGGTGAGCATAGCTGCTTTCCAAGCAGTTGACCCGGGTTCGATTCCCGGCCAACGCATTGCCTTTTGTACGGCCAACTCCTTCTGTAACTCGTGGCTGGAGCAAAACTTTTGTATGGGACTTTGGGCAGCAGTAAAGGACTAGGTCTCCCCGTCGGGGAATCGAACCCCGGTCTTCCGCGTGACAGCCGGAGATACTGTCCACTATACTAACGAGGAGTTGCAGAGACAGGTAGTCCTCCCCGATCAGCGCGACTGCAGCTCGCTGCAAACAGCCTTCCCATTTTCAGGAACGGCCTCATTTTAGGCCATTGCTTCACAAGGAGCCAGTGCAGCCGAAAAAATCATCTAATACTATTTAAATATGAAGTGTCTGTATAAAAGGTGTTACGTTATTAAAGTAGAGAGCTTGTTTTTTAATAAAAAGCTTGGTAGGTCAGGTCAATAAGTTCATGCGTTTTTTGTTTCTTTTTCTGTGCCGGGTCCAAACAAAGAGAGATTCAGTTCTGAGAGTTTCACCTGCCAGCTGCTAATGTGTTGCGAGCATTCTTGCTGACCGCACAAGCCAGCATCCAGCCTACGTCCAACCGCCTGCGTTGGTGGTATAGTGGTGAGCATAGCTGCCTTCCAAGCAGTTGACCCGGGTTCGATTCCCGGCCAACGCATTGCCTTTTGTACGGCCAACTCCTTTTGTAACTCGTGGCTGGAGCAAAACTTTTGTATGGGTCTTTGGGCAGCAGTAAAGGACTAGGTCTCCCCGTCGGGGAATCGAACCCCGGTCTTCCGCGTGACAGGCGGAGATACTGTCCACTATACTAACGAGGAGTTGCAGAGACAGGTAGTCCTCCCCGATCAGCGCGACTGCAGCTCGCTGCAAACAGCCTTCCCATTTTCAGGAACGGCCTTGTGCGTCATTTTAGGCCATCGCTTCACAAGGAGCCAGTGCAGCCGAAAAAATCATCTAATACTATTTAAATATGAAGTGTCTGTATAAAAGGTGTTACGTTATTAAAGTAGAGAGCTTGTTTTTTAATAAAAAGCTTGGTAGGTCAGGTCAATAAGTTCATGCGTTTTTTGTTTCTTTTTCAGTGCCGGGTCCAAACAAAGACAGTTTCAGTTCTGAGAGTTTCACCTGCCAGCTGCTAATGTGTTGCGAGCATTCTTGCTGACCGCACAAGCCGGCATCCAGCCTACGTCCAACCGCCTGCGTTGGTGGTATAGTGGTGAGCATAGCTGCCTTCCAAGCAGTTGACCCGGGTTCGATTCCCGGCCAACGCATTGCCTTTTGTACGGCCAACTCCTTCTGTAACTCGTGGCTGGAGCAAAACTTTTGTATGGGTCTTTGGGCAGCAGTAAAGGACTAGGTCTCCCCGTCGGGGAATCGAACCCCGGTCTTCCGCGTGACAGGCGGAGATACTGTCCACTATACTAACGAGGAGTTGCAGAGACAGGTAGTCCTCCCCGATCAGCCCGACTGCAGCTCGCTGCAAACAGCCTTCCCATTTTCAGGAACGGCCTCATTTTAGGCCATTGCTTCACAAGGAGCCAGTGCAGCCGAAAAAATCATCTAATACTATTTAAATATGAAGTGTCTGTATAAAAGGTGTTACGTTATTAAAGTAGAGAGCTTGTTTTTTAATAAAAAGCTTGGTAGGTCAGGTCAATAAGTTCATGCGTTTTTTGTTTCTTTTTCTGTGCCGGGTCCAAACAAAGAGAGATTCAGTTCTGAGAGTTTCACCTGCCAGCTGCTAATGTGTTGCGAGCATTCTTGCTGACCGCACAAGCCGGCATCCAGCCTACGACCAACCGCCTGCGTTGGTGGTATAGTGGTGAGCATAGCTGCCTTCCAAGCAGTTGACCCGGGTTCGATTCCCGGCCAACGCATTGCCTTTTGTACGGCCAACTCCTTCTGTAACTCGTGGCTGGAGCAAAACTTTTGTATGGGTCTTTGGGCAGCAGTAAAGGACTAGGTCTCCCCGTCGGGGAATCGAACCCCGGTCTTCCGCGTGACAGGCGGAGATACTGTCCACTATACTAACGAGGAGTTGCAGAGACAGGTAGTCCTCCCCGATCAGCGCGACTGCAGCTCGCTGCAAACAGCCTTCCCATTTTCAGGAACGGCCTCATTTTAGGCCATTGCTTCACAAGGAGCCAGTGCAGCCGAAAAAATCATCTAATACTATTTAAATATGAAGTGTCTGTATAAAAGGTGTTACGTTATTAAAGTAGAGAGCTTGTTTTTTAATAAAAAGCTTGGTAGGTCAGGTCAATAAGTTCATGCGTTTTTTGTTTCTTTTTCTGTGCCGGGTCCAAACAAAGAGAGATTCAGTTCTGAGAGTTTCACCTGCCAGCTGCTAATGTGTTGCGAGCATTCTTGCTGACCGCACAAGCCAGCATCCAGCCTACGTCCAACCGCCTGCGTTGGTGGTATAGTGGTGAGCATAGCTGCCTTCCAGTGACCCGGGTTCGATTCCCGGCCAACGCATTGCCTTTTGTACGGCCAACTCCTTCTGTAACTCGTGGCTGGAGCAAAACTTTTGTATGGGTCTTTGGGCAGCAGTAAAGGACTAGGTCTCCCCGTCGGGGAATCGAACCCCGGTCTTCCGCGTGACAGGCGGAGATACTGTCCACTATACTAACGAGGAGTTGCAGAGACAGGTAGTCCTCCCCGATCAGCGCGACTGCAGCTCGCTGCAAACAGCCTTCCCATTTTCAGGAACGGCCTTGTGCGTCATTTTAGGCCATCGCTTCACAAGGAGCCAGTGCAGCCGAAAAAATCATCTAATACTATTTAAATATGAAGTGTCTGTATAAAAGGTTATTACGTTATTAAAGTAGAGAGCTTGTTTTTTAATAAAAAGCTTGGTAGGTCAGGTCAATAAGTTCATGCGTTTTTTGTTTCTTTTTCTGTGCCGGGTCCAAGCAAAGAGAGATTCAGTTCTGAGAGTTTCACTTGCCAGCTGCTAATGTGTTGCGAGCATTCTTGCTGACCGCACAAGCCGGCATCCAGCCTACGTCCAACCGCCTGCGTTGGTGGTATAGTGGTGAGCATAGCTGCCTTCCAAGCAGTTGACCCGGGTTCGATTCCCGGCCAACGCATTGCCTTTTGTGCGGCCAACTCCTTCTGTAACTCGTGGCTGGAGCAAAACTTTTGTATGGGTCTTTGGGCAGCAGTAAAGGACTAGGTCTCCCCGTCGGGGAATCGAACCCCGGTCTTCCGCGTGACAGGCGGAGATACTGTCCACTATACTAACGAGGAGTTGCAGCGACAGGCAGTCCTCCCCGATCAGCGTGACTGCAGCTCGCTGCAAACAGCCTTCCCATTTTCAGGAACGGCCTTGTGCGTCATTTTAGGCCATCGCTTCACAAGGAGCCAGTGCAGCCGAAAAAATCATCTAATACTATTTAAATATGAAGTGTCTGTATAAAAGGTGTTACGTTATTAAAGTAGAGAGCTTGTTTTCTAATAAAAAGCTTGGTAGGTCAGGTCAATAAGTTCATGCGTTTTTTGTTTCTTTTTCAGTGCCGGGTCCAAACAAAGACAGTTTCAGTTCTGAGAGTTTCACCTGCCAGCTGCTAATGTGTTGCGAGCATTCTTGCTGACCGCACAAGCCGGCATCCAGCCTACGTCCAACCGCCTGCGTTGGTGGTATAGTGGTGAGCATAGCTGCCTTCCAAGCAGTTGACCCGGGTTCGATTCCCGGCCAACGCATTGCCTTTTGTACGGCCAACTCCTTCTGTAACTCGTGGCTGGAGCAAAACTTTTGTATGGGTCTTTGGGCAGCAGTAAAGGACTAGGTCTCCCCGTCGGGGAATCGAACCCCGGTCTTCCGCGTGACAGGCGGAGATACTGTCCACTATACTAACGAGGACTTGCAGAGACAGGTAGTCCTCCCCGATCAGCGCGACTGCAGCTCGCTGCAAACAGCCTTCCCATTTTCAGGAACGGCCTCATTTTAGGCCATTGCTTCACAAGGAGCCAGTGCAGCCGAAAAAATCATCTAATACTATTTAAATATGAAGTGTCTGTATAAAAGGTGTTACGTTATTAAAGTAGAGAGCTTGTTTTTTAATAAAAAGCTTGGTAGGTCAGGTCAATAAGTTCATGCGTTTTTTGTTTCTTTTTCTGTGCCGGGTCCAAACAAAGAGAGATTCAGTTCTGAGAGTTTCACCTGCCAGCTGCTAATGTGTTGCGAGCATTCTTGCTGACCGCACAAGCCAGCATCCAGCCTACGTCCAACCGCCTGCGTTGGTGGTATAGTGGTGAGCATAGCTGCCTTCCAAGCAGTTGACCCGGGTTCGATTCCCGGCCAACGCATTGCCTTTTGTACGGCCAACTCCTTTTGTAACTCGTGGCTGGAGCAAAACTTTTGTATGGGTCTTTGGGCAGCAGTAAAGGACTAGGTCTCCCCGTCGGGGAATCGAACCCCAGTCTTCCGCGTGACAGGCGGAGATACTGTCCACTATACTAACGAGGAGTTGCAGAGACAGGTAGTCCTCCCCGATCAGCGCGACTGCAGCTCGCTGCAAACAGCCTTCCCATTTTCAGGAACGGCCTTGTGCGTCATTTTAGGCCATCGCTTCACAAGGAGCCAGTGCAGCCGAAAAAATCATCTAATACTATTTAAATATGAAGTGTCTGTATAAAAGGTGTTACGTTATTAAAGTAGAGAGCTTGTTTTTTAATAAAAAGCTTGGTAGGTCAGGTCAATAAGTTCATGCGTTTTTTGTTTCTTTTTCAGTGCCGGGTCCAAACAAAGACAGTTTCAGTTCTGAGAGTTTCACCTGCCAGCTGCTAATGTGTTGCGAGCATTCTTGCTGACCGCACAAGCCGGCATCCAGCCTACGTCCAACCGCCTGCGTTGGTGGTATAGTGGTGAGCATAGCTGCCTTCCAAGCAGTTGACCCGGGTTCGATTCCCGGCCAACGCATTGCCTTTTGTACGGCCAACTCCTTCTGTAACTCGTGGCTGGAGCAAAACTTTTGTATGGGTCTTTGGGCAGCAGTAAAGGACTAGGTCTCCCCGTCGGGGAATCGAACCCCGGTCTTCCGCGTGACAGGCGGAGATACTGTCCACTATACTAACGAGGAGTTGCAGAGACAGGTAGTCCTCCCCGATCAGCGCGACTGCAGCTCGCTGCAAACAGCCTTCCCATTTTCAGGAACGGCCTTGTGCGTCATTTTAGGCCATCGCTTCACAAGGAGCCAGTGCAGCCGAAAAAATCATCTAATACTATTTAAATATGAAGTGTCTGTATAAAAGGTGTTACGTTATTAAAGTAGAGAGCTTGTTTTTTAATAAAAAGCTTGGTAGGTCAGGTCAATAAGTTCATGCGTTTTTTGTTTCTTTTTCAGTGCCGGGTCCAAACAAAGACAGTTTCAGTTCTGAGAGTTTCACCTGCCAGCTGCTAATGTGTTGCGAGCATTCTTGCTGACCGCACAAGCCGGCATCCAGCCTACGCCCAAACGCCTGCGTTGGTGGTATAGTGGTGAGCATAGCTGCTTTCCAAGCAGTTGACCCGGGTTCGATTCCCGGCCAACGCATTGCCTTTTGTACGGCCAACTCCTTCTGTAACTCGTGGCTGGAGCAAAACTTTTGTATGGGACTTTGGGCAGCAGTAAAGGACTAGGTCTCCCCGTCGGGGAATCGAACCCCGGTCTTCCGCGTGACAGGCGGAGATACTGTCCACTATACTAACGAGGAGTTGCAGAGACAGGTGGTCCTCCCCGATCAGCGCGACTGCAGCTCGCTGCAAACAGCCTTCCCATTTTCAGGAACGGCCTTGTGCGTCATTTTAGGCCATTGCTTCACAAGGAGCCAGTGCAGCCGAAAAAATCATCTAATACTATTTAAATATGAAGTGTCTGTATAAAAGGTGTTACGTTATTAAAGTAGAGAGCTTGTTTTTTAATAAAAAGCTTGGTAGGTCAGGTCAATAAGTTCATGCGTTTTTTGTTTCTTTTTCTGTGCCGGGTCCAAACAAAGAGAGATTCAGTTCTGAGAGTTTCACCTGCCAGCTGCTAATGTGTTGCGAGCATTCTTGCTGACCGCACAAGCCAGCATCCAGCCTACGTCCAACCGCCTGCGTTGGTGGTATAGTGGTGAGCATAGCTGCCTTCCAAGCAGTTGACCCGGGTTCGATTCCCGGCCAACGCATTGCCTTTTGTACGGCCAACTCCTTTTGTAACTCGTGGCTGGAGCAAAACTTTTGTATGGGTCTTTGGGCAGCAGTAAAGGACTAGGTCTCCCCGTCGGGGAATCGAACCCCGGTCTTCCGCGTGACAGGCGGAGATACTGTCCACTATACTAACGAGGAGTTGCAGAGACAGGTAGTCCTCCCCGATCAGCGCGACTGCAGCTCGCTGCAAACAGCCTTCCCATTTTCAGGAACGGCCTTGTGCGTCATTTTAGGCCATCGCTTCACAAGGAGCCAGTGCAGCCGAAAAAATCATCTAATACTATTTAAATATGAAGTGTCTGTATAAAAGGTGTTACGTTATTAAAGTAGAGAGCTTGTTTTTTAATAAAAAGCTTGGTAGGTCAGGTCAATAAGTTCATGCGTTTTTTGTTTCTTTTTCAGTGCCGGGTCCAAACAAAGACAGTTTCAGTTCTGAGAGTTTCACCTGCCAGCTGCTAATGTGTTGCGAGCATTCTTGCTGACCGCACAAGCCGGCATCCAGCCTACGTCCAACCGCCTGCGTTGGTGGTATAGTGGTGAGCATAGCTGCCTTCCAAGCAGTTGACCCGGGTTCGATTCCCGGCCAACGCATTGCCTTTTGTACGGCCAACTCCTTCTGTAACTCGTGGCTGGAGCAAAACTTTTGTATGGGTCTTTGGGCAGCAGTAAAGGACTAGGTCTCCCCGTCGGGGAATCGAACCCCGGTCTTCCGCGTGACAGGCGGAGATACTGTCCACTATACTAACGAGGAGTTGCAGAGACAGGTAGTCCTCCCCGATCAGCCCGACTGCAGCTCGCTGCAAACAGCCTTCCCATTTTCAGGAACGGCCTCATTTTAGGCCATTGCTTCACAAGGAGCCAGTGCAGCCGAAAAAATCATCTAATACTATTTAAATATGAAGTGTCTGTATAAAAGGTGTTACGTTATTAAAGTAGAGAGCTTGTTTTTTAATAAAAAGCTTGGTAGGTCAGGTCAATAAGTTCATGCGTTTTTTGTTTCTTTTTCAGTGCCGGGTCCAAACAAAGACAGTTTCAGGTCTGAGAGTTTCACCTGCCAGCTGCTAATGTGTTGCGAGCATTCTTGCTGACCGCACAAGCCGGCATCCAGCCTACGTCCAACCGCCTGCGTTGGTGGTATAGTGGTGAGCATAGCTGCCTTCCAAGCAGTTGACCCGGGTTCGATTCCCGGCCAACGCATTGCCTTTTGTACGGCCAACTCCTTCTGTAACTCGTGGCTGGAGCAAAACTTTTGTATGGGTCTTTGGGCAGCAGTAAAGGACTAGGTCTCCCCGTCGGGGAATCGAACCCCGGTCTTCCGCGTGACAGGCGGAGATACTGTCCACTATACTAACGAGGACTTGCAGAGACAGGTAGTCCTCCCCGATCAGCGCGACTGCAGCTCGCTGCAAACAGCCTTCCCATTTTCAGGAACGGCCTCATTTTAGGCCATTGCTTCACAAGGAGCCAGTGCAGCCGAAAAAATCATCTAATACTATTTAAATATGAAGTGTCTGTATAAAAGGTGTTACGTTATTAAAGTAGAGAGCTTGTTTTTTAATAAAAAGCTTGGTAGGTCAGGTCAATAAGTTCATGCGTTTTTTGTTTCTTTTTCTGTGCCGGGTCCAAACAAAGAGAGATTCAGTTCTGAGAGTTTCACCTGCCAGCTGCTAATGTGTTGCGAGCATTCTTGCTGACCGCACAAGCCAGCATCCAGCCTACGTCCAACCGCCTGCGTTGGTGGTATAGTGGTGAGCATAGCTGCCTTCCAGTGACCCGGGTTCGATTCCCGGCCAACGCATTGCCTTTTGTACGGCCAACTCCTTCTGTAACTCGTGGCTGGAGCAAAACTTTTGTATGGGTCTTTGGGCAGCAGTAAAGGACTAGGTCTCCCCGTCGGGGAATCGAACCCCGGTCTTCCGCGTGACAGGCGGAGATACTGTCCACTATACTAACGAGGAGTTGCAGAGACAGGTAGTCCTCCCCGATCAGCGCGACTGCAGCTCGCTGCAAACAGCCTTCCCATTTTCAGGAACGGCCTTGTGCGTCATTTTAGGCCATCGCTTCACAAGGAGCCAGTGCAGCCGAAAAAATCATCTAATACTATTTAAATATGAAGTGTCTGTATAAAAGGTTATTACGTTATTAAAGTAGAGAGCTTGTTTTTTAATAAAAAGCTTGGTAGGTCAGGTCAATAAGTTCATGCGTTTTTTGTTTCTTTTTCTGTGCCGGGTCCAAGCAAAGAGAGATTCAGTTCTGAGAGTTTCACTTGCCAGCTGCTAATGTGTTGCGAGCATTCTTGCTGACCGCACAAGCCGGCATCCAGCCTACGTCCAACCGCCTGCGTTGGTGGTATAGTGGTGAGCATAGCTGCCTTCCAAGCAGTTGACCCGGGTTCGATTCCCGGCCAACGCATTGCCTTTTGTGCGGCCAACTCCTTCTGTAACTCGTGGCTGGAGCAAAACTTTTGTATGGGTCTTTGGGCAGCAGTAAAGGACTAGGTCTCCCCGTCGGGGAATCGAACCCCGGTCTTCCGCGTGACAGGCGGAGATACTGTCCAATATACTAACGAGGAGTTGCAGCGACAGGCAGTCCTCCCCGATCAGCGTGACTGCAGCTCGCTGCAAACAGCCTTCCCATTTTCAGGAACGGCCTTGTGCGTCATTTTAGGCCATCGCTTCACAAGGAGCCAGTGCAGCCGAAAAAATCATCTAATACTATTTAAATATGAAGTGTCTGTATAAAAGGTGTTACGTTATTAAAGTAGAGAGCTTGTTTTTTAATAAAAAGCTTGGTAGGTCAGGTCAATAAGTTCATGCGTTTTTTGTTTCTTTTTCAGTGCCGGGTCCAAACAAAGACAGTTTCAGGTCTGAGAGTTTCACCTGCCAGCTGCTAATGTGTTGCGAGCATTCTTGCTGACCGCACAAGCCGGCATCCAGCCTACGTCCAACCGCCTGCGTTGGTGGTATAGTGGTGAGCATAGCTGCCTTCCAAGCAGTTGACCCGGGTTCGATTCCCGGCCAACGCATTGCCTTTTGTACGGCCAACTCCTTCTGTAACTCGTGGCTGGAGCAAAACTTTTGTATGGGTCTTTGGGCAGCAGTAAAGGACTAGGTCTCCCCGTCGGGGAATCGAACCCCGGTCTTCCGCGTGACAGGCGGAGATACTGTCCACTATACTAACGAGGACTTGCAGAGACAGGTAGTCCTCCCCGATCAGCGCGACTGCAGCTCGCTGCAAACAGCCTTCCCATTTTCAGGAACGGCCTCATTTTAGGCCATTGCTTCACAAGGAGCCAGTGCAGCCGAAAAAATCATCTAATACTATTTAAATATGAAGTGTCTGTATAAAAGGTGTTACGTTATTAAAGTAGAGAGCTTGTTTTTTAATAAAAAGCTTGGTAGGTCAGGTCAATAAGTTCATGCGTTTTTTGTTTCTTTTTCTGTGCCGGGTCCAAACAAAGAGAGATTCAGTTCTGAGAGTTTCACCTGCCAGCTGCTAATGTGTTGCGAGCATTCTTGCTGACCGCACAAGCCAGCATCCAGCCTACGTCCAACCGCCTGCGTTGGTGGTATAGTGGTGAGCATAGCTGCCTTCCAGTGACCCGGGTTCGATTCCCGGCCAACGCATTGCCTTTTGTACGGCCAACTCCTTCTGTAACTCGTGGCTGGAGCAAAACTTTTGTATGGGTCTTTGGGCAGCAGTAAAGGACTAGGTCTCCCCGTCGGGGAATCGAACCCCGGTCTTCCGCGTGACAGGCGGAGATACTGTCCACTATACTAACGAGGAGTTGCAGAGACAGGTAGTCCTCCCCGATCAGCGCGACTGCAGCTCGCTGCAAACAGCCTTCCCATTTTCAGGAACGGCCTTGTGCGTCATTTTAGGCCATCGCTTCACAAGGAGCCAGTGCAGCCGAAAAAATCATCTAATACTATTTAAATATGAAGTGTCTGTATAAAAGGTTATTACGTTATTAAAGTAGAGAGCTTGTTTTTTAATAAAAAGCTTGGTAGGTCAGGTCAATAAGTTCATGCGTTTTTTGTTTCTTTTTCTGTGCCGGGTCCAAGCAAAGAGAGATTCAGTTCTGAGAGTTTCACTTGCCAGCTGCTAATGTGTTGCGAGCATTCTTGCTGACCGCACAAGCCGGCATCCAGCCTACGTCCAACCGCCTGCGTTGGTGGTATAGTGGTGAGCATAGCTGCCTTCCAAGCAGTTGACCCGGGTTCGATTCCCGGCCAACGCATTGCCTTTTGTGCGGCCAACTCCTTCTGTAACTCGTGGCTGGAGCAAAACTTTTGTATGGGTCTTTGGGCAGCAGTAAAGGACTAGGTCTCCCCGTCGGGGAATCGAACCCCGGTCTTCCGCGTGACAGGCGGAGATACTGTCCAATATACTAACGAGGAGTTGCAGCGACAGGCAGTCCTCCCCGATCAGCGTGACTGCAGCTCGCTGCAAACAGCCTTCCCATTTTCAGGAACGGCCTTGTGCGTCATTTTAGGCCATCGCTTCACAAGGAGCCAGTGCAGCCGAAAAAATCATCTAATACTATTTAAATATGAAGTGTCTGTATAAAAGGTGTTACGTTATTAAAGTAGAGAGCTTGTTTTTTAATAAAAAGCTTGGTAGGTCAGGTCAATAAGTTCATGCGTTTTTTGTTTCTTTTTCAGTGCCGGGTCCAAACAAAGACAGTTTCAGGTCTGAGAGTTTCACCTGCCAGCTGCTAATGTGTTGCGAGCATTCTTGCTGACCGCACAAGCCGGCATCCAGCCTACGTCCAACCGCCTGCGTTGGTGGTATAGTGGTGAGCATAGCTGCCTTCCAAGCAGTTGACCCGGGTTCGATTCCCGGCCAACGCATTGCCTTTTGTACGGCCAACTCCTTCTGTAACTCGTGGCTGGAGCAAAACTTTTGTATGGGTCTTTGGGCAGCAGTAAAGGACTAGGTCTCCCCGTCGGGGAATCGAACCCCGGTCTTCCGCGTGACAGGCGGAGATACTGTCCACTATACTAACGAGGACTTGCAGAGACAGGTAGTCCTCCCCGATCAGCGCGACTGCAGCTCGCTGCAAACAGCCTTCCCATTTTCAGGAACGGCCTCATTTTAGGCCATTGCTTCACAAGGAGCCAGTGCAGCCGAAAAAATCATCTAATACTATTTAAATATGAAGTGTCTGTATAAAAGGTGTTACGTTATTAAAGTAGAGAGCTTGTTTTTTAATAAAAAGCTTGGTAGGTCAGGTCAATAAGTTCATGCGTTTTTTGTTTCTTTTTCTGTGCCGGGTCCAAACAAAGAGAGATTCAGTTCTGAGAGTTTCACCTGCCAGCTGCTAATGTGTTGCGAGCATTCTTGCTGACCGCACAAGCCAGCATCCAGCCTACGTCCAACCGCCTGCGTTGGTGGTATAGTGGTGAGCATAGCTGCCTTCCAGTGACCCGGGTTCGATTCCCGGCCAACGCATTGCCTTTTGTACGGCCAACTCCTTCTGTAACTCGTGGCTGGAGCAAAACTTTTGTATGGGTCTTTGGGCAGCAGTAAAGGACTAGGTCTCCCCGTCGGGGAATCGAACCCCGGTCTTCCGCGTGACAGGCGGAGATACTGTCCACTATACTAACGAGGAGTTGCAGAGACAGGTAGTCCTCCCCGATCAGCGCGACTGCAGCTCGCTGCAAACAGCCTTCCCATTTTCAGGAACGGCCTTGTGCGTCATTTTAGGCCATCGCTTCACAAGGAGCCAGTGCAGCCGAAAAAATCATCTAATACTATTTAAATATGAAGTGTCTGTATAAAAGGTTATTACGTTATTAAAGTAGAGAGCTTGTTTTTTAATAAAAAGCTTGGTAGGTCAGGTCAATAAGTTCATGCGTTTTTTGTTTCTTTTTCTGTGCCGGGTCCAAGCAAAGAGAGATTCAGTTCTGAGAGTTTCACTTGCCAGCTGCTAATGTGTTGCGAGCATTCTTGCTGACCGCACAAGCCGGCATCCAGCCTACGTCCAACCGCCAGCGTTGGTGGTATAGTGGTGAGCATAGCTGCCTTCCAAGCAGTTGACCCGGGTTCGATTCCCGGCCAACGCATTGCCTTTTGTGCGGCCAACTCCTTCTGTAACTCGTGGCTGGAGCAAAACTTTTGTATGGGTCTTTGGGCAGCAGTAAAGGACTAGGTCTCCCCGTCGGGGAATCGAACCCCGGTCTTCCGCGTGACAGGCGGAGATACTGTCCACTATACTAACGAGGAGTTGCAGCGACAGGCAGTCCTCCCCGATCAGCGTGACTGCAGCTCGCTGCAAACAGCCTTCCCATTTTCAGGAACGGCCTTGTGCGTCATTTTAGGCCATCGCTTCACAAGGAGCCAGTGCAGCCGAAAAAATCATCTAATACTATTTAAATATGAAGTGTCTGTATAAAAGGTGTTACGTTATTAAAGTAGAGAGCTTGTTTTTTAATAAAAAGCTTGGTAGGTCAGGTCAATAAGTTCATGCGTTTTTTGTTTCTTTTTCAGTGCCGGGTCCAAACAAAGACAGTTTCAGTTCTGAGAGTTTCACCTGCCAGCTGCTAATGTGTTGCGAGCATTCTTGCTGACCGCACAAGCCGGCATCCAGCCTACGTCCAACCGCCTGCGTTGGTGGTATAGTGGTGAGCATAGCTGCCTTCCAAGCAGTTGACCCGGGTTCGATTCCCGGCCAACGCATTCCCTTTTGTACGGCCAACTCCTTCTGTAACTCGTGGCTGGAGCAAAACTTTTGTATGGGTCTTTGGGCAGCAGTAAAGGACTAGGTCTCCCCGTCGGGGAATCGAACCCCGGTCTTCCGCGTGACAGGCGGAGATACTGTCCACTATACTAACGAGGAGTTGCAGAGACAGGTAGTCCTCCCCGATCAGCGCGACTGCAGCTCGCTGCAAACAGCCTTCCCATTTTCAGGAACGGCCTCATTTTAGGCCATTGCTTCACAAGGAGCCAGTGCAGCCGAAAAAATCATCTAATACTATTTAAATATGAAGTGTCTGTATAAAAGGTGTTACGTTATTAAAGTAGAGAGCTTGTTTTTTAATAAAAAGCTTGGTAGGTCAGGTCAATAAGTTCATGCGTTTTTTGTTTCTTTTTCTGTGCCGGGTCCAAACAAAGAGAGATTCAGTTCTGAGAGTTTCACCTGCCAGCTGCTAATGTGTTGCGAGCATTCTTGCTGACCGCACAAGCCAGCATCCAGCCTACGTCCAACCGCCTGCGTTGGTGGTATAGTGGTGAGCATAGCTGCCTTCCAAGCAGTTGACCCGGGTTCGATTCCCGGCCAACGCATTGCCTTTTGTACGGCCAACTCCTTTTGTAACTCGTGGCTGGAGCAAAACTTTTGTATGGGTCTTTGGGCAGCAGTAAAGGACTAGGTCTCCCCGTCGGGGAATCGAACCCCGGTCTTCCGCGTGACAGGCGGAGATACTGTCCACTATACTAACGAGGAGTTGCAGAGACAGGTAGTCCTCCCCGATCAGCGCGACTGCAGCTCGCTGCAAACAGCCTTCCCATTTTCAGGAACGGCCTTGTGCGTCATTTTAGGCCATCGCTTCACAAGGAGCCAGTGCAGCCGAAAAAATCATCTAATACTATTTAAATATGAAGTGTCTGTATAAAAGGTGTTACGTTATTAAAGTAGAGAGCTTGTTTTTTAATAAAAAGCTTGGTAGGTCAGGTCAATAAGTTCATGCGTTTTTTGTTTCTTTTTCAGTGCCGGGTCCAAACAAAGACAGTTTCAGTTCTGAGAGTTTCACCTGCCAGCTGCTAATGTGTTGCGAGCATTCTTGCTGACCGCACAAGCCGGCATCCAGCCTACGTCCAACCGCCTGCGTTGGTGGTATAGTGGTGAGCATAGCTGCCTTCCAAGCAGTTGACCCGGGTTCGATTCCCGGCCAACGCATTGCCTTTTGTACGGCCAACTCCTTCTGTAACTCGTGGCTGGAGCAAAACTTTTGTATGGGTCTTTGGGCAGCAGTAAAGGACTAGGTCTCCCCGTCGGGGAATCGAACCCCGGTCTTCCGCGTGACAGGCGGAGATACTGTCCACTATACTAACGAGGAGTTGCAGAGACAGGTAGTCCTCCCCGATCAGCGCGACTGCAGCTCGCTGCAAACAGCCTTCCCATTTTCAGGAACGGCCTCATTTTAGGCCATTGCTTCACAAGGAGCCAGTGCAGCCGAAAAAATCATCTAATACTATTTAAATATGAAGTGTCTGTATAAAAGGTGTTACGTTATTAAAGTAGAGAGCTTGTTTTTTAATAAAAAGCTTGGTAGGTCAGGTCAATAAGTTCATGCGTTTTTTGTTTCTTTTTCTGTGCCGGGTCCAAACAAAGAGAGATTCAGTTCTGAGAGTTTCACCTGCCAGCTGCTAATGTGTTGCGAGCATTCTTGCTGACCGCACAAGCCAGCATCCAGCCTACGTCCAACCGCCTGCGTTGGTGGTATAGTGGTGAGCATAGCTGCCTTCCAGTGACCCGGGTTCGATTCCCGGCCAACGCATTGCCTTTTGTACGGCCAACTCCTTCTGTAACTCGTGGCTGGAGCAAAACTTTTGTATGGGTCTTTGGGCAGCAGTAAAGGACTAGGTCTCCCCGTCGGGGAATCGAACCCCGGTCTTCCGCGTGACAGGCGGAGATACTGTCCACTATACTAACGAGGAGTTGCAGAGACAGGTAGTCCTCCCCGATCAGCGCGACTGCAGCTCGCTGCAAACAGCCTTCCCATTTTCAGGAACGGCCTTGTGCGTCATTTTAGGCCATCGCTTCACAAGGAGCCAGTGCAGCCGAAAAAATCATCTAATACTATTTAAATATGAAGTGTCTGTATAAAAGGTTATTACGTTATTAAAGTAGAGAGCTTGTTTTTTAATAAAAAGCTTGGTAGGTCAGGTCAATAAGTTCATGCGTTTTTTGTTTCTTTTTCTGTGCCGGGTCCAAGCAAAGAGAGATTCAGTTCTGAGAGTTTCACTTGCCAGCTGCTAATGTGTTGCGAGCATTCTTGCTGACCGCACAAGCCGGCATCCAGCCTACGTCCAACCGCCTGCGTTGGTGGTATAGTGGTGAGCATAGCTGCCTTCCAAGCAGTTGACCCGGGTTCGATTCCCGGCCAACGCATTGCCTTTTGTGCGGCCAACTCCTTCTGTAACTCGTGGCTGGAGCAAAACTTTTGTATGGGTCTTTGGGCAGCAGTAAAGGACTAGGTCTCCCCGTCGGGGAATCGAACCCCGGTCTTACGCGTGACAGGCGGAGATACTGTCCACTATACTAACGAGGAGTTGCAGCGACAGGCAGTCCTCCCCGATCAGCGTGACTGCAGCTCGCTGCAAACAGCCTTCCCATTTTCAGGAACGGCCTTGTGCGTCATTTTAGGCCATCGCTTCACAAGGAGCCAGTGCAGCCGAAAAAATCATCTAATACTATTTAAATATGAAGTGTCTGTATAAAAGGTTATTACGTTATTAAAGTAGAGAGCTTGTTTTTTAATAAAAAGCTTGGTAGGTCAGGTCAATAAGTTCATGCGTTTTTTGTTTCTTTTTCTGTGCCGGGTCCAAGCAAAGAGAGATTCAGTTCTGAGAGTTTCACTTGCCAGCTGCTAATGTGTTGCGAGCATTCTTGCTGACCGCACAAGCCGGCATCCAGCCTACGTCCAACCGCCTGCGTTGGTGGTATAGTGGTGAGCATAGCTGCCTTCCAAGCAGTTGACCCGGGTTCGATTCCCGGCCAACGCATTGCCTTTTGTGCGGCCAACTTCTTCTGTAACTCGTGGCTGGAGCAAAACTTTTGTATGGGTCTTTGGGCAGCAGTAAAGGACTAGGTCTCCCCGTCGGGGAATCGAACCCCGGTCTTACGCGTGACAGCCGGAGATACTGTCCACTATACTAACGAGGAGTTGCAGAGACAGGTAGTCCTCCCCGATCAGCGCGACTGCAGCTCGCTGCAAACAGCCTTCCCATTTTCAGGAACGGCCTCATTTTAGGCCATTGCTTCACAAGGAGCCAGTGCAGCCGAAAAAATCATCTAATACTATTTAAATATGAAGTGTCTGTATAAAAGGTGTTACGTTATTAAAGTAGAGAGCTTGTTTTTTAATAAAAAGCTTGGTAGGTCAGGTCAATAAGTTCATGCGTTTTTTGTTTCTTTTTCTGTGCCGGGTCCAAACAAAGAGAGATTCAGTTCTGAGAGTTTCACCTGCCAGCTGCTAATGTGTTGCGAGCATTCTTGCTGACCGCACAAGCCAGCATCCAGCCTACGTCCAACCGCCTGCGTTGGTGGTATAGTGGTGAGCATAGCTGCCTTCCAGTGACCCGGGTTCGATTCCCGGCCAACGCATTGCCTTTTGTACGGCCAACTCCTTCTGTAACTCGTGGCTGGAGCAAAACTTTTGTATGGGTCTTTGGGCAGCAGTAAAGGACTAGGTCTCCCCGTCGGGGAATCGAACCCCGGTCTTCCGCGTGACAGGCGGAGATACTGTCCACTATACTAACGAGGAGTTGCAGAGACAGGTAGTCCTCCCCGATCAGCGCGACTGCAGCTCGCTGCAAACAGCCTTCCCATTTTCAGGAACGGCCTTGTGCGTCATTTTAGGCCATCGCTTCACAAGGAGCCAGTGCAGCCGAAAAAATCATCTAATACTATTTAAATATGAAGTGTCTGTATAAAAGGTTATTACGTTATTAAAGTAGAGAGCTTGTTTTTTAATAAAAAGCTTGGTAGGTCAGGTCAATAAGTTCATGCGTTTTTTGTTTCTTTTTCTGGGCCGGTCCAAGCAAAGAGAGATTCAGTTCTGAGAGTTTCACTTGCCAGCTGCTAATGTGTTGCGAGCATTCTTGCTGACCGCACAAGCCGGCATCCAGCCTACGTCCAACCGCCTGCGTTGGTGGTATAGTGGTGAGCATAGCTGCCTTCCAAGCAGTTGACCCGGGTTCGATTCCCGGCCAACGCATTGCCTTTTGTGCGGCCAACTCCTTCTGTAACTCGTGGCTGGAGCAAAACTTTTGTATGGGTCTTTGGGCAGCAGTAAAGGACTAGGTCTCCCCGTCGGGGAATCGAACCCCGGTCTTCCGCGTGACAGGCGGAGATACTGTCCACTATACTAACGAGGAGTTGCAGCGACAGGCAGTCCTCCCCGATCAGCGTGACTGCAGCTCGCTGCAAACAGCCTTCCCATTTTCAGGAACGGCCTTGTGCGTCATTTTAGGCCATCGCTTCACAAGGAGCCAGTGCAGCCGAAAAAATCATCTAATACTATTTAAATATGAAGTGTCTGTATAAAAGGTGTTACGTTATTAAAGTAGAGAGCTTGTTTTTTAATAAAAAGCTTGGTAGGTCAGGTCAATAAGTTCATGCGTTTTTTGTTTCTTTTTCAGTGCCGGGTCCAAACAAAGACAGTTTCAGTTCTGAGAGTTTCACCTGCCAGCTGCTAATGTGTTGCGAGCATTCTTGCTGACCGCACAAGCCGGCATCCAGCCTACGTCCAACCGCCTGCGTTGGTGGTATAGTGGTGAGCATAGCTGCCTTCCAAGCAGTTGACCCGGGTTCGATTCCCGGCCAACGCATTGCCTTTTGTACGGCCAACTCCTTCTGTAACTCGTGGCTGGAGCAAAACTTTTGTATGGGTCTTTGGGCAGCAGTAAAGGACTAGGTCTCCCCGTCGGGGAATCGAACCCCGGTCTTCCGCGTGACAGGCGGAGATACTGTCCACTATACTAACGAGGACTTGCAGAGACAGGTAGTCCTCCCCGATCAGCGCGACTGCAGCTCGCTGCAAACAGCCTTCCCATTTTCAGGAACGGCCTCATTTTAGGCCATTGCTTCACAAGGAGCCAGTGCAGCCGAAAAAATCATCTAATACTATTTAAATATGAAGTGTCTGTATAAAAGGTGTTACGTTATTAAAGTAGAGAGCTTGTTTTTTAATAAAAAGCTTGGTAGGTCAGGTCAATAAGTTCATGCGTTTTTTGTTTCTTTTTCTGTGCCGGGTCCAAACAAAGAGAGATTCAGTTCTGAGAGTTTCACCTGCCAGCTGCTAATGTGTTGCGAGCATTCTTGCTGACCGCACAAGCCAGCATCCAGCCTACGTCCAACCGCCTGCGTTGGTGGTATAGTGGTGAGCATAGCTGCCTTCCAAGCAGTTGACCCGGGTTCGATTCCCGGCCAACGCATTGCCTTTTGTACGGCCAACTCCTTTTGTAACTCGTGGCTGGAGCAAAACTTTTGTATGGGTCTTTGGGCAGCAGTAAAGGACTAGGTCTCCCCGTCGGGGAATCGAACCCCAGTCTTCCGCGTGACAGGCGGAGATACTGTCCACTATACTAACGAGGAGTTGCAGAGACAGGTAGTCCTCCCCGATCAGCGCGACTGCAGCTCGCTGCAAACAGCCTTCCCATTTTCAGGAACGGCCTTGTGCGTCATTTTAGGCCATCGCTTCACAAGGAGCCAGTGCAGCCGAAAAAATCATCTAATACTATTTAAATATGAAGTGTCTGTATAAAAGGTGTTACGTTATTAAAGTAGAGAGCTTGTTTTTTAATAAAAAGCTTGGTAGGTCAGGTCAATAAGTTCATGCGTTTTTTGTTTCTTTTTCAGTGCCGGGTCCAAACAAAGACAGTTTCAGTTCTGAGAGTTTCACCTGCCAGCTGCTAATGTGTTGCGAGCATTCTTGCTGACCGCACAAGCCGGCATCCAGCCTACGTCCAACCGCCTGCGTTGGTGGTATAGTGGTGAGCATAGCTGCCTTCCAAGCAGTTGACCCGGGTTCGATTCCCGGCCAACGCATTGCCTTTTGTACGGCCAACTCCTTCTGTAACTCGTGGCTGGAGCAAAACTTTTGTATGGGTCTTTGGGCAGCAGTAAAGGACTAGGTCTCCCCGTCGGGGAATCGAACCCCGGTCTTCCGCGTGACAGGCGGAGATACTGTCCACTATACTAACGAGGAGCTGCAGAGACAGGTAGTCCTCCCCGATCAGCGCGACTGCAGCTCGCTGCAAACAGCCTTCCCATTTTCAGGAACGGCCTTGTGCGTCATTTTAGGCCATCGCTTCACAAGGAGCCAGTGCAGCCGAAAAAATCATCTAATACTATTTAAATATGAAGTGTCTGTATAAAAGGTGTTACGTTATTAAAGTAGAGAGCTTGTTTTTTAATAAAAAGCTTGGTAGGTCAGGTCAATAAGTTCATGCGTTTTTTGTTTCTTTTTCAGTGCCGGGTCCAAACAAAGACAGTTTCAGTTCTGAGAGTTTCACCTGCCAGCTGCTAATGTGTTGCGAGCATTCTTGCTGACCGCACAAGCCGGCATCCAGCCTACGCCCAAACGCCTGCGTTGGTGGTATAGTGGTGAGCATAGCTGCTTTCCAAGCAGTTGACCCGGGTTCGATTCCCGGCCAACGCATTGCCTTTTGTACGGCCAACTCCTTCTGTAACTCGTGGCTGGAGCAAAACTTTTGTATGGGACTTTGGGCAGCAGTAAAGGACTAGGTCTCCCCGTCGGGGAATCGAACCCCGGTCTTCCGCGTGACAGGCGGAGATACTGTCCACTATACTAACGAGGAGTTGCAGAGACAGGTGGTCCTCCCCGATCAGCGCGACTGCAGCTCGCTGCAAACAGCCTTCCCATTTTCAGGAACGGCCTTGTGCGTCATTTTAGGCCATTGCTTCACAAGGAGCCAGTGCAGCCGAAAAAATCATCTAATACTATTTAAATATGAAGTGTCTGTATAAAAGGTGTTACGTTATTAAAGTAGAGAGCTTGTTTTTTAATAAAAAGCTTGGTAGGTCAGGTCAATAAGTTCATGCGTTTTTTGTTTCTTTTTCTGTGCCGGGTCCAAACAAAGAGAGATTCAGTTCTGAGAGTTTCACCTGCCAGCTGCTAATGTGTTGCGAGCATTCTTGCTGACCGCACAAGCCAGCATCCAGCCTACGTCCAACCGCCTGCGTTGGTGGTATAGTGGTGAGCATAGCTGCCTTCCAAGCAGTTGACCCGGGTTCGATTCCCGGCCAACGCATTGCCTTTTGTACGGCCAACTCCTTTTGTAACTCGTGGCTGGAGCAAAACTTTTGTATGGGTCTTTGGGCAGCAGTAAAGGACTAGGTCTCCCCGTCGGGGAATCGAACCCCGGTCTTCCGCGTGACAGGCGGAGATACTGTCCACTATACTAACGAGGAGTTGCAGAGACAGGTAGTCCTCCCCGATCAGCGCGACTGCAGCTCGCTGCAAACAGCCTTCCCATTTTCAGGAACGGCCTTGTGCGTCATTTTAGGCCATCGCTTCACAAGGAGCCAGTGCAGCCGAAAAAATCATCTAATACTATTTAAATATGAAGTGTCTGTATAAAAGGTGTTACGTTATTAAAGTAGAGAGCTTGTTTTTTAATAAAAAGCTTGGTAGGTCAGGTCAATAAGTTCATGCGTTTTTTGTTTCTTTTTCAGTGCCGGGTCCAAACAAAGACAGTTTCAGTTCTGAGAGTTTCACCTGCCAGCTGCTAATGTGTTGCGAGCATTCTTGCTGACCGCACAAGCCGGCATCCAGCCTACGTCCAACCGCCTGCGTTGGTGGTATAGTGGTGAGCATAGCTGCCTTCCAAGCAGTTGACCCGGGTTCGATTCCCGGCCAACGCATTGCCTTTTGTACGGCCAACTCCTTCTGTAACTCGTGGCTGGAGCAAAACTTTTGTATGGGTCTTTGGGCAGCAGTAAAGGACTAGGTCTCCCCGTCGGGGAATCGAACCCCGGTCTTCCGCGTGACAGGCGGAGATACTGTCCACTATACTAACGAGGAGTTGCAGAGACAGGTAGTCCTCCCCGATCAGCGCGACTGCAGCTCGCTGCAAACAGCCTTCCCATTTTCAGGAACGGCCTCATTTTAGGCCATTGCTTCACAAGGAGCCAGTGCAGCCGAAAAAATCATCTAATACTATTTAAATATGAAGTGTCTGTATAAAAGGTGTTACGTTATTAAAGTAGAGAGCTTGTTTTTTAATAAAAAGCTTGGTAGGTCAGGTCAATAAGTTCATGCGTTTTTTGTTTCTTTTTCTGTGCCGGGTCCAAACAAAGAGAGATTCAGTTCTGAGAGTTTCACCTGCCAGCTGCTAATGTGTTGCGAGCATTCTTGCTGACCGCACAAGCCAGCATCCAGCCTACGTCCAACCGCCTGCGTTGGTGGTATAGTGGTGAGCATAGCTGCCTTCCAGTGACCCGGGTTCGATTCCCGGCCAACGCATTGCCTTTTGTACGGCCAACTCCTTCTGTAACTCGTGGCTGGAGCAAAACTTTTGTATGGGTCTTTGGGCAGCAGTAAAGGACTAGGTCTCCCCGTCGGGGAATCGAACCCCGGTCTTCCGCGTGACAGGCGGAGATACTGTCCACTATACTAACGAGGAGTTGCAGAGACAGGTAGTCCTCCCCGATCAGCGCGACTGCAGCTCGCTGCAAACAGCCTTCCCATTTTCAGGAACGGCCTTGTGCGTCATTTTAGGCCATCGCTTCACAAGGAGCCAGTGCAGCCGAAAAAATCATCTAATACTATTTAAATATGAAGTGTCTGTATAAAAGGTTATTACGTTATTAAAGTAGAGAGCTTGTTTTTTAATAAAAAGCTTGGTAGGTCAGGTCAATAAGTTCATGCGTTTTTTGTTTCTTTTTCTGTGCCGGGTCCAAGCAAAGAGAGATTCAGTTCTGAGAGTTTCACTTGCCAGCTGCTAATGTGTTGCGAGCATTCTTGCTGACCGCACAAGCCGGCATCCAGCCTACGTCCAACCGCCTGCGTTGGTGGTATAGTGGTGAGCATAGCTGCCTTCCAAGCAGTTGACCCGGGTTCGATTCCCGGCCAACGCATTGCCTTTTGTGCGGCCAACTCCTTCTGTAACTCGTGGCTGGAGCAAAACTTTTGTATGGGTCTTTGGGCAGCAGTAAAGGACTAGGTCTCCCCGTCGGGGAATCGAACCCCGGTCTTACGCGTGACAGGCGGAGATACTGTCCACTATACTAACGAGGAGTTGCAGCGACAGGCAGTCCTCCCCGATCAGCGTGACTGCAGCTCGCTGCAAACAGCCTTCCCATTTTCAGGAACGGCCTTGTGCGTCATTTTAGGCCATCGCTTCACAAGGAGCCAGTGCAGCCGAAAAAATCATCTAATACTATTTAAATATGAAGTGTCTGTATAAAAGGTTATTACGTTATTAAAGTAGAGAGCTTGTTTTTTAATAAAAAGCTTGGTAGGTCAGGTCAATAAGTTCATGCGTTTTTTGTTTCTTTTTCTGTGCCGGGTCCAAGCAAAGAGAGATTCAGTTCTGAGAGTTTCACTTGCCAGCTGCTAATGTGTTGCGAGCATTCTTGCTGACCGCACAAGCCGGCATCCAGCCTACGTCCAACCGCCTGCGTTGGTGGTATAGTGGTGAGCATAGCTGCCTTCCAAGCAGTTGACCCGGGTTCGATTCCCGGCCAACGCATTGCCTTTTGTGCGGCCAACTTCTTCTGTAACTCGTGGCTGGAGCAAAACTTTTGTATGGGTCTTTGGGCAGCAGTAAAGGACTAGGTCTCCCCGTCGGGGAATCGAACCCCGGTCTTACGCGTGACAGGCGGAGATACTGTCCACTATACTAACGAGGAGTTGCAGCGACAGGCAGTCCTCCCCGATCAGCGTGACTGCAGCTCGCTGCAAACAGCCTTCCCATTTTCAGGAACGGCCTTGTGCGTCATTTTAGGCCATCGCTTCACAAGGAGCCAGTGCAGCCGAAAAAATCATCTAATACTATTTAAATATGAAGTGTCTGTATAAAAGGTGTTACGTTATTAAAGTAGAGAGCTTGTTTTTTAATAAAAAGCTTGGTAGGTCAGGTCAATAAGTTCATGCGTTTTTTGTTTCTTTTTCAGTGCCGGGTCCAAACAAAGACAGTTTCAGTTCTGAGAGTTTCACCTGCCAGCTGCTAATGTGTTGCGAGCATTCTTGCTGACCGCACAAGCCGGCATCCAGCCTACGTCCAACCGCCTGCGTTGGTGGTATAGTGGTGAGCATAGCTGCCTTCCAAGCAGTTGACCCGGGTTCGATTCCCGGCCAACGCATTGCCTTTTGTACGGTCAACTCCTTCTGTAACTCGTGGCTGGAGCAAAACTTTTGTATGGGTCTTTGGGCAGCAGTAAAGGACTAGGTCTCCCCGTCGGGGAATCGAACCACGGTCTTCCGCGTGACAGGCGGAGATACTGTCCACTATACTAACGAGGAGTTGCAGAGACAGGTAGTCCTCCCCGATCAGCGCGACTGCAGCTCGCTGCAAACAGCCTTCCCATTTTCAGGAACGGCCTTGTGCGTCATTTTAGGCCATCGCTTCACAAGGAGCCAGTGCAGCCGAAAAAATCATCTAATACTATTTAAATATGAAGTGTCTGTATAAAAGGTGTTACGTTATTAAAGTAGAGAGCTTGTTTTTTAATAAAAAGCTTGGTAGGTCAGGTCAATAAGTTCATGCGTTTTTTGTTTCTTTTTCAGTGCCGGGTCCAAACAAAGACAGTTTCAGTTCTGAGAGTTTCACCTGCCAGCTGCTAATGTGTTGCGAGCATTCTTGCTGACCGCACAAGCCGGCATCCAGCCTACGCCCAAACGCCTGCGTTGGTGGTATAGTGGTGAGCATAGCTGCTTTCCAAGCAGTTGACCCGGGTTCGATTCCCGGCCAACGCATTGCCTTTTGTACGGCCAACTCCTTCTGTAACTCGTGGCTGGAGCAAAACTTTTGTATGGGACTTTGGGCAGCAGTAAAGGACTAGGTCTCCCCGTCGGGGAATCGAACCCCGGTCTTCCGCGTGACAGGCGGAGATACTGTCCACTATACTAACGAGGAGTTGCAGAGACAGGTGGTCCTCCCCGATCAGCGCGACTGCAGCTCGCTGCAAACAGCCTTCCCATTTTCAGGAACGGCCTTGTGCGTCATTTTAGGCCATTGCTTCACAAGGAGCCAGTGCAGCCGAAAAAATCATCTAATACTATTTAAATATGAAGTGTCTGTATAAAAGGTGTTACGTTATTAAAGTAGAGAGCTTGTTTTTTAATAAAAAGCTTGGTAGGTCAGGTCAATAAGTTCATGCATTTTTTGTTTCTTTTTCTGTGCCGGGTCCAAACAAAGAGAGATTCAGTTCTGAGAGTTTCACCTGCCAGCTGCTAATGTGTTGCGAGCATTCTTGCTGACCGCACAAGCCAGCATCCAGCCTACGTCCAACCGCCTGCGTTGGTGGTATAGTGGTGAGCATAGCTGCCTTCCAAGCAGTTGACCCGGGTTCGATTCCCGGCCAACGCATTGCCTTTTGTACGGCCAACTCCTTTTGTAACTCGTGGCTGGAGCAAAACTTTTGTATGGGTCTTTGGGCAGCAGTAAAGGACTAGGTCTCCCCGTCGGGGAATCGAACCCCGGTCTTCCGCGTGACAGGCGGAGATACTGTCCACTATACTAACGAGGAGTTGCAGAGACAGGTAGTCCTCCCCGATCAGCGCGACTGCAGCTCGCTGCAAACAGCCTTCCCATTTTCAGGAACGGCCTTGTGCGTCATTTTAGGCCATCGCTTCACAAGGAGCCAGTGCAGCCGAAAAAATCATCTAATACTATTTAAATATGAAGTGTCTGTATAAAAGGTGTTACGTTATTAAAGTAGAGAGCTTGTTTTTTAATAAAAAGCTTGGTAGGTCAGGTCAATAAGTTCATGCGTTTTTTGTTTCTTTTTCAGTGCCGGGTCCAAACAAAGACAGTTTCAGTTCTGAGAGTTTCACCTGCCAGCTGCTAATGTGTTGCGAGCATTCTTGCTGACCGCACAAGCCGGCATCCAGCCTACGTCCAACCGCCTGCGTTGGTGGTATAGTGGTGAGCATAGCTGCCTTCCAAGCAGTTGACCCGGGTTCGATTCCCGGCCAACGCATTGCCTTTTGTACGGCCAACTCCTTCTGTAACTCGTGGCTGGAGCAAAACTTTTGTATGGGTCTTTGGGCAGCAGTAAAGGACTAGGTCTCCCCGTCGGGGAATCGAACCCCGGTCTTCCGCGTGACAGGCGGAGATACTGTCCACTATACTAACGAGGAGTTGCAGAGACAGGTAGTCCTCCCCGATCAGCCCGACTGCAGCTCGCTGCAAACAGCCTTCCCATTTTCAGGAACGGCCTCATTTTAGGCCATTGCTTCACAAGGAGCCAGTGCAGCCGAAAAAATCATCTAATACTATTTAAATATGAAGTGTCTGTATAAAAGGTGTTACGTTATTAAAGTAGAGAGCTTGTTTTTTAATAAAAAGCTTGGTAGGTCAGGTCAATAAGTTCATGCGTTTTTTGTTTCTTTTTCTGTGCCGGGTCCAAACAAAGAGAGATTCAGTTCTGAGAGTTTCACCTGCCAGCTGCTAATGTGTTGCGAGCATTCTTGCTGACCGCACAAGCCGGCATCCAGCCTACGTCCAACCGCCTGCGTTGGTGGTATAGTGGTGAGCATAGCTGCCTTCCAAGCAGTTGACCCGGGTTCGATTCCCGGCCAACGCATTGCCTTTTGTACGGCCAACTCCTTCTGTAACTCGTGGCTGGAGCAAAACTTTTGTATGGGTCTTTGGGCAGCAGTAAAGGACTAGGTCTCCCCGTCGGGGAATCGAACCCCGGTCTTCCGCGTGACAGGCGGAGATACTGTCCACTATACTAACGAGGAGTTGCAGAGACAGGTAGTCCTCCCCGATCAGCGCGACTGCAGCTCGCTGCAAACAGCCTTCCCATTTTCAGGAACGGCCTCATTTTAGGCCATTGCTTCACAAGGAGCCAGTGCAGCCGAAAAAATCATCTAATACTATTTAAATATGAAGTGTCTGTATAAAAGGTGTTACGTTATTAAAGTAGAGAGCTTGTTTTTTAATAAAAAGCTTGGTAGGTCAGGTCAATAAGTTCATGCGTTTTTTGTTTCTTTTTCTGTGCCGGGTCCAAACAAAGAGAGATTCAGTTCTGAGAGTTTCACCTGCCAGCTGCTAATGTGTTGCGAGCATTCTTGCTGACCGCACAAGCCAGCATCCAGCCTACGTCCAACCGCCTGCGTTGGTGGTATAGTGGTGAGCATAGCTGCCTTCCAGTGACCCGGGTTCGATTCCCGGCCAACGCATTGCCTTTTGTACGGCCAACTCCTTCTGTAACTCGTGGCTGGAGCAAAACTTTTGTATGGGTCTTTGGGCAGCAGTAAAGGACTAGGTCTCCCCGTCGGGGAATCGAACCCCGGTCTTCCGCGTGACAGGCGGAGATACTGTCCACTATACTAACGAGGAGTTGCAGAGACAGGTAGTCCTCCCCGATCAGCGCGACTGCAGCTCGCTGCAAACAGCCTTCCCATTTTCAGGAACGGCCTTGTGCGTCATTTTAGGCCATCGCTTCACAAGGAGCCAGTGCAGCCGAAAAAATCATCTAATACTATTTAAATATGAAGTGTCTGTATAAAAGGTTATTACGTTATTAAAGTAGAGAGCTTGTTTTTTAATAAAAAGCTTGGTAGGTCAGGTCAATAAGTTCATGCGTTTTTTGTTTCTTTTTCTGTGCCGGGTCCAAGCAAAGAGAGATTCAGTTCTGAGAGTTTCACTTGCCAGCTGCTAATGTGTTGCGAGCATTCTTGCTGACCGCACAAGCCGGCATCCAGCCTACGTCCAACCGCCTGCGTTGGTGGTATAGTGGTGAGCATAGCTGCCTTCCAAGCAGTTGACCCGGGTTCGATTCCCGGCCAACGCATTGCCTTTTGTGCGGCCAACTCCTTCTGTAACTCGTGGCTGGAGCAAAACTTTTGTATGGGTCTTTGGGCAGCAGTAAAGGACTAGGTCTCCCCGTCGGGGAATCGAACCCCGGTCTTCCGCGTGACAGGCGGAGATACTGTCCACTATACTAACGAGGAGTTGCAGCGACAGGCAGTCCTCCCCGATCAGCGTGACTGCAGCTCGCTGCAAACAGCCTTCCCATTTTCAGGAACGGCCTTGTGCGTCATTTTAGGCCATCGCTTCACAAGGAGCCAGTGCAGCCGAAAAAATCATCTAATACTATTTAAATATGAAGTGTCTGTATAAAAGGTGTTACGTTATTAAAGTAGAGAGCTTGTTTTTTAATAAAAAGCTTGGTAGGTCAGGTCAATAAGTTCATGCGTTTTTTGTTTCTTTTTCAGTGCCGGGTCCAAACAAAGACAGTTTCAGTTCTGAGAGTTTCACCTGCCAGCTGCTAATGTGTTGCGAGCATTCTTGCTGACCGCACAAGCCGGCATCCAGCCTACGTCCAACCGCCTGCGTTGGTGGTATAGTGGTGAGCATAGCTGCCTTCCAAGCAGTTGACCCGGGTTCGATTCCCGGCCAACGCATTGCCTTTTGTACGGCCAACTCCTTCTGTAACTCGTGGCTGGAGCAAAACTTTTGTATGGGTCTTTGGGCAGCAGTAAAGGACTAGGTCTCCCCGTCGGGGAATCGAACCCCGGTCTTCCGCGTGACAGGCGGAGATACTGTCCACTATACTAACGAGGAGTTGCAGAGACAGGTAGTCCTCCCCGATCAGCGCGACTGCAGCTCGCTGCAAACAGCCTTCCCATTTTCAGGAACGGCCTTGTGCGTCATTTTAGGCCATCGCTTCACAAGGAGCCAGTGCAGCCGAAAAAATCATCTAATACTATTTAAATATGAAGTGTCTGTATAAAAGGTGTTACGTTATTAAAGTAGAGAGCTTGTTTTTTAATAAAAAGCTTGGTAGGTCAGGTCAATAAGTTCATGCGTTTTTTGTTTCTTTTTCTGTGCCGGGTCCAAACAAAGAGAGATTCAGTTCTGAGAGTTTCACCTGCCAGCTGCTAATGTGTTGCGAGCATTCTTGCTGACCGCACAAGCCAGCATCCAGCCTACGTCCAACCGCCTGCGTTGGTGGTATAGTGGTGAGCATAGCTGCCTTCCAGTGACCCGGGTTCGATTCCCGGCCAACGCATTGCCTTTTGTACGGCCAACTCCTTCTGTAACTCGTGGCTGGAGCAAAACTTTTGTATGGGTCTTTGGGCAGCAGTAAAGGACTAGGTCTCCCCGTCGGGGAATCGAACCCCGGTCTTCCGCGTGACAGGCGGAGATACTGTCCACTATACTAACGAGGAGTTGCAGAGACAGGTAGTCCTCCCCGATCAGCGCGACTGCAGCTCGCTGCAAACAGCCTTCCCATTTTCAGGAACGGCCTTGTGCGTCATTTTAGGCCATCGCTTCACAAGGAGCCAGTGCAGCCGAAAAAATCATCTAATACTATTTAAATATGAAGTGTCTGTATAAAAGGTTATTACGTTATTAAAGTAGAGAGCTTGTTTTTTAATAAAAAGCTTGGTAGGTCAGGTCAATAAGTTCATGCGTTTTTTGTTTCTTTTTCTGTGCCGGGTCCAAGCAAAGAGAGATTCAGTTCTGAGAGTTTCACTTGCCAGCTGCTAATGTGTTGCGAGCATTCTTGCTGACCGCACAAGCCGGCATCCAGCCTACGTCCAACCGCCTGCGTTGGTGGTATAGTGGTGAGCATAGCTGCCTTCCAAGCAGTTGACCCGGGTTCGATTCCCGGCCAACGCATTGCCTTTTGTGCGGCCAACTCCTTCTGTAACTCGTGGCTGGAGCAAAACTTTTGTATGGGTCTTTGGGCAGCAGTAAAGGACTAGGTCTCCCCGTCGGGGAATCGAACCCCGGTCTTCCGCGTGACAGGCGGAGATACTGTCCACTATACTAACGAGGAGTTGCAGCGACAGGCAGTCCTCCCCGATCAGCGTGACTGCAGCTCGCTGCAAACAGCCTTCCCATTTTCAGGAACGGCCTTGTGCGTCATTTTAGGCCATCGCTTCACAAGGAGCCAGTGCAGCCGAAAAAATCATCTAATACTATTTAAATATGAAGTGTCTGTATAAAAGGTGTTACGTTATTAAAGTAGAGAGCTTGTTTTTTAATAAAAAGCTTGGTAGGTCAGGTCAATAAGTTCATGCGTTTTTTGTTTCTTTTTCAGTGCCGGGTCCAAACAAAGACAGTTTCAGTTCTGAGAGTTTCACCTGCCAGCTGCTAATGTGTTGCGAGCATTCTTGCTGACCGCACAAGCCGGCATCCAGCCTACGTCCAACCGCCTGCGTTGGTGGTATAGTGGTGAGCATAGCTGCCTTCCAAGCAGTTGACCCGGGTTCGATTCCCGGCCAACGCATTGCCTTTTGTACGGCCAACTCCTTCTGTAACTCGTGGCTGGAGCAAAACTTTTGTATGGGTCTTTGGGCAGCAGTAAAGGACTAGGTCTCCCCGTCGGGGAATCGAACCCCGGTCTTCCGCGTGACAGGCGGAGATACTGTCCACTATACTAACGAGGAGTTGCAGAGACAGGTAGTCCTCCCCGATCAGCGCGACTGCAGCTCGCTGCAAACAGCCTTCCCATTTTCAGGAACGGCCTTGTGCGTCATTTTAGGCCATCGCTTCACAAGGAGCCAGTGCAGCCGAAAAAATCATCTAATACTATTTAAATATGAAGTGTCTGTATAAAAGGTGTTACGTTATTAAAGTAGAGAGCTTGTTTTTTAATAAAAAGCTTGGTAGGTCAGGTCAATAAGTTCATGCGTTTTTTGTTTCTTTTTCAGTGCCGGGTCCAAACAAAGACAGTTTCAGTTCTGAGAGTTTCACCTGCCAGCTGCTAATGTGTTGCGAGCATTCTTGCTGACCGCACAAGCCGGCATCCAGCCTACGCCCAAACGCCTGCGTTGGTGGTATAGTGGTGAGCATTGCTGCTTTCCAAGCAGTTGACCCGGGTTCGATTCCCGGCCAACGCATTGCCTTTTGTACGGCCAACTCCTTCTGTAACTCGTGGCTGGAGCAAAACTTTTGTATGGGACTTTGGGCAGCAGTAAAGGACTAGGTCTCCCCGTCGGGGAATCGAACCCCGGTCTTCCGCGTGACAGCCGGAGATACTGTCCACTATACTAACGAGGAGTTGCAGAGACAGGTAGTCCTCCCCGATCAGCGCGACTGCAGCTCGCTGCAAACAGCCTTCCCATTTTCAGGAACGGCCTCATTTTAGGCCATTGCTTCACAAGGAGCCAGTGCAGCCGAAAAAATCATCTAATACTATTTAAATATGAAGTGTCTGTATAAAAGGTGTTACGTTATTAAAGTAGAGAGCTTGTTTTTTAATAAAAAGCTTGGTAGGTCAGGTCAATAAGTTCATGCGTTTTTTGTTTCTTTTTCTGTGCCGGGTCCAAACAAAGAGAGATTCAGTTCTGAGAGTTTCACCTGCCAGCTGCTAATGTGTTGCGAGCATTCTTGCTGACCGCACAAGCCAGCATCCAGCCTACGTCCAACCGCCTGCGTTGGTGGTATAGTGGTGAGCATAGCTGCCTTCCAAGCAGTTGACCCGGGTTCGATTCCCGGCCAACGCATTGCCTTTTGTACGGCCAACTCCTTTTGTAACTCGTGGCTGGAGCAAAACTTTTGTATGGGTCTTTGGGCAGCAGTAAAGGACTAGGTCTCCCCGTCGGGGAATCGAACCCCGGTCTTCCGCGTGACAGGCGGAGATACTGTCCACTATACTAACGAGGAGTTGCAGAGACAGGTAGTCCTCCCCGATCAGCGCGACTGCAGCTCGCTGCAAACAGCCTTCCCATTTTCAGGAACGGCCTTGTGCGTCATTTTAGGCCATCGCTTCACAAGGAGCCAGTGCAGCCGAAAAAATCATCTAATACTATTTAAATATGAAGTGTCTGTATAAAAGGTGTTACGTTATTAAAGTAGAGAGCTTGTTTTTTAATAAAAAGCTTGGTAGGTCAGGTCAATAAGTTCATGCGTTTTTTGTTTCTTTTTCAGTGCCGGGTCCAAACAAAGACAGTTTCAGTTCTGAGAGTTTCACCTGCCAGCTGCTAATGTGTTGCGAGCATTCTTGCTGACCGCACAAGCCGGCATCCAGCCTACGTCCAACCGCCTGCGTTGGTGGTATAGTGGTGAGCATAGCTGCCTTCCAAGCAGTTGACCCGGGTTCGATTCCCGGCCAACGCATTGCCTTTTGTACGGCCAACTCCTTCTGTAACTCGTGGCTGGAGCAAAACTTTTGTATGGGTCTTTGGGCAGCAGTAAAGGACTAGGTCTCCCCGTCGGGGAATCGAACCCCGGTCTTCCGCGTGACAGGCGGAGATACTGTCCACTATACTAACGAGGAGTTGCAGAGACAGGTAGTCCTCCCCGATCAGCCCGACTGCAGCTCGCTGCAAACAGCCTTCCCATTTTCAGGAACGGCCTCATTTTAGGCCATTGCTTCACAAGGAGCCAGTGCAGCCGAAAAAATCATCTAATACTATTTAAATATGAAGTGTCTGTATAAAAGGTGTTACGTTATTAAAGTAGAGAGCTTGTTTTTTAATAAAAAGCTTGGTAGGTCAGGTCAATAAGTTCATGCGTTTTTTGTTTCTTTTTCTGTGCCGGGTCCAAACAAAGAGAGATTCAGTTCTGAGAGTTTCACCTGCCAGCTGCTAATGTGTTGCGAGCATTCTTGCTGACCGCACAAGCCGGCATCCAGCCTACGTCCAACCGCCTGCGTTGGTGGTATAGTGGTGAGCATAGCTGCCTTCCAAGCAGTTGACCCGGGTTCGATTCCCGGCCAACGCATTGCCTTTTGTACGGCCAACTCCTTCTGTAACTCGTGGCTGGAGCAAAACTTTTGTATGGGTCTTTGGGCAGCAGTAAAGGACTAGGTCTCCCCGTCGGGGAATCGAACCCCGGTCTTCCGCGTGACAGGCGGAGATACTGTCCACTATACTAACGAGGAGTTGCAGAGACAGGTAGTCCTCCCCGATCAGCGCGACTGCAGCTCGCTGCAAACAGCCTTCCCATTTTCAGGAACGGCCTCATTTTAGGCCATTGCTTCACAAGGAGCCAGTGCAGCCGAAAAAATCATCTAATACTATTTAAATATGAAGTGTCTGTATAAAAGGTGTTACGTTATTAAAGTAGAGAGCTTGTTTTTTAATAAAAAGCTTGGTAGGTCAGGTCAATAAGTTCATGCGTTTTTTGTTTCTTTTTCTGTGCCGGGTCCAAACAAAGAGAGATTCAGTTCTGAGAGTTTCACCTGCCAGCTGCTAATGTGTTGCGAGCATTCTTGCTGACCGCACAAGCCAGCATCCAGCCTACGTCCAACCGCCTGCGTTGGTGGTATAGTGGTGAGCATAGCTGCCTTCCAGTGACCCGGGTTCGATTCCCGGCCAACGCATTGCCTTTTGTACGGCCAACTCCTTCTGTAACTCGTGGCTGGAGCAAAACTTTTGTATGGGTCTTTGGGCAGCAGTAAAGGACTAGGTCTCCCCGTCGGGGAATCGAACCCCGGTCTTCCGCGTGACAGGCGGAGATACTGTCCACTATACTAACGAGGAGTTGCAGAGACAGGTAGTCCTCCCCGATCAGCGCGACTGCAGCTCGCTGCAAACAGCCTTCCCATTTTCAGGAACGGCCTTGTGCGTCATTTTAGGCCATCGCTTCACAAGGAGCCAGTGCAGCCGAAAAAATCATCTAATACTATTTAAATATGAAGTGTCTGTATAAAAGGTTATTACGTTATTAAAGTAGAGAGCTTGTTTTTTAATAAAAAGCTTGGTAGGTCAGGTCAATAAGTTCATGCGTTTTTTGTTTCTTTTTCTGTGCCGGGTCCAAGCAAAGAGAGATTCAGTTCTGAGAGTTTCACTTGCCAGCTGCTAATGTGTTGCGAGCATTCTTGCTGACCGCACAAGCCGGCATCCAGCCTACGTCCAACCGCCTGCGTTGGTGGTATAGTGGTGAGCATAGCTGCCTTCCAAGCAGTTGACCCGGGTTCGATTCCCGGCCAACGCATTGCCTTTTGTGCGGCCAACTCCTTCTGTAACTCGTGGCTGGAGCAAAACTTTTGTATGGGTCTTTGGGCAGCAGTAAAGGACTAGGTCTCCCCGTCGGGGAATCGAACCCCGGTCTTCCGCGTGACAGGCGGAGATACTGTCCAATATACTAACGAGGAGTTGCAGCGACAGGCAGTCCTCCCCGATCAGCGTGACTGCAGCTCGCTGCAAACAGCCTTCCCATTTTCAGGAACGGCCTTGTGCGTCATTTTAGGCCATCGCTTCACAAGGAGCCAGTGCAGCCGAAAAAATCATCTAATACTATTTAAATATGAAGTGTCTGTATAAAAGGTGTTACGTTATTAAAGTAGAGAGCTTGTTTTTTAATAAAAAGCTTGGTAGGTCAGGTCAATAAGTTCATGCGTTTTTTGTTTCTTTTTCAGTGCCGGGTCCAAACAAAGACAGTTTCAGTTCTGAGAGTTTCACCTGCCAGCTGCTAATGTGTTGCGAGCATTCTTGCTGACCGCACAAGCCGGCATCCAGCCTACGTCCAACCGCCTGCGTTGGTGGTATAGTGGTGAGCATAGCTGCCTTCCAAGCAGTTGACCCGGGTTCGATTCCCGGCCAACGCATTGCCTTTTGTACGGCCAACTCCTTCTGTAACTCGTGGCTGGAGCAAAACTTTTGTATGGGTCTTTGGGCAGCAGTAAAGGACTAGGTCTCCCCGTCGGGGAATCGAACCCCGGTCTTCCGCGTGACAGGCGGAGATACTGTCCACTATACTAACGAGGACTTGCAGAGACAGGTAGTCCTCCCCGATCAGCGCGACTGCAGCTCGCTGCAAACAGCCTTCCCATTTTCAGGAACGGCCTCATTTTAGGCCATTGCTTCACAAGGAGCCAGTGCAGCCGAAAAAATCATCTAATACTATTTAAATATGAAGTGTCTGTATAAAAGGTGTTACGTTATTAAAGTAGAGAGCTTGTTTTTTAATAAAAAGCTTGGTAGGTCAGGTCAATAAGTTCATGCGTTTTTTGTTTCTTTTTCAGTGCCGGGTCCAAACAAAGACAGTTTCAGTTCTGAGAGTTTCACCTGCCAGCTGCTAATGTGTTGCGAGCATTCTTGCTGACCGCACAAGCCGGCATCCAGCCTACGTCCAACCGCCTGCGTTGGTGGTATAGTGGTGAGCATAGCTGCCTTCCAAGCAGTTGACCCGGGTTCGATTCCCGGCCAACGCATTGCCTTTTGTACGGCCAACTCCTTCTGTAACTCGTGGCTGGAGCAAAACTTTTGTATGGGTCTTTGGGCAGCAGTAAAGGACTAGGTCTCCCCGTCGGGGAATCGAACCCCGGTCTTCCGCGTGACAGGCGGAGATACTGTCCACTATACTAACGAGGAGTTGCAGAGACAGGTAGTCCTCCCCGATCAGCCCGACTGCAGCTCGCTGCAAACAGCCTTCCCATTTTCAGGAACGGCCTCATTTTAGGCCATTGCTTCACAAGGAGCCAGTGCAGCCGAAAAAATCATCTAATACTATTTAAATATGAAGTGTCTGTATAAAAGGTGTTACGTTATTAAAGTAGAGAGCTTGTTTTTTAATAAAAAGCTTGGTAGGTCAGGTCAATAAGTTCATGCGTTTTTTGTTTCTTTTTCTGTGCCGGGTCCAAACAAAGAGAGATTCAGTTCTGAGAGTTTCACCTGCCAGCTGCTAATGTGTTGCGAGCATTCTTGCTGACCGCACAAGCCGGCATCCAGCCTACGTCCAACCGCCTGCGTTGGTGGTATAGTGGTGAGCATAGCTGCCTTCCAAGCAGTTGACCCGGGTTCGATTCCCGGCCAACGCATTGCCTTTTGTACGGCCAACTCCTTCTGTAACTCGTGGCTGGAGCAAAACTTTTGTATGGGTCTTTGGGCAGCAGTAAAGGACTAGGTCTCCCCGTCGGGGAATCGAACCCCGGTCTTCCGCGTGACAGGCGGAGATACTGTCCACTATACTAACGAGGAGTTGCAGAGACAGGTAGTCCTCCCCGATCAGCGCGACTGCAGCTCGCTGCAAACAGCCTTCCCATTTTCAGGAACGGCCTCATTTTAGGCCATTGCTTCACAAGGAGCCAGTGCAGCCGAAAAAATCATCTAATACTATTTAAATATGAAGTGTCTGTATAAAAGGTGTTACGTTATTAAAGTAGAGAGCTTGTTTTTTAATAAAAAGCTTGGTAGGTCAGGTCAATAAGTTCATGCGTTTTTTGTTTCTTTTTCTGTGCCGGGTCCAAACAAAGAGAGATTCAGTTCTGAGAGTTTCACCTGCCAGCTGCTAATGTGTTGCGAGCATTCTTGCTGACCGCACAAGCCAGCATCCAGCCTACGTCCAACCGCCTGCGTTGGTGGTATAGTGGTGAGCATAGCTGCCTTCCAGTGACCCGGGTTCGATTCCCGGCCAACGCATTGCCTTTTGTACGGCCAACTCCTTCTGTAACTCGTGGCTGGAGCAAAACTTTTGTATGGGTCTTTGGGCAGCAGTAAAGGACTAGGTCTCCCCGTCGGGGAATCGAACCCCGGTCTTCCGCGTGACAGGCGGAGATACTGTCCACTATACTAACGAGGAGTTGCAGAGACAGGTAGTCCTCCCCGATCAGCGCGACTGCAGCTCGCTGCAAACAGCCTTCCCATTTTCAGGAACGGCCTTGTGCGTCATTTTAGGCCATCGCTTCACAAGGAGCCAGTGCAGCCGAAAAAATCATCTAATACTATTTAAATATGAAGTGTCTGTATAAAAGGTTATTACGTTATTAAAGTAGAGAGCTTGTTTTTTAATAAAAAGCTTGGTAGGTCAGGTCAATAAGTTCATGCGTTTTTTGTTTCTTTTTCTGTGCCGGGTCCAAGCAAAGAGAGATTCAGTTCTGAGAGTTTCACTTGCCAGCTGCTAATGTGTTGCGAGCATTCTTGCTGACCGCACAAGCCGGCATCCAGCCTACGTCCAACCGCCTGCGTTGGTGGTATAGTGGTGAGCATAGCTGCCTTCCAAGCAGTTGACCCGGGTTCGATTCCCGGCCAACGCATTGCCTTTTGTGCGGCCAACTCCTTCTGTAACTCGTGGCTGGAGCAAAACTTTTGTATGGGTCTTTGGGCAGCAGTAAAGGACTAGGTCTCCCCGTCGGGGAATCGAACCCCGGTCTTCCGCGTGACAGGCGGAGATACTGTCCACTATACTAACGAGGAGTTGCAGCGACAGGCAGTCCTCCCCGATCAGCGTGACTGCAGCTCGCTGCAAACAGCCTTCCCATTTTCAGGAACGGCCTTGTGCGTCATTTTAGGCCATCGCTTCACAAGGAGCCAGTGCAGCCGAAAAAATCATCTAATACTATTTAAATATGAAGTGTCTGTATAAAAGGTGTTACGTTATTAAAGTAGAGAGCTTGTTTTTTAATAAAAAGCTTGGTAGGTCAGGTCAATAAGTTCATGCGTTTTTTGTTTCTTTTTCAGTGCCGGGTCCAAACAAAGACAGTTTCAGTTCTGAGAGTTTCACCTGCCAGCTGCTAATGTGTTGCGAGCATTCTTGCTGACCGCACAAGCCGGCATCCAGCCTACGTCCAACCGCCTGCGTTGGTGGTATAGTGGTGAGCATAGCTGCCTTCCAAGCAGTTGACCCGGGTTCGATTCCCGGCCAACGCATTGCCTTTTGTACGGCCAACTCCTTCTGTAACTCGTGGCTGGAGCAAAACTTTTGTATGGGTCTTTGGGCAGCAGTAAAGGACTAGGTCTCCCCGTCGGGGAATCGAACCCCGGTCTTCCGCGTGACAGGCGGAGATACTGTCCACTATACTAACGAGGAGTTGCAGAGACAGGTAGTCCTCCCCGATCAGCGCGACTGCAGCTCGCTGCAAACAGCCTTCCCATTTTCAGGAACGGCCTTGTGCGTCATTTTAGGCCATCGCTTCACAAGGAGCCAGTGCAGCCGAAAAAATCATCTAATACTATTTAAATATGAAGTGTCTGTATAAAAGGTGTTACGTTATTAAAGTAGAGAGCTTGTTTTTTAATAAAAAGCTTGGTAGGTCAGGTCAATAAGTTCATGCGTTTTTTGTTTCTTTTTCTGTGCCGGGTCCAAACAAAGAGAGATTCAGTTCTGAGAGTTTCACCTGCCAGCTGCTAATGTGTTGCGAGCATTCTTGCTGACCGCACAAGCCAGCATCCAGCCTACGTCCAACCGCCTGCGTTGGTGGTATAGTGGTGAGCATAGCTGCCTTCCAGTGACCCGGGTTCGATTCCCGGCCAACGCATTGCCTTTTGTACGGCCAACTCCTTCTGTAACTCGTGGCTGGAGCAAAACTTTTGTATGGGTCTTTGGGCAGCAGTAAAGGACTAGGTCTCCCCGTCGGGGAATCGAACCCCGGTCTTCCGCGTGACAGGCGGAGATACTGTCCACTATACTAACGAGGAGTTGCAGAGACAGGTAGTCCTCCCCGATCAGCGCGACTGCAGCTCGCTGCAAACAGCCTTCCCATTTTCAGGAACGGCCTTGTGCGTCATTTTAGGCCATCGCTTCACAAGGAGCCAGTGCAGCCGAAAAAATCATCTAATACTATTTAAATATGAAGTGTCTGTATAAAAGGTTATTACGTTATTAAAGTAGAGAGCTTGTTTTTTAATAAAAAGCTTGGTAGGTCAGGTCAATAAGTTCATGCGTTTTTTGTTTCTTTTTCTGTGCCGGGTCCAAGCAAAGAGAGATTCAGTTCTGAGAGTTTCACTTGCCAGCTGCTAATGTGTTGCGAGCATTCTTGCTGACCGCACAAGCCAGCATCCAGCCTACGTCCAACCGCCTGCGTTGGTGGTATAGTGGTGAGCATAGCTGCCTTCCAAGCAGTTGACCCGGGTTCGATTCCCGGCCAACGCATTGCCTTTTGTGCGGCCAACTCCTTCTGTAACTCGTGGCTGGAGCAAAACTTTTGTATGGGTCTTTGGGCAGCAGTAAAGGACTAGGTCTCCCCGTCGGGGAATCGAACCCCGGTCTTCCGCGTGACAGGCGGAGATACTGTCCACTATACTAACGAGGAGTTGCAGCGACAGGCAGTCCTCCCCGATCAGCGTGACTGCAGCTCGCTGCAAACAGCCTTCCCATTTTCAGGAACGGCCTTGTGCGTCATTTTAGGCCATCGCTTCACAAGGAGCCAGTGCAGCCGAAAAAATCATCTAATACTATTTAAATATGAAGTGTCTGTATAAAAGGTGTTACGTTATTAAAGTAGAGAGCTTGTTTTTTAATAAAAAGCTTGGTAGGTCAGGTCAATAAGTTCATGCGTTTTTTGTTTCTTTTTCAGTGCCGGGTCCAAACAAAGACAGTTTCAGTTCTGAGAGTTTCACCTGCCAGCTGCTAATGTGTTGCGAGCATTCTTGCTGACCGCACAAGCCGGCATCCAGCCTACGTCCAACCGCCTGCGTTGGTGGTATAGTGGTGAGCATAGCTGCCTTCCAAGCAGTTGACCCGGGTTCGATTCCCGGCCAACGCATTGCCTTTTGTACGGCCAACTCCTTCTGTAACTCGTGGCTGGAGCAAAACTTTTGTATGGGTCTTTGGGCAGCAGTAAAGGACTAGGTCTCCCCGTCGGGGAATCGAACCCCGGTCTTCCGCGTGACAGGCGGAGATACTGTCCACTATACTAACGAGGAGTTGCAGAGACAGGTAGTCCTCCCCGATCAGCGCGACTGCAGCTCGCTGCAAACAGCCTTCCCATTTTCAGGAACGGCCTTGTGCGTCATTTTAGGCCATCGCTTCACAAGGAGCCAGTGCAGCCGAAAAAATCATCTAATACTATTTAAATATGAAGTGTCTGTATAAAAGGTGTTACGTTATTAAAGTAGAGAGCTTGTTTTTTAATAAAAAGCTTGGTAGGTCAGGTCAATAAGTTCATGCGTTTTTTGTTTCTTTTTCAGTGCCGGGTCCAAACAAAGACAGTTTCAGTTCTGAGAGTTTCACCTGCCAGCTGCTAATGTGTTGCGAGCATTCTTGCTGACCGCACAAGCCGGCATCCAGCCTACGCCCAAACGCCTGCGTTGGTGGTATAGTGGTGAGCATAGCTGCTTTCCAAGCAGTTGACCCGGGTTCGATTCCCGGCCAACGCATTGCCTTTTGTACGGCCAACTCCTTCTGTAACTCGTGGCTGGAGCAAAACTTTTGTATGGGACTTTGGGCAGCAGTAAAGGACTAGGTCTCCCCGTCGGGGAATCGAACCCCGGTCTTCCGCGTGACAGCCGGAGATACTGTCCACTATACTAACGAGGAGTTGCAGAGACAGGTAGTCCTCCCCGATCAGCGCGACTGCAGCTCGCTGCAAACAGCCTTCCCATTTTCAGGAACGGCCTCATTTTAGGCCATTGCTTCACAAGGAGCCAGTGCAGCCGAAAAAATCATCTAATACTATTTAAATATGAAGTGTCTGTATAAAAGGTGTTACGTTATTAAAGTAGAGAGCTTGTTTTTTAATAAAAAGCTTGGTAGGTCAGGTCAATAAGTTCATGCGTTTTTTGTTTCTTTTTCTGTGCCGGGTCCAAACAAAGAGAGATTCAGTTCTGAGAGTTTCACCTGCCAGCTGCTAATGTGTTGCGAGCATTCTTGCTGACCGCACAAGCCAGCATCCAGCCTACGTCCAACCGCCTGCGTTGGTGGTATAGTGGTGAGCATAGCTGCCTTCCAAGCAGTTGACCCGGGTTCGATTCCCGGCCAACGCATTGCCTTTTGTACGGCCAACTCCTTTTGTAACTCGTGGCTGGAGCAAAACTTTTGTATGGGTCTTTGGGCAGCAGTAAAGGACTAGGTCTCCCCGTCGGGGAATCGAACCCCGGTCTTCCGCGTGACAGGCGGAGATACTGTCCACTATACTAACGAGGAGTTGCAGAGACAGGTAGTCCTCCCCGATCAGCGCGACTGCAGCTCGCTGCAAACAGCCTTCCCATTTTCAGGAACGGCCTTGTGCGTCATTTTAGGCCATCGCTTCACAAGGAGCCAGTGCAGCCGAAAAAATCATCTAATACTATTTAAATATGAAGTGTCTGTATAAAAGGTGTTACGTTATTAAAGTAGAGAGCTTGTTTTTTAATAAAAAGCTTGGTAGGTCAGGTCAATAAGTTCATGCGTTTTTTGTTTCTTTTTCAGTGCCGGGTCCAAACAAAGACAGTTTCAGTTCTGAGAGTTTCACCTGCCAGCTGCTAATGTGTTGCGAGCATTCTTGCTGACCGCACAAGCCGGCATCCAGCCTACGTCCAACCGCCTGCGTTGGTGGTATAGTGGTGAGCATAGCTGCCTTCCAAGCAGTTGACCCGGGTTTGATTCCCGGCCAACGCATTGCCTTTTGTACGGCCAACTCCTTCTGTAACTCGTGGCTGGAGCAAAACTTTTGTATGGGTCTTTGGGCAGCAGTAAAGGACTAGGTCTCCCCGTCGGGGAATCGAACCCCGGTCTTCCGCGTGACAGGCGGAGATACTGTCCACTATACTAACGAGGAGTTGCAGAGACAGGTAGTCCTCCCCGATCAGCCCGACTGCAGCTCGCTGCAAACAGCCTTCCCATTTTCAGGAACGGCCTCATTTTAGGCCATTGCTTCACAAGGAGCCAGTGCAGCCGAAAAAATCATCTAATACTATTTAAATATGAAGTGTCTGTATAAAAGGTGTTACGTTATTAAAGTAGAGAGCTTGTTTTTTAATAAAAAGCTTGGTAGGTCAGGTCAATAAGTTCATGCGTTTTTTGTTTCTTTTTCTGTGCCGGGTCCAAACAAAGAGAGATTCAGTTCTGAGAGTTTCACCTGCCAGCTGCTAATGTGTTGCGAGCATTCTTGCTGACCGCACAAGCCGGCATCCAGCCTACGACCAACCGCCTGCGTTGGTGGTATAGTGGTGAGCATAGCTGCCTTCCAAGCAGTTGACCCGGGTTCGATTCCCGGCCAACGCATTGCCTTTTGTACGGCCAACTCCTTCTGTAACTCGTGGCTGGAGCAAAACTTTTGTATGGGTCTTTGGGCAGCAGTAAAGGACTAGGTCTCCCCGTCGGGGAATCGAACCCCGGTCTTCCGCGTGACAGGCGGAGATACTGTCCACTATACTAACGAGGAGTTGCAGAGACAGGTAGTCCTCCCCGATCAGCGCGACTGCAGCTCGCTGCAAACAGCCTTCCCATTTTCAGGAACGGCCTCATTTTAGGCCATTGCTTCACAAGGAGCCAGTGCAGCCGAAAAAATCATCTAATACTATTTAAATATGAAGTGTCTGTATAAAAGGTGTTACGTTATTAAAGTAGAGAGCTTGTTTTTTAATAAAAAGCTTGGTAGGTCAGGTCAATAAGTTCATGCGTTTTTTGTTTCTTTTTCTGTGCCGGGTCCAAACAAAGAGAGATTCAGTTCTGAGAGTTTCACCTGCCAGCTGCTAATGTGTTGCGAGCATTCTTGCTGACCGCACAAGCCAGCATCCAGCCTACGTCCAACCGCCTGCGTTGGTGGTATAGTGGTGAGCATAGCTGCCTTCCAGTGACCCGGGTTCGATTCCCGGCCAACGCATTGCCTTTTGTACGGCCAACTCCTTCTGTAACTCGTGGCTGGAGCAAAACTTTTGTATGGGTCTTTGGGCAGCAGTAAAGGACTAGGTCTCCCCGTCGGGGAATCGAACCCCGGTCTTCCGCGTGACAGGCGGAGATACTGTCCACTATACTAACGAGGAGTTGCAGCGACAGGCAGTCCTCCCCGATCAGCGTGACTGCAGCTCGCTGCAAACAGCCTTCCCATTTTCAGGAACGGCCTTGTGCGTCATTTTAGGCCATCGCTTCACAAGGAGCCAGTGCAGCCGAAAAAATCATCTAATACTATTTAAATATGAAGTGTCTGTATAAAAGGTGTTACGTTATTAAAGTAGAGAGCTTGTTTTTTAATAAAAAGCTTGGTAGGTCAGGTCAATAAGTTCATGCGTTTTTTGTTTCTTTTTCAGTGCCGGGTCCAAACAAAGACAGTTTCAGTTCTGAGAGTTTCACCTGCCAGCTGCTAATGTGTTGCGAGCATTCTTGCTGACCGCACAAGCCGGCATCCAGCCTACGTCCAACCGCCTGCGTTGGTGGTATAGTGGTGAGCATAGCTGCCTTCCAAGCAGTTGACCCGGGTTCGATTCCCGGCCAACGCATTGCCTTTTGTACGGCCAACTCCTTCTGTAACTCGTGGCTGGAGCAAAACTTTTGTATGGGTCTTTGGGCAGCAGTAAAGGACTAGGTCTCCCCGTCGGGGAATCGAACCCCGGTCTTCCGCGTGACAGGCGGAGATACTGTCCACTATACTAACGAGGACTTGCAGAGACAGGTAGTCCTCCCCGATCAGCGCGACTGCAGCTCGCTGCAAACAGCCTTCCCATTTTCAGGAACGGCCTCATTTTAGGCCATTGCTTCACAAGGAGCCAGTGCAGCCGAAAAAATCATCTAATACTATTTAAATATGAAGTGTCTGTATAAAAGGTGTTACGTTATTAAAGTAGAGAGCTTGTTTTTTAATAAAAAGCTTGGTAGGTCAGGTCAATAAGTTCATGCGTTTTTTGTTTCTTTTTCTGTGCCGGGTCCAAACAAAGAGAGATTCAGTTCTGAGAGTTTCACCTGCCAGCTGCTAATGTGTTGCGAGCATTCTTGCTGACCGCACAAGCCAGCATCCAGCCTACGTCCAACCGCCTGCGTTGGTGGTATAGTGGTGAGCATAGCTGCCTTCCAAGCAGTTGACCCGGGTTCGATTCCCGGCCAACGCATTGCCTTTTGTACGGCCAACTCCTTTTGTAACTCGTGGCTGGAGCAAAACTTTTGTATGGGTCTTTGGGCAGCAGTAAAGGACTAGGTCTCCCCGTCGGGGAATCGAACCCCAGTCTTCCGCGTGACAGGCGGAGATACTGTCCACTATACTAACGAGGAGTTGCAGAGACAGGTAGTCCTCCCCGATCAGCGCGACTGCAGCTCGCTGCAAACAGCCTTCCCATTTTCAGGAACGGCCTTGTGCGTCATTTTAGGCCATCGCTTCACAAGGAGCCAGTGCAGCCGAAAAAATCATCTAATACTATTTAAATATGAAGTGTCTGTATAAAAGGTGTTACGTTATTAAAGTAGAGAGCTTGTTTTTTAATAAAAAGCTTGGTAGGTCAGGTCAATAAGTTCATGCGTTTTTTGTTTCTTTTTCAGTGCCGGGTCCAAACAAAGACAGTTTCAGTTCTGAGAGTTTCACCTGCCAGCTGCTAATGTGTTGCGAGCATTCTTGCTGACCGCACAAGCCGGCATCCAGCCTACGTCCAACCGCCTGCGTTGGTGGTATAGTGGTGAGCATAGCTGCCTTCCAAGCAGTTGACCCGGGTTCGATTCCCGGCCAACGCATTGCCTTTTGTACGGCCAACTCCTTCTGTAACTCGTGGCTGGAGCAAAACTTTTGTATGGGTCTTTGGGCAGCAGTAAAGGACTAGGTCTCCCCGTCGGGGAATCGAACCCCGGTCTTCCGCGTGACAGGCGGAGATACTGTCCACTATACTAACGAGGAGTTGCAGAGACAGGTAGTCCTCCCCGATCAGCGCGACTGCAGCTCGCTGCAAACAGCCTTCCCATTTTCAGGAACGGCCTTGTGCGTCATTTTAGGCCATCGCTTCACAAGGAGCCAGTGCAGCCGAAAAAATCATCTAATACTATTTAAATATGAAGTGTCTGTATAAAAGGTGTTACGTTATTAAAGTAGAGAGCTTGTTTTTTAATAAAAAGCTTGGTAGGTCAGGTCAATAAGTTCATGCGTTTTTTGTTTCTTTTTCAGTGCCGGGTCCAAACAAAGACAGTTTCAGTTCTGAGAGTTTCACCTGCCAGCTGCTAATGTGTTGCGAGCATTCTTGCTGACCGCACAAGCCGGCATCCAGCCTACGCCCAAACGCCTGCGTTGGTGGTATAGTGGTGAGCATAGCTGCTTTCCAAGCAGTTGACCCGGGTTCGATTCCCGGCCAACGCATTGCCTTTTGTACGGCCAACTCCTTCTGTAACTCGTGGCTGGAGCAAAACTTTTGTATGGGACTTTGGGCAGCAGTAAAGGACTAGGTCTCCCCGTCGGGGAATCGAACCCCGGTCTTCCGCGTGACAGGCGGAGATACTGTCCACTATACTAACGAGGAGTTGCAGAGACAGGTGGTCCTCCCCGATCAGCGCGACTGCAGCTCGCTGCAAACAGCCTTCCCATTTTCAGGAACGGCCTTGTGCGTCATTTTAGGCCATTGCTTCACAAGGAGCCAGTGCAGCCGAAAAAATCATCTAATACTATTTAAATATGAAGTGTCTGTATAAAAGGTGTTACGTTATTAAAGTAGAGAGCTTGTTTTTTAATAAAAAGCTTGGTAGGTCAGGTCAATAAGTTCATGCGTTTTTTGTTTCTTTTTCTGTGCCGGGTCCAAACAAAGAGAGATTCAGTTCTGAGAGTTTCACCTGCCAGCTGCTAATGTGTTGCGAGCATTCTTGCTGACCGCACAAGCCAGCATCCAGCCTACGTCCAACCGCCTGCGTTGGTGGTATAGTGGTGAGCATAGCTGCCTTCCAAGCAGTTGACCCGGGTTCGATTCCCGGCCAACGCATTGCCTTTTGTACGGCCAACTCCTTTTGTAACTCGTGGCTGGAGCAAAACTTTTGTATGGGTCTTTGGGCAGCAGTAAAGGACTAGGTCTCCCCGTCGGGGAATCGAACCCCGGTCTTCCGCGTGACAGGCGGAGATACTGTCCACTATACTAACGAGGAGTTGCAGAGACAGGTAGTCCTCCCCGATCAGCGCGACTGCAGCTCGCTGCAAACAGCCTTCCCATTTTCAGGAACGGCCTTGTGCGTCATTTTAGGCCATCGCTTCACAAGGAGCCAGTGCAGCCGAAAAAATCATCTAATACTATTTAAATATGAAGTGTCTGTATAAAAGGTGTTACGTTATTAAAGTAGAGAGCTTGTTTTTTAATAAAAAGCTTGGTAGGTCAGGTCAATAAGTTCATGCGTTTTTTGTTTCTTTTTCAGTGCCGGGTCCAAACAAAGACAGTTTCAGTTCTGAGAGTTTCACCTGCCAGCTGCTAATGTGTTGCGAGCATTCTTGCTGACCGCACAAGCCGGCATCCAGCCTACGTCCAACCGCCTGCGTTGGTGGTATAGTGGTGAGCATAGCTGCCTTCCAAGCAGTTGACCCGGGTTCGATTCCCGGCCAACGCATTGCCTTTTGTACGGCCAACTCCTTCTGTAACTCGTGGCTGGAGCAAAACTTTTGTATGGGTCTTTGGGCAGCAGTAAAGGACTAGGTCTCCCCGTCGGGGAATCGAACCCCGGTCTTCCGCGTGACAGGCGGAGATACTGTCCACTATACTAACGAGGAGTTGCAGAGACAGGTAGTCCTCCCCGATCAGCCCGACTGCAGCTCGCTGCAAACAGCCTTCCCATTTTCAGGAACGGCCTCATTTTAGGCCATTGCTTCACAAGGAGCCAGTGCAGCCGAAAAAATCATCTAATACTATTTAAATATGAAGTGTCTGTATAAAAGGTGTTACGTTATTAAAGTAGAGAGCTTGTTTTTTAATAAAAAGCTTGGTAGGTCAGGTCAATAAGTTCATGCGTTTTTTGTTTCTTTTTCTGTGCCGGGTCCAAACAAAGAGAGATTCAGTTCTGAGAGTTTCACCTGCCAGCTGCTAATGTGTTGCGAGCATTCTTGCTGACCGCACAAGCCGGCATCCAGCCTACGTCCAACCGCCTGCGTTGGTGGTATAGTGGTGAGCATAGCTGCCTTCCAAGCAGTTGACCCGGGTTCGATTCCCGGCCAACGCATTGCCTTTTGTACGGCCAACTCCTTCTGTAACTCGTGGCTGGAGCAAAACTTTTGTATGGGTCTTTGGGCAGCAGTAAAGGACTAGGTCTCCCCGTCGGGGAATCGAACCCCGGTCTTCCGCGTGACAGGCGGAGATACTGTCCACTATACTAACGAGGAGTTGCAGAGACAGGTAGTCCTCCCCGATCAGCGCGACTGCAGCTCGCTGCAAACAGCCTTCCCATTTTCAGGAACGGCCTCATTTTAGGCCATTGCTTCACAAGGAGCCAGTGCAGCCGAAAAAATCATCTAATACTATTTAAATATGAAGTGTCTGTATAAAAGGTGTTACGTTATTAAAGTAGAGAGCTTGTTTTTTAATAAAAAGCTTGGTAGGTCAGGTCAATAAGTTCATGCGTTTTTTGTTTCTTTTTCTGTGCCGGGTCCAAACAAAGAGAGATTCAGTTCTGAGAGTTTCACCTGCCAGCTGCTAATGTGTTGCGAGCATTCTTGCTGACCGCACAAGCCAGCATCCAGCCTACGTCCAACCGCCTGCGTTGGTGGTATAGTGGTGAGCATAGCTGCCTTCCAGTGACCCGGGTTCGATTCCCGGCCAACGCATTGCCTTTTGTACGGCCAACTCCTTCTGTAACTCGTGGCTGGAGCAAAACTTTTGTATGGGTCTTTGGGCAGCAGTAAAGGACTAGGTCTCCCCGTCGGGGAATCGAACCCCGGTCTTCCGCGTGACAGGCGGAGATACTGTCCACTATACTAACGAGGAGTTGCAGAGACAGGTAGTCCTCCCCGATCAGCGCGACTGCAGCTCGCTGCAAACAGCCTTCCCATTTTCAGGAACGGCCTTGTGCGTCATTTTAGGCCATCGCTTCACAAGGAGCCAGTGCAGCCGAAAAAATCATCTAATACTATTTAAATATGAAGTGTCTGTATAAAAGGTTATTACGTTATTAAAGTAGAGAGCTTGTTTTTTAATAAAAAGCTTGGTAGGTCAGGTCAATAAGTTCATGCGTTTTTTGTTTCTTTTTCTGTGCCGGGTCCAAGCAAAGAGAGATTCAGTTCTGAGAGTTTCACTTGCCAGCTGCTAATGTGTTGCGAGCATTCTTGCTGACCGCACAAGCCGGCATCCAGCCTACGTCCAACCGCCTGCGTTGGTGGTATAGTGGTGAGCATAGCTGCCTTCCAAGCAGTTGACCCGGGTTCGATTCCCGGCCAACGCATTGCCTTTTGTGCGGCCAACTCCTTCTGTAACTCGTGGCTGGAGCAAAACTTTTGTATGGGTCTTTGGGCAGCAGTAAAGGACTAGGTCTCCCCGTCGGGGAATCGAACCCCGGTCTTCCGCGTGACAGGCGGAGATACTGTCCAATATACTAACGAGGAGTTGCAGCGACAGGCAGTCCTCCCCGATCAGCGTGACTGCAGCTCGCTGCAAACAGCCTTCCCATTTTCAGGAACGGCCTTGTGCGTCATTTTAGGCCATCGCTTCACAAGGAGCCAGTGCAGCCGAAAAAATCATCTAATACTATTTAAATATGAAGTGTCTGTATAAAAGGTGTTACGTTATTAAAGTAGAGAGCTTGTTTTTTAATAAAAAGCTTGGTAGGTCAGGTCAATAAGTTCATGCGTTTTTTGTTTCTTTTTCAGTGCCGGGTCCAAACAAAGACAGTTTCAGTTCTGAGAGTTTCACCTGCCAGCTGCTAATGTGTTGCGAGCATTCTTGCTGACCGCACAAGCCGGCATCCAGCCTACGTCCAACCGCCTGCGTTGGTGGTATAGTGGTGAGCATAGCTGCCTTCCAAGCAGTTGACCCGGGTTCGATTCCCGGCCAACGCATTGCCTTTTGTACGGCCAACTCCTTCTGTAACTCGTGGCTGGAGCAAAACTTTTGTATGGGTCTTTGGGCAGCAGTAAAGGACTAGGTCTCCCCGTCGGGGAATCGAACCCCGGTCTTCCGCGTGACAGGCGGAGATACTGTCCACTATACTAACGAGGACTTGCAGAGACAGGTAGTCCTCCCCGATCAGCGCGACTGCAGCTCGCTGCAAACAGCCTTCCCATTTTCAGGAACGGCCTCATTTTAGGCCATTGCTTCACAAGGAGCCAGTGCAGCCGAAAAAATCATCTAATACTATTTAAATATGAAGTGTCTGTATAAAAGGTGTTACGTTATTAAAGTAGAGAGCTTGTTTTTTAATAAAAAGCTTGGTAGGTCAGGTCAATAAGTTCATGCGTTTTTTGTTTCTTTTTCTGTGCCGGGTCCAAACAAAGAGAGATTCAGTTCTGAGAGTTTCACCTGCCAGCTGCTAATGTGTTGCGAGCATTCTTGCTGACCGCACAAGCCAGCATCCAGCCTACGTCCAACCGCCTGCGTTGGTGGTATAGTGGTGAGCATAGCTGCCTTCCAAGCAGTTGACCCGGGTTCGATTCCCGGCCAACGCATTGCCTTTTGTACGGCCAACTCCTTTTGTAACTCGTGGCTGGAGCAAAACTTTTGTATGGGTCTTTGGGCAGCAGTAAAGGACTAGGTCTCCCCGTCGGGGAATCGAACCCCAGTCTTCCGCGTGACAGGCGGAGATACTGTCCACTATACTAACGAGGAGTTGCAGAGACAGGTAGTCCTCCCCGATCAGCGCGACTGCAGCTCGCTGCAAACAGCCTTCCCATTTTCAGGAACGGCCTTGTGCGTCATTTTAGGCCATCGCTTCACAAGGAGCCAGTGCAGCCGAAAAAATCATCTAATACTATTTAAATATGAAGTGTCTGTATAAAAGGTGTTACGTTATTAAAGTAGAGAGCTTGTTTTTTAATAAAAAGCTTGGTAGGTCAGGTCAATAAGTTCATGCGTTTTTTGTTTCTTTTTCAGTGCCGGGTCCAAACAAAGACAGTTTCAGTTCTGAGAGTTTCACCTGCCAGCTGCTAATGTGTTGCGAGCATTCTTGCTGACCGCACAAGCCGGCATCCAGCCTACGTCCAACCGCCTGCGTTGGTGGTATAGTGGTGAGCATAGCTGCCTTCCAAGCAGTTGACCCGGGTTCGATTCCCGGCCAACGCATTCCCTTTTGTACGGCCAACTCCTTCTGTAACTCGTGGCTGGAGCAAAACTTTTGTATGGGTCTTTGGGCAGCAGTAAAGGACTAGGTCTCCCCGTCGGGGAATCGAACCCCGGTCTTCCGCGTGACAGGCGGAGATACTGTCCACTATACTAACGAGGAGTTGCAGAGACAGGTAGTCCTCCCCGATCAGCGCGACTGCAGCTCGCTGCAAACAGCCTTCCCATTTTCAGGAACGGCCTTGTGCGTCATTTTAGGCCATCGCTTCACAAGGAGCCAGTGCAGCCGAAAAAATCATCTAATACTATTTAAATATGAAGTGTCTGTATAAAAGGTGTTACGTTATTAAAGTAGAGAGCTTGTTTTTTAATAAAAAGCTTGGTAGGTCAGGTCAATAAGTTCATGCGTTTTTTGTTTCTTTTTCAGTGCCGGGTCCAAACAAAGACAGTTTCAGTTCTGAGAGTTTCACCTGCCAGCTGCTAATGTGTTGCGAGCATTCTTGCTGACCGCACAAGCCGGCATCCAGCCTACGCCCAAACGCCTGCGTTGGTGGTATAGTGGTGAGCATAGCTGCTTTCCAAGCAGTTGACCCGGGTTCGATTCCCGGCCAACGCATTGCCTTTTGTACGGCCAACTCCTTCTGTAACTCGTGGCTGGAGCAAAACTTTTGTATGGGACTTTGGGCAGCAGTAAAGGACTAGGTCTCCCCGTCGGGGAATCGAACCCCGGTCTTCCGCGTGACAGGCGGAGATACTGTCCACTATACTAACGAGGAGTTGCAGAGACAGGTGGTCCTCCCCGATCAGCGCGACTGCAGCTCGCTGCAAACAGCCTTCCCATTTTCAGGAACGGCCTTGTGCGTCATTTTAGGCCATTGCTTCACAAGGAGCCAGTGCAGCCGAAAAAATCATCTAATACTATTTAAATATGAAGTGTCTGTATAAAAGGTGTTACGTTATTAAAGTAGAGAGCTTGTTTTTTAATAAAAAGCTTGGTAGGTCAGGTCAATAAGTTCATGCGTTTTTTGTTTCTTTTTCTGTGCCGGGTCCAAACAAAGAGAGATTCAGTTCTGAGAGTTTCACCTGCCAGCTGCTAATGTGTTGCGAGCATTCTTGCTGACCGCACAAGCCAGCATCCAGCCTACGTCCAACCGCCTGCGTTGGTGGTATAGTGGTGAGCATAGCTGCCTTCCAAGCAGTTGACCCGGGTTCGATTCCCGGCCAACGCATTGCCTTTTGTACGGCCAACTCCTTTTGTAACTCGTGGCTGGAGCAAAACTTTTGTATGGGTCTTTGGGCAGCAGTAAAGGACTAGGTCTCCCCGTCGGGGAATCGAACCCCGGTCTTCCGCGTGACAGGCGGAGATACTGTCCACTATACTAACGATGAGTTGCAGAGACAGGTAGTCCTCCCCGATCAGCGCGACTGCAGCTCGCTGCAAACAGCCTTCCCATTTTCAGGAACGGCCTTGTGCGTCATTTTAGGCCATCGCTTCACAAGGAGCCAGTGCAGCCGAAAAAATCATCTAATACTATTTAAATATGAAGTGTCTGTATAAAAGGTGTTACGTTATTAAAGTAGAGAGCTTGTTTTTTAATAAAAAGCTTGGTAGGTCAGGTCAATAAGTTCATGCGTTTTTTGTTTCTTTTTCAGTGCCGGGTCCAAACAAAGACAGTTTCAGTTCTGAGAGTTTCACCTGCCAGCTGCTAATGTGTTGCGAGCATTCTTGCTGACCGCACAAGCCGGCATCCAGCCTACGTCCAACCGCCTGCGTTGGTGGTATAGTGGTGAGCATAGCTGCCTTCCAAGCAGTTGACCCGGGTTCGATTCCCGGCCAACGCATTGCCTTTTGTACGGCCAACTCCTTCTGTAACTCGTGGCTGGAGCAAAACTTTTGTATGGGTCTTTGGGCAGCAGTAAAGGACTAGGTCTCCCCGTCGGGGAATCGAACCCCGGTCTTCCGCGTGACAGGCGGAGATACTGTCCACTATACTAACGAGGAGTTGCAGAGACAGGTAGTCCTCCCCGATCAGCCCGACTGCAGCTCGCTGCAAACAGCCTTCCCATTTTCAGGAACGGCCTCATTTTAGGCCATTGCTTCACAAGGAGCCAGTGCAGCCGAAAAAATCATCTAATACTATTTAAATATGAAGTGTCTGTATAAAAGGTGTTACGTTATTAAAGTAGAGAGCTTGTTTTTTAATAAAAAGCTTGGTAGGTCAGGTCAATAAGTTCATGCGTTTTTTGTTTCTTTTTCTGTGCCGGGTCCAAACAAAGAGAGATTCAGTTCTGAGAGTTTCACCTGCCAGCTGCTAATGTGTTGCGAGCATTCTTGCTGACCGCACAAGCCGGCATCCAGCCTACGTCCAACCGCCTGCGTTGGTGGTATAGTGGTGAGCATAGCTGCCTTCCAAGCAGTTGACCCGGGTTCGATTCCCGGCCAACGCATTGCCTTTTGTACGGCCAACTCCTTCTGTAACTCGTGGCTGGAGCAAAACTTTTGTATGGGTCTTTGGGCAGCAGTAAAGGACTAGGTCTCCCCGTCGGGGAATCGAACCCCGGTCTTCCGCGTGACAGGCGGAGATACTGTCCACTATACTAACGAGGAGTTGCAGAGACAGGTAGTCCTCCCCGATCAGCGCGACTGCAGCTCGCTGCAAACAGCCTTCCCATTTTCAGGAACGGCCTCATTTTAGGCCATTGCTTCACAAGGAGCCAGTGCAGCCGAAAAAATCATCTAATACTATTTAAATATGAAGTGTCTGTATAAAAGGTGTTACGTTATTAAAGTAGAGAGCTTGTTTTTTAATACAAAGCTTGGTAGGTCAGGTCAATAAGTTCATGCGTTTTTTGTTTCTTTTTCTGTGCCGGGTCCAAACAAAGAGAGATTCAGTTCTGAGAGTTTCACCTGCCAGCTGCTAATGTGTTGCGAGCATTCTTGCTGACCGCACAAGCCAGCATCCAGCCTACGTCCAACCGCCTGCGTTGGTGGTATAGTGGTGAGCATAGCTGCCTTCCAGTGACCCGGGTTCGATTCCCGGCCAACGCATTGCCTTTTGTACGGCCAACTCCTTCTGTAACTCGTGGCTGGAGCAAAACTTTTGTATGGGTCTTTGGGCAGCAGTAAAGGACTAGGTCTCCCCGTCGGGGAATCGAACCCCGGTCTTCCGCGTGACAGGCGGAGATACTGTCCACTATACTAACGAGGAGTTGCAGAGACAGGTAGTCCTCCCCGATCAGCGCGACTGCAGCTCGCTGCAAACAGCCTTCCCATTTTCAGGAACGGCCTTGTGCGTCATTTTAGGCCATCGCTTCACAAGGAGCCAGTGCAGCCGAAAAAATCATCTAATACTATTTAAATATGAAGTGTCTGTATAAAAGGTTATTACGTTATTAAAGTAGAGAGCTTGTTTTTTAATAAAAAGCTTGGTAGGTCAGGTCAATAAGTTCATGCGTTTTTTGTTTCTTTTTCTGTGCCGGGTCCAAGCAAAGAGAGATTCAGTTCTGAGAGTTTCACTTGCCAGCTGCTAATGTGTTGCGAGCATTCTTGCTGACCGCACAAGCCGGCATCCAGCCTACGTCCAACCGCCAGCGTTGGTGGTATAGAGGTGAGCATAGCTGCCTTCCAAGCAGTTGACCCGGGTTTGATTCCCGGCCAACGCATTGCCTTTTGTGCGGCCAACTCCTTCTGTAACTCGTGGCTGGAGCAAAACTTTTGTATGGGTCTTTGGGCAGCAGTAAAGGACTAGGTCTCCCCGTCGGGGAATCGAACCCCGGTCTTCCGCGTGACAGGCGGAGATACTGTCCACTATACTAACGAGGAGTTGCAGCGACAGGCAGTCCTCCCCGATCAGCGTGACTGCAGCTCGCTGCAAACAGCCTTCCCATTTTCAGGAACGGCCTTGTGCGTCATTTTAGGCCATCGCTTCACAAGGAGCCAGTGCAGCCGAAAAAATCATCTAATACTATTTAAATATGAAGTGTCTGTATAAAAGGTGTTACGTTATTAAAGTAGAGAGCTTGTTTTTTAATAAAAAGCTTGGTAGGTCAGGTCAATAAGTTCATGCGTTTTTTGTTTCTTTTTCAGTGCCGGGTCCAAACAAAGACAGTTTCAGTTCTGAGAGTTTCACCTGCCAGCTGCTAATGTGTTGCGAGCATTCTTGCTGACCGCACAAGCCGGCATCCAGCCTACGTCCAACCGCCTGCGTTGGTGGTATAGTGGTGAGCATAGCTGCCTTCCAAGCAGTTGACCCGGGTTCGATTCCCGGCCAACGCATTGCCTTTTGTACGGCCAACTCCTTTTGTAACTCGTGGCTGGAGCAAAACTTTTGTATGGGTCTTTGGGCAGCAGTAAAGGACTAGGTCTCCCCGTCGGGGAATCGAACCCCGGTCTTCCGCGTGACAGGCGGAGATACTGTCCACTATACTAACGAGGAGTTGCAGAGACAGGTAGTCCTCCCCGATCAGCGCGACTGCAGCTCGCTGCAAACAGCCTTCCCACTTTCAGGAACGGCCTTGTGCGTCATTTTAGGCCATCGCTTCACAAGGAGCCAGTGCAGCCGAAAAAATCATCTAATACTATTTAAATATGAAGTGTCTGTATAAAAGGTGTTACGTTATTAAAGTAGAGAGCTTGTTTTTTAATAAAAAGCTTGGTAGGTCAGGTCAATAAGTTCATGCGTTTTTTGTTTCTTTTTCAGTGCCGGGTCCAAACAAAGACAGTTTCAGTTCTGAGAGTTTCACCTGCCAGCTGCTAATGTGTTGCGAGCATTCTTGCTGACCGCACAAGCCGGCATCCAGCCTACGTCCAACCGCCTGCGTTGGTGGTATAGTGGTGAGCATAGCTGCCTTCCAAGCAGTTGACCCGGGTTCGATTCCCGGCCAACGCATTGCCTTTTGTACGGCCAACTCCTTCTGTAACTCGTGGCTGGAGCAAAACTTTTGTATGGGTCTTTGGGCAGCAGTAAAGGACTAGGTCTCCCCGTCGGGGAATCGAACCCCGGTCTTCCGCGTGACAGGCGGAGATACTGTCCACTATACTAACGAGGAGTTGCAGAGACAGGTAGTCCTCCCCCATCAGCGCGACTGCAGCTCGCTGCAAACAGCCTTCCCATTTTCAGGAACGGCCTCATTTTAGGCCATTGCTTCACAAGGAGCCAGTGCAGCCGAAAAAATCATCTAATACTATTTAAATATGAAGTGTCTGTATAAAAGGTGTTACGTTATTAAAGTAGAGAGCTTGTTTTTTAATAAAAAGCTTGGTAGGTCAGGTCAATAAGTTCATGCGTTTTTTGTTTCTTTTTCTGTGCCGGGTCCAAACAAAGAGAGATTCAGTTCTGAGAGTTTCACCTGCCAGCTGCTAATGTGTTGCGAGCATTCTTGCTGACCGCACAAGCCAGCATCCAGCCTACGTCCAACCGCCTGCGTTGGTGGTATAGTGGTGAGCATAGCTGCCTTCCAGTGACCCGGGTTCGATTCCCGGCCAACGCATTGCCTTTTGTACGGCCAACTCCTTCTGTAACTCGTGGCTGGAGCAAAACTTTTGTATGGGTCTTTGGGCAGCAGTAAAGGACTAGGTCTCCCCGTCGGGGAATCGAACCCCGGTCTTCCGCGTGACAGGCGGAGATACTGTCCACTATACTAACGAGGAGTTGCAGAGACAGGTAGTCCTCCCCGATCAGCGCGACTGCAGCTCGCTGCAAACAGCCTTCCCATTTTCAGGAACGGCCTTGTGCGTCATTTTAGGCCATCGCTTCACAAGGAGCCAGTGCAGCCGAAAAAATCATCTAATACTATTTAAATATGAAGTGTCTGTATAAAAGGTGTTACGTTATTAAAGTAGAGAGCTTGTTTTTTAATAAAAAGCTTGGTAGGTCAGGTCAATAAGTTCATGCGTTTTTTGTTTCTTTTTCAGTGCCGGGTCCAAACAAAGACAGTTTCAGTTCTGAGAGTTTCACCTGCCAGCTGCTAATGTGTTGCGAGCATTCTTGCTGACCGCACAAGCCGGCATCCAGCCTACGTCCAACCGCCTGCGTTGGTGGTATAGTGGTGAGCATAGCTGCCTTCCAAGCAGTTGACCCGGGTTCGATTCCCTGCCAACGCATTGCCTTTTGTACGGCCAACTCCTTCTGTAACTCGTGGCTGGAGCAAAACTTTTGTATGGGTCTTTGGGCAGCAGTAAAGGACTAGGTCTCCCCGTCGGGGAATCGAACCCCGGTCTTCCGCGTGACAGGCGGAGATACTGTCCACTATACTAACGAGGAGTTGCAGAGACAGGTAGTCCTCCCCGATCAGCCCGACTGCAGCTCGCTGCAAACAGCCTTCCCATTTTCAGGAACGGCCTCATTTTAGGCCATTGCTTCACAAGGAGCCAGTGCAGCCGAAAAAATCATCTAATACTATTTAAATATGAAGTGTCTGTATAAAAGGTGTTACGTTATTAAAGTAGAGAGCTTGTTTTTTAATAAAAAGCTTGGTAGGTCAGGTCAATAAGTTCATGCGTTTTTTGTTTCTTTTTCTGTGCCGGGTCCAAACAAAGAGAGATTCAGTTCTGAGAGTTTCACCTGCCAGCTGCTAATGTGTTGCGAGCATTCTTGCTGACCGCACAAGCCGGCATCCAGCCTACGTCCAACCGCCTGCGTTGGTGGTATAGTGGTGAGCATAGCTGCCTTCCAAGCAGTTGACCCGGGTTCGATTCCCGGCCAACGCATTGCCTTTTGTACGGCCAACTCCTTCTGTAACTCGTGGCTGGAGCAAAACTTTTGTATGGGTCTTTGGGCAGCAGTAAAGGACTAGGTCTCCCCGTCGGGGAATCGAACCCCGGTCTTCCGCGTGACAGGCGGAGATACTGTCCACTATACTAACGAGGAGTTGCAGAGACAGGTAGTCCTCCCCGATCAGCGCGACTGCAGCTCGCTGCAAACAGCCTTCCCATTTTCAGGAACGGCCTCATTTTAGGCCATTGCTTCACAAGGAGCCAGTGCAGCCGAAAAAATCATCTAATACTATTTAAATATGAAGTGTCTGTATAAAAGGTGTTACGTTATTAAAGTAGAGAGCTTGTTTTTTAATAAAAAGCTTGGTAGGTCAGGTCAATAAGTTCATGCGTTTTTTGTTTCTTTTTCTGTGCCGGGTCCAAACAAAGAGAGATTCAGTTCTGAGAGTTTCACCTGCCAGCTGCTAATGTGTTGCGAGCATTCTTGCTGACCGCACAAGCCAGCATCCAGCCTACGTCCAACCGCCTGCGTTGGTGGTATAGTGGTGAGCATAGCTGCCTTCCAGTGACCCGGGTTCGATTCCCGGCCAACGCATTGCCTTTTGTACGGCCAACTCCTTCTGTAACTCGTGGCTGGAGCAAAACTTTTGTATGGGTCTTTGGGCAGCAGTAAAGGACTAGGTCTCCCCGTCGGGGAATCGAACCCCGGTCTTCCGCGTGACAGGCGGAGATACTGTCCACTATACTAACGAGGAGTTGCAGAGACAGGTAGTCCTCCCCGATCAGCGCGACTGCAGCTCGCTGCAAACAGCCTTCCCATTTTCAGGAACGGCCTCATTTTAGGCCATTGCTTCACAAGGAGCCAGTGCAGCCGAAAAAATCATCTAATACTATTTAAATATGAAGTGTCTGTATAAAAGGTGTTACGTTATTAAAGTAGAGAGCTTGTTTTTTAATAAAAAGCTTGGTAGGTCAGGTCAATAAGTTCATGCGTTTTTTGTTTCTTTTTCTGTGCCGGGTCCAAACAAAGAGAGATTCAGTTCTGAGAGTTTCACCTGCCAGCTGCTAATGTGTTGCGAGCATTCTTGCTGACCGCACAAGCCAGCATCCAGCCTACGTCCAACCGCCTGCGTTGGTGGTATAGTGGTGAGCATAGCTGCCTTCCAGTGACCCGGGTTCGATTCCCGGCCAACGCATTGCCTTTTGTACGGCCAACTCCTTCTGTAACTCGTGGCTGGAGCAAAACTTTTGTATGGGTCTTTGGGCAGCAGTAAAGGACTAGGTCTCCCCGTCGGGGAATCGAACCCCGGTCTTCCGCGTGACAGGCGGAGATACTGTCCACTATACTAACGAGGAGTTGCAGAGACAGGTAGTCCTCCCCGATCAGCGCGACTGCAGCTCGCTGCAAACAGCCTTCCCATTTTCAGGAACGGCCTCATTTTAGGCCATTGCTTCACAAGGAGCCAGTGCAGCCGAAAAAATCATCTAATACTATTTAAATATGAAGTGTCTGTATAAAAGGTGTTACGTTATTAAAGTAGAGAGCTTGTTTTTTAATAAAAAGCTTGGTAGGTCAGGTCAATAAGTTCATGCGTTTTTTGTTTCTTTTTCTGTGCCGGGTCCAAACAAAGAGAGATTCAGTTCTGAGAGTTTCACCTGCCAGCTGCTAATGTGTTGCGAGCATTCTTGCTGACCGCACAAGCCAGCATCCAGCCTACGTCCAACCGCCTGCGTTGGTGGTATAGTGGTGAGCATAGCTGCCTTCCAGTGACCCGGGTTCGATTCCCGGCCAACGCATTGCCTTTTGTACGGCCAACTCCTTCTGTAACTCGTGGCTGGAGCAAAACTTTTGTATGGGTCTTTGGGCAGCAGTAAAGGACTAGGTCTCCCCGTCGGGGAATCGAACCCCGGTCTTCCGCGTGACAGGCGGAGATACTGTCCACTATACTAACGAGGAGTTGCAGAGACGGGTAGTCCTCCCCGATCAGCGCGACTGCAGCTCGCTGCAAACAGCCTTCCCATTTTCAGGAACGGCCTTGTGCGTCATTTTAGGCCATCGCTTCACAAGGAGCCAGTGCAGCCGAAAAAATCATCTAATACTATTTAAATATGAAGTGTCTGTATAAAAGGTTATTACGTTATTAAAGTAGAGAGCTTGTTTTTTAATAAAAAGCTTGGTAGGTCAGGTCAATAAGTTCATGCGTTTTTTGTTTCTTTTTCTGTGCCGGGTCCAAGCAAAGAGAGATTCAGTTCTGAGAGTTTCACTTGCCAGCTGCTAATGTGTTGCGAGCATTCTTGCTGACCGGACAAGCCGGCATCCAGCCTACGTCCAACCGCCTGCGTTGGTGGTATAGTGGTGAGCATAGCTGCCTTCCAAGCAGTTGACCCGGGTTCGATTCCCAGCCAACGCATTGCCTTTTGTGCGGCCAACTCCTTCTGTAACTCGTGGCTGGAGCAAAACTTTTGTATGGGTCTTTGGGCAGCAGTAAAGGACTAGGTCTCCCCGTCGGGGAATCGAACCCCGGTCTTACGCGTGACAGGCGGAGATACTGTCCACTATACTAACGAGGAGTTGCAGCGACAGGCAGTCCTCCCCGATCAGCGTGACTGCAGCTCGCTGCAAACAGCCTTCCCATTTTCAGGAACGGCCTTGTGCGTCATTTTAGGCCATCGCTTCACAAGGAGCCAGTGCAGCCGAAAAAATCATCTAATACTATTTAAATATGAAGTGTCTGTATAAAAGGTGTTACGTTATTAAAGTAGAGAGCTTGTTTTTTAATAAAAAGCTTGGTAGGTCAGGTCAATAAGTTCATGCGTTTTTTGTTTCTTTTTCAGTGCCGGGTCCAAACAAAGACAGTTTCAGTTCTGAGAGTTTCACCTGCCAGCTGCTAATGTGTTGCGAGCATTCTTGCTGACCGCACAAGCCGGCATCCAGCCTACGTCCAACCGCCTGCGTTGGTGGTATAGTGGTGAGCATAGCTGCCTTCCAAGCAGTTGACCCGGGTTCGATTCCCGGCCAACGCATTGCCTTTTGTACGGCCAACTCCTTCTGTAACTCGTGGCTGGAGCAAAACTTTTGTATGGGACTTTGGGCAGCAGTAAAGGACTAGGTCTCCCCGTCGGGGAATCGAACCCCGGTCTTCCGCGTGACAGGCGGAGATACTGTCCACTATACTAACGAGGAGTTGCAGAGACAGGTGGTCCTCCCCGATCAGCGCGACTGCAGCTCGCTGCAAACAGCCTTCCCATTTTCAGGAACGGCCTTGTGCGTCATTTTAGGCCATTGCTTCACAAGGAGCCAGTGCAGCCGAAAAAATCATCTAATACTATTTAAATATGAAGTGTCTGTATAAAAGGTGTTACGTTATTAAAGTAGAGAGCTTGTTTTTTAATAAAAAGCTTGGTAGGTCAGGTCAATAAGTTCATGCGTTTTTTGTTTCTTTTTCTGTGCCGGGTCCAAACAAAGAGAGATTCAGTTCTGAGAGTTTCACCTGCCAGCTGCTAATGTGTTGCGAGCATTCTTGCTGACCGCACAAGCCAGCATCCAGCCTACGTCCAACCGCCTGCGTTGGTGGTATAGTGGTGAGCATAGCTGCCTTCCAAGCAGTTGACCCGGGTTCGATTCCCGGCCAACGCATTGCCTTTTGTACGGCCAACTCCTTTTGTAACTCGTGGCTGGAGCAAAACTTTTGTATGGGTCTTTGGGCAGCAGTAAAGGACTAGGTCTCCCCGTCGGGGAATCGAACCCCGGTCTTCCGCGTGACAGGCGGAGATACTGTCCACTATACTAACGAGGAGTTGCAGAGACAGGTAGTCCTCCCCGATCAGCGCGACTGCAGCTCGCTGCAAACAGCCTTCCCATTTTCAGGAACGGCCTCATTTTAGGCCATTGCTTCACAAGGAGCCAGTGCAGCCGAAAAAATCATCTAATACTATTTAAATATGAAGTGTCTGTATAAAAGGTGTTACGTTATTAAAGTAGAGAGCTTGTTTTTTAATAAAAAGCTTGGTAGGTCAGGTCAATAAGTTCATGCGTTTTTTGTTTCTTTTTCTGTGCCGGGTCCAAACAAAGAGAGATTCAGTTCTGAGAGTTTCACCTGCCAGCTGCTAATGTGTTGCGAGCATTCTTGCTGACCGCACAAGCCAGCATCCAGCCTACGTCCAACCGCCTGCGTTGGTGGTATAGTGGTGAGCATAGCTGCCTTCCAGTGACCCGGGTTCGATTCCCGGCCAACGCATTGCCTTTTGTACGGCCAACTCCTTCTGTAACTCGTGGCTGGAGCAAAACTTTTGTATGGGTCTTTGGGCAGCAGTAAAGGACTAGGTCTCCCCGTCGGGGAATCGAACCCCGGTCTTCCGCGTGACAGGCGGAGATACTGTCCACTATACTAACGAGGAGTTGCAGAGACAGGTAGTCCTCCCCGATCAGCGCGACTGCAGCTCGCTGCAAACAGCCTTCCCATTTTCAGGAACGGCCTTGTGCGTCATTTTAGGCCATCGCTTCACAAGGAGCCAGTGCAGCCGAAAAAATCATCTAATACTATTTAAATATGAAGTGTCTGTATAAAAGGTTATTACGTTATTAAAGTAGAGAGCTTGTTTTTTAATAAAAAGCTTGGTAGGTCAGGTCAATAAGTTCATGCGTTTTTTGTTTCTTTTTCTGTGCCGGGTCCAAGCAAAGAGAGATTCAGTTCTGAGAGTTTCACTTGCCAGCTGCTAATGTGTTGCGAGCATTCTTGCTGACCGCACAAGCCGGCATCCAGCCTACGTCCAACCGCCTGCGTTGGTGGTATAGTGGTGAGCATAGCTGCCTTCCAAGCAGTTGACCCGGGTTCGATTCCCGGCCAACGCATTGCCTTTTGTGCGGCCAACTCCTTCTGTAACTCGTGGCTGGAGCAAAACTTTTGTATGGGTCTTTGGGCAGCAGTAAAGGACTAGGTCTCCCCGTCAGGGAATCGAACCCCGGTCTTACGCGTGACAGGCGGAGATACTGTCCACTATACTAACGAGGAGTTGCAGAGACAGGTAGTCCTCCCCGATCAGCGCGACTGCAGCTCGCTGCAAACAGCCTTCCCATTTTCAGGAACGGCCTTGTGCGTCATTTTAGGCCATCGCTTCACAAGGAGCCAGTGCAGCCGAAAAAATCATCTAATACTATTTAAATATGAAGTGTCTGTATAAAAGGTGTTACGTTATTAAAGTAGAGAGCTTGTTTTTTAATAAAAAGCTTGATAGGTCAGGTCAATAAGTTCATGCGTTTTTTGTTTCTTTTTCAGTGCCGGGTCCAAACAAAGACAGTTTCAGTTCTGAGAGTTTCACCTGCCAGCTGCTAATGTGTTGCGAGCATTCTTGCTGACCGCACAAGCCAGCATCCAGCCTACGTCCAACCGCCTGCGTTGGTGGTATAGTGGTGAGCATAGCTGCCTTCCAAGCAGTTGACCCGGGTTCGATTCCCGGCCAACGCATTGCCTTTTGTACGGCCAACTCCTTTTGTAACTCGTGGCTGGAGCAAAACTTTTGTATGGGTCTTTGGGCAGCAGTAAAGGACTAGGTCTCCCCGTCGGGGAATCGAACCCCGGTCTTCCGCGTGACAGGCGGAGATACTGTCCACTATACTAACGAGGAGTTGCAGAGACAGGTAGTCCTCCCCGATCAGCGCGACTGCAGCTCGCTGCAAACAGCCTTCCCATTTTCAGGAACGGCCTTGTGCGTCATTTTAGGCCATCGCTTCACAAGGAGCCAGTGCAGCCGAAAAAATCATCTAATACTATTTAAATATGAAGTGTCTGTATAAAAGGTGTTACGTTATTAAAGTAGAGAGCTTGTTTTTTAATAAAAAGCTTGGTAGGTCAGGTCAATAAGTTCATGCGTTTTTTGTTTCTTTTTCAGTGCCGGGTCCAAACAAAGACAGTTTCAGTTCTGAGAGTTTCACCTGCCAGCTGCTAATGTGTTGCGAGCATTCTTGCTGACCGCACAAGCCGGCATCCAGCCTACGTCCAACCGCCTGCGTTGGTGGTATAGTGGTGAGCATAGCTGCCTTCCAAGCAGTTGACCCGGGTTCGATTCCCGGCCAACGCATTGCCTTTTGTACGGCCAACTCCTTCTGTAACTCGTGGCTGGAGCAAAACTTTTGTATGGGTCTTTGGGCAGCAGTAAAGGACTAGGTCTCCCCGTCGGGGAATCGAACCCCGGTCTTCCGCGTGACAGGCGGAGATACTGTCCACTATACTAACGAGGAGTTGCAGAGACAGGTAGTCCTCCCCGATCAGCCCGACTGCAGCTCGCTGCAAACAGCCTTCCCATTTTCAGGAACGGCCTCATTTTAGGCCATTGCTTCACAAGGAGCCAGTGCAGCCGAAAAAATCATCTAATACTATTTAAATATGAAGTGTCTGTATAAAAGGTGTTACGTTATTAAAGTAGAGAGCTTGTTTTTTAATAAAAAGCTTGGTAGGTCAGGTCAATAAGTTCATGCGTTTTTTGTTTCTTTTTCTGTGCCGGGTCCAAACAAAGAGAGATTCAGTTCTGAGAGTTTCACCTGCCAGCTGCTAATGTGTTGCGAGCATTCTTGCTGACCGCACAAGCCGGCATCCAGCCTACGTCCAACCGCCTGCGTTGGTGGTATAGTGGTGAGCATAGCTGCCTTCCAAGCAGTTGACCCGGGTTCGATTCCCGGCCAACGCATTGCCTTTTGTACGGCCAACTCCTTTTGTAACTCGTGGCTGGAGCAAAACTTTTGTATGGGTCTTTGGGCAGCAGTAAAGGACTAGGTCTCCCCGTCGGGGAATCGAACCCCGGTCTTCCGCGTGACAGGCGGAGATACTGTCCACTATACTAACGAGGAGTTGCAGAGACAGATAGTCCTCCCCGATCAGCGCGACTGCAGCTCGCTGCAAACAGCCTTCCCATTTTCAGGAACGGCCTCATTTTAGGCCATTGCTTCACAAGGAGCCAGTGCAGCCGAAAAAATCATCTAATACTATTTAAATATGAAGTGTCTGTATAAAAGGTGTTACGTTATTAAAGTAGAGAGCTTGTTTTTTAATAAAAAGCTTGGTAGGTCAGGTCAATAAGTTCATGCGTTTTTTGTTTCTTTTTCTGTGCCGGGTCCAAACAAAGAGAGATTCAGTTCTGAGAGTTTCACCTGCCAGCTGCTAATGTGTTGCGAGCATTCTTGCTGACCGCACAAGCCAGCATCCAGCCTACGTCCAACCGCCTGCGTTGGTGGTATAGTGGTGAGCATAGCTGCCTTCCAGTGACCCGGGTTCGATTCCCGGCCAACGCATTGCCTTTTGTACGGCCAACTCCTTCTGTAACTCGTGGCTGGAGCAAAACTTTTGTATGGGTCTTTGGGCAGCAGTAAAGGACTAGGTCTCCCCGTCGGGGAATCGAACCCCGGTCTTCCGCGTGACAGGCGGAGATACTGTCCACTATACTAACGAGGAGTTGCAGAGACAGGTAGTCCTCCCCGATCAGCGCGACTGCAGCTCGCTGCAAACAGCCTTCCCATTTTCAGGAACGGCCTCATTTTAGGCCATTGCTTCACAAGGAGCCAGTGCAGCCGAAAAAATCATCTAATACTATTTAAATATGAAGTGTCTGTATAAAAGGTGTTACGTTATTAAAGTAGAGAGCTTGTTTTTTAATAAAAAGCTTGGTAGGTCAGGTCAATAAGTTCATGCGTTTTTTGTTTCTTTTTCTGTGCCGGGTCCAAACAAAGAGAGATTCAGTTCTGAGAGTTTCACCTGCCAGCTGCTAATGTGTTGCGAGCATTCTTGCTGACCGCACAAGCCAGCATCCAGCCTACGTCCAACCGCCTGCGTTGGTGGTATAGTGGTGAGCATAGCTGCCTTCCAAGCAGTTGACCCGGGTTCGATTCCCGGCCAACGCATTGCCTTTTGTACGGCCAACTCCTTTTGTAACTCGTGGCTGGAGCAAAACTTTTGTATGGGTCTTTGGGCAGCAGTAAAGGACTAGGTCTCCCCGTCGGGGAATCGAACCCCGGTCTTCCGCGTGACAGGCGGAGATACTGTCCACTATACTAACGAGGAGTTGCAGAGACAGGTAGTCCTCCCCGATCAGCGCGACTGCAGCTCGCTGCAAACAGCCTTCCCACTTTCAGGAACGGCCTTGTGCGTCATTTTAGGCCATCGCTTCACAAGGAGCCAGTGCAGCCGAAAAAATCATCTAATACTATTTAAATATGAAGTGTCTGTATAAAAGGTGTTACGTTATTAAAGTAGAGAGCTTGTTTTTTAATAAAAAGCTTGGTAGGTCAGGTCAATAAGTTCATGCGTTTTTTGTTTCTTTTTCAGTGCCGGGTCCAAACAAAGACAGTTTCAGTTCTGAGAGTTTCACCTGCCAGCTGCTAATGTGTTGCGAGCATTCTTGCTGACCGCACAAGCCGGCATCCAGCCTACGTCCAACCGCCTGCGTTGGTGGTATAGTGGTGAGCATAGCTGCCTTCCAAGCAGTTGACCCGGGTTCGATTCCCGGCCAACGCATTGCCTTTTGTACGGCCAACTCCTTCTGTAACTCGTGGCTGGAGCAAAACTTTTGTATGGGTCTTTGGGCAGCAGTAAAGGACTAGGTCTCCCCGTCGGGGAATCGAACCCCGGTCTTCCGCGTGACAGGCGGAGATACTGTCCACTATACTAACGAGGAGTTGCAGAGACAGGTAGTCCTCCCCGATCAGCGCGACTGCAGCTCGCTGCAAACAGCCTTCCCATTTTCAGGAACGGCCTCATTTTAGGCCATTGCTTCACAAGGAGCCAGTGCAGCCGAAAAAATCATCTAATACTATTTAAATATGAAGTGTCTGTATAAAAGGTGTTACGTTATTAAAGTAGAGAGCTTGTTTTTTAATAAAAAGCTTGGTAGGTCAGGTCAATAAGTTCATGCGTTTTTTGTTTCTTTTTCTGTGCCGGGTCCAAACAAAGAGAGATTCAGTTCTGAGAGTTTCACCTGCCAGCTGCTAATGTGTTGCGAGCATTCTTGCTGACCGCACAAGCCAGCATCCAGCCTACGTCCAACCGCCTGCGTTGGTGGTATAGTGGTGAGCATAGCTGCCTTCCAGTGACCCGGGTTCGATTCCCGGCCAACGCATTGCCTTTTGTACGGCCAACTCCTTCTGTAACTCGTGGCTGGAGCAAAACTTTTGTATGGGTCTTTGGGCAGCAGTAAAGGACTAGGTCTCCCCGTCGGGGAATCGAACCCCGGTCTTCCGCGTGACAGGCGGAGATACTGTCCACTATACTAACGAGGAGTTGCAGAGACAGGTAGTCCTCCCCGATCAGCGCGACTGCAGCTCGCTGCAAACAGCCTTCCCATTTTCAGGAACGGCCTTGTGCGTCATTTTAGGCCATCGCTTCACAAGGAGCCAGTGCAGCCGAAAAAATCATCTAATACTATTTAAATATGAAGTGTCTGTATAAAAGGTTATTACGTTATTAAAGTAGAGAGCTTGTTTTTTAATAAAAAGCTTGGTAGGTCAGGTCAATAAGTTCATGCGTTTTTTGTTTCTTTTTCTGTGCCGGGTCCAAGCAAAGAGAGATTCAGTTCTGAGAGTTTCACTTGCCAGCTGCTAATGTGTTGCGAGCATTCTTGCTGACCGCACAAGCCGGCATCCAGCCTACGTCCAACCGCCTGCGTTGGTGGTATAGTGGTGAGCATAGCTGCCTTCCAAGCAGTTGACCCGGGTTCGATTCCCGGCCAACGCATTGCCTTTTGTACGGCCAACTCCTTTTGTAACTCGTGGCTGGAGCAAAACTTTTGTATGGGTCTTTGGGCAGCAGTAAAGGACTAGGTCTCCCCGTCGGGGAATCGAACCCCGGTCTTCCGCGTGACAGGCGGAGATACTGTCCACTATACTAACGAGGAGTTGCAGAGACAGGTAGTCCTCCCCGATCAGCGCGACTGCAGCTCGCTGCAAACAGCCTTCCCACTTTCAGGAACGGCCTTGTGCGTCATTTTAGGCCATCGCTTCACAAGGAGCCAGTGCAGCCGAAAAAATCATCTAATACTATTTAAATATGAAGTGTCTGTATAAAAGGTGTTACGTTATTAAAGTAGAGAGCTTGTTTTTTAATAAAAAGCTTGGTAGGTCAGGTCAATAAGTTCATGCGTTTTTTGTTTCTTTTTCAGTGCCGGGTCCAAACAAAGACAGTTTCAGTTCTGAGAGTTTCACCTGCCAGCTGCTAATGTGTTGCGAGCATTCTTGCTGACCGCACAAGCCGGCATCCAGCCTACGTCCAACCGCCTGCGTTGGTGGTATAGTGGTGAGCATAGCTGCCTTCCAAGCAGTTGACCCGGGTTCGATTCCCGGCCAACGCATTGCCTTTTGTACGGCCAACTCCTTCTGTAACTCGTGGCTGGAGCAAAACTTTTGTATGGGTCTTTGGGCAGCAGTAAAGGACTAGGTCTCCCCGTCGGGGAATCGAACCCCGGTCTTCCGCGTGACAGGCGGAGATACTGTCCACTATACTAACGAGGAGTTGCAGAGACAGGTAGTCCTCCCCGATCAGCCCGACTGCAGCTCGCTGCAAACAGCCTTCCCATTTTCAGGAACGGCCTCATTTTAGGCCATTGCTTCACAAGGAGCCAGTGCAGCCGAAAAAATCATCTAATACTATTTAAATATGAAGTGTCTGTATAAAAGGTGTTACGTTATTAAAGTAGAGAGCTTGTTTTTTAATAAAAAGCTTGGTAGGTCAGGTCAATAAGTTCATGCGTTTTTTGTTTCTTTTTCTGTGCCGGGTCCAAACAAAGAGAGATTCAGTTCTGAGAGTTTCACCTGCCAGCTGCTAATGTGTTGCGAGCATTCTTGCTGACCGCACAAGCCGGCATCCAGCCTACGTCCAACCGCCTGCGTTGGTGGTATAGTGGTGAGCATAGCTGCCTTCCAAGCAGTTGACCCGGGTTCGATTCCCGGCCAACGCATTGCCTTTTGTACGGCCAACTCCTTCTGTAACTCGTGGCTGGAGCAAAACTTTTGTATGGGTCTTTGGGCAGCAGTAAAGGACTAGGTCTCCCCGTCGGGGAATCGAACCCCGGTCTTCCGCGTGACAGGCGGAGATACTGTCCACTATACTAACGAGGAGTTGCAGAGACAGATAGTCCTCCCCGATCAGCGCGACTGCAGCTCGCTGCAAACAGCCTTCCCATTTTCAGGAACGGCCTCATTTTAGGCCATTGCTTCACAAGGAGCCAGTGCAGCCGAAAAAATCATCTAATACTATTTAAATATGAAGTGTCTGTATAAAAGGTGTTACGTTATTAAAGTAGAGAGCTTGTTTTTTAATAAAAAGCTTGGTAGGTCAGGTCAATAAGTTCATGCGTTTTTTGTTTCTTTTTCTGTGCCGGGTCCAAACAAAGAGAGATTCAGTTCTGAGAGTTTCACCTGCCAGCTGCTAATGTGTTGCGAGCATTCTTGCTGACCGCACAAGCCAGCATCCAGCCTACGTCCAACCGCCTGCGTTGGTGGTATAGTGGTGAGCATAGCTGCCTTCCAGTGACCCGGGTTCGATTCCCGGCCAACGCATTGCCTTTTGTACGGCCAACTCCTTCTGTAACTCGTGGCTGGAGCAAAACTTTTGTATGGGTCTTTGGGCAGCAGTAAAGGACTAGGTCTCCCCGTCGGGGAATCGAACCCCGGTCTTCCGCGTGACAGGCGGAGATACTGTCCACTATACTAACGAGGAGTTGCAGAGACAGGTAGTCCTCCCCGATCAGCGCGACTGCAGCTCGCTGCAAACAGCCTTCCCATTTTCAGGAACGGCCTCATTTTAGGCCATTGCTTCACAAGGAGCCAGTGCAGCCGAAAAAATCATCTAATACTATTTAAATATGAAGTGTCTGTATAAAAGGTGTTACGTTATTAAAGTAGAGAGCTTGTTTTTTAATAAAAAGCTTGGTAGGTCAGGTCAATAAGTTCATGCGTTTTTTGTTTCTTTTTCTGTGCCGGGTCCAAACAAAGAGAGATTCAGTTCTGAGAGTTTCACCTGCCAGCTGCTAATGTGTTGCGAGCATTCTTGCTGACCGCACAAGCCAGCATCCAGCCTACGTCCAACCGCCTGCGTTGGTGGTATAGTGGTGAGCATAGCTGCCTTCCAAGCAGTTGACCCGGGTTCGATTCCCGGCCAACGCATTGCCTTTTGTACGGCCAACTCCTTTTGTAACTCGTGGCTGGAGCAAAACTTTTGTATGGGTCTTTGGGCAGCAGTAAAGGACTAGGTCTCCCCGTCGGGGAATCGAACCCCGGTCTTCCGCGTGACAGGCGGAGATACTGTCCACTATACTAACGAGGAGTTGCAGAGACAGGTAGTCCTCCCCGATCAGCGCGACTGCAGCTCGCTGCAAACAGCCTTCCCACTTTCAGGAACGGCCTTGTGCGTCATTTTAGGCCATCGCTTCACAAGGAGCCAGTGCAGCCGAAAAAATCATCTAATACTATTTAAATATGAAGTGTCTGTATAAAAGGTGTTACGTTATTAAAGTAGAGAGCTTGTTTTTTAATAAAAAGCTTGGTAGGTCAGGTCAATAAGTTCATGCGTTTTTTGTTTCTTTTTCAGTGCCGGGTCCAAACAAAGACAGTTTCAGTTCTGAGAGTTTCACCTGCCAGCTGCTAATGTGTTGCGAGCATTCTTGCTGACCGCACAAGCCGGCATCCAGCCTACGTCCAACCGCCTGCGTTGGTGGTATAGTGGTGAGCATAGCTGCCTTCCAAGCAGTTGACCCGGGTTCGATTCCCGGCCAACGCATTGCCTTTTGTACGGCCAACTCCTTCTGTAACTCGTGGCTGGAGCAAAACTTTTGTATGGGTCTTTGGGCAGCAGTAAAGGACTAGGTCTCCCCGTCGGGGAATCGAACCCCGGTCTTCCGCGTGACAGGCGGAGATACTGTCCACTATACTAACGAGGAGTTGCAGAGACAGGTAGTCCTCCCCGATCAGCGCGACTGCAGCTCGCTGCAAACAGCCTTCCCATTTTCAGGAACGGCCTCATTTTAGGCCATTGCTTCACAAGGAGCCAGTGCAGCCGAAAAAATCATCTAATACTATTTAAATATGAAGTGTCTGTATAAAAGGTGTTACGTTATTAAAGTAGAGAGCTTGTTTTTTAATAAAAAGCTTGGTAGGTCAGGTCAATAAGTTCATGCGTTTTTTGTTTCTTTTTCTGTGCCGGGTCCAAACAAAGAGAGATTCAGTTCTGAGAGTTTCACCTGCCAGCTGCTAATGTGTTGCGAGCATTCTTGCTGACCGCACAAGCCAGCATCCAGCCTACGTCCAACCGCCTGCGTTGGTGGTATAGTGGTGAGCATAGCTGCCTTCCAGTGACCCGGGTTCGATTCCCGGCCAACGCATTGCCTTTTGTACGGCCAACTCCTTCTGTAACTCGTGGCTGGAGCAAAACTTTTGTATGGGTCTTTGGGCAGCAGTAAAGGACTAGGTCTCCCCGTCGGGGAATCGAACCCCGGTCTTCCGCGTGACAGGCGGAGATACTGTCCACTATACTAACGAGGAGTTGCAGAGACAGGTAGTCCTCCCCGATCAGCGCGACTGCAGCTCGCTGCAAACAGCCTTCCCATTTTCAGGAACGGCCTTGTGCGTCATTTTAGGCCATCGCTTCACAAGGAGCCAGTGCAGCCGAAAAAATCATCTAATACTATTTAAATATGAAGTGTCTGTATAAAAGGTTATTACGTTATTAAAGTAGAGAGCTTGTTTTTTAATAAAAAGCTTGGTAGGTCAGGTCAATAAGTTCATGCGTTTTTTGTTTCTTTTTCTGTGCCGGGTCCAAGCAAAGAGAGATTCAGTTCTGAGAGTTTCACTTGCCAGCTGCTAATGTGTTGCGAGCATTCTTGCTGACCGCACAAGCCGGCATCCAGCCTACGTCCAACCGCCTGCGTTGGTGGTATAGTGGTGAGCATAGCTGCCTTCCAAGCAGTTGACCCGGGTTCGATTCCCGGCCAACGCATTGCCTTTTGTACGGCCAACTCCTTTTGTAACTCGTGGCTGGAGCAAAACTTTTGTATGGGTCTTTGGGCAGCAGTAAAGGACTAGGTCTCCCCGTCGGGGAATCGAACCCCGGTCTTCCGCGTGACAGGCGGAGATACTGTCCACTATACTAACGAGGAGTTGCAGAGACAGGTAGTCCTCCCCGATCAGCGCGACTGCAGCTCGCTGCAAACAGCCTTCCCACTTTCAGGAACGGCCTTGTGCGTCATTTTAGGCCATCGCTTCACAAGGAGCCAGTGCAGCCGAAAAAATCATCTAATACTATTTAAATATGAAGTGTCTGTATAAAAGGTGTTACGTTATTAAAGTAGAGAGCTTGTTTTTTAATAAAAAGCTTGGTAGGTCAGGTCAATAAGTTCATGCGTTTTTTGTTTCTTTTTCAGTGCCGGGTCCAAACAAAGACAGTTTCAGTTCTGAGAGTTTCACCTGCCAGCTGCTAATGTGTTGCGAGCATTCTTGCTGACCGCACAAGCCGGCATCCAGCCTACGTCCAACCGCCTGCGTTGGTGGTATAGTGGTGAGCATAGCTGCCTTCCAAGCAGTTGACCCGGGTTCGATTCCCGGCCAACGCATTGCCTTTTGTACGGCCAACTCCTTCTGTAACTCGTGGCTGGAGCAAAACTTTTGTATGGGTCTTTGGGCAGCAGTAAAGGACTAGGTCTCCCCGTCGGGGAATCGAACCCCGGTCTTCCGCGTGACAGGCGGAGATACTGTCCACTATACTAACGAGGAGTTGCAGAGACAGGTAGTCCTCCCCGATCAGCGCGACTGCAGCTCGCTGCAAACAGCCTTCCCATTTTCAGGAACGGCCTCATTTTAGGCCATTGCTTCACAAGGAGCCAGTGCAGCCGAAAAAATCATCTAATACTATTTAAATATGAAGTGTCTGTATAAAAGGTGTTACGTTATTAAAGTAGAGAGCTTGTTTTTTAATAAAAAGCTTGGTAGGTCAGGTCAATAAGTTCATGCGTTTTTTGTTTCTTTTTCTGTGCCGGGTCCAAACAAAGAGAGATTCAGTTCTGAGAGTTTCACCTGCCAGCTGCTAATGTGTTGCGAGCATTCTTGCTGACCGCACAAGCCAGCATCCAGCCTACGTCCAACCGCCTGCGTTGGTGGTATAGTGGTGAGCATAGCTGCCTTCCAGTGACCCGGGTTCGATTCCCGGCCAACGCATTGCCTTTTGTACGGCCAACTCCTTCTGTAACTCGTGGCTGGAGCAAAACTTTTGTATGGGTCTTTGGGCAGCAGTAAAGGACTAGGTCTCCCCGTCGGGGAATCGAACCCCGGTCTTCCGCGTGACAGGCGGAGATACTGTCCACTATACTAACGAGGAGTTGCAGAGACGGGTAGTCCTCCCCGATCAGCGCGACTGCAGCTCGCTGCAAACAGCCTTCCCATTTTCAGGAACGGCCTTGTGCGTCATTTTAGGCCATCGCTTCACAAGGAGCCAGTGCAGCCGAAAAAATCATCTAATACTATTTAAATATGAAGTGTCTGTATAAAAGGTTATTACGTTATTAAAGTAGAGAGCTTGTTTTTTAATAAAAAGCTTGGTAGGTCAGGTCAATAAGTTCATGCGTTTTTTGTTTCTTTTTCTGTGCCGGGTCCAAGCAAAGAGAGATTCAGTTCTGAGAGTTTCACTTGCCAGCTGCTAATGTGTTGCGAGCATTCTTGCTGACCGGACAAGCCGGCATCCAGCCTACGTCCAACCGCCTGCGTTGGTGGTATAGTGGTGAGCATAGCTGCCTTCCAAGCAGTTGACCCGGGTTCGATTCCCAGCCAACGCATTGCCTTTTGTGCGGCCAACTCCTTCTGTAACTCGTGGCTGGAGCAAAACTTTTGTATGGGTCTTTGGGCAGCAGTAAAGGACTAGGTCTCCCCGTCGGGGAATCGAACCCCGGTCTTACGCGTGACAGGCGGAGATACTGTCCACTATACTAACGAGGAGTTGCAGCGACAGGCAGTCCTCCCCGATCAGCGTGACTGCAGCTCGCTGCAAACAGCCTTCCCATTTTCAGGAACGGCCTTGTGCGTCATTTTAGGCCATCGCTTCACAAGGAGCCAGTGCAGCCGAAAAAATCATCTAATACTATTTAAATATGAAGTGTCTGTATAAAAGGTGTTACGTTATTAAAGTAGAGAGCTTGTTTTTTAATAAAAAGCTTGGTAGGTCAGGTCAATAAGTTCATGCGTTTTTTGTTTCTTTTTCAGTGCCGGGTCCAAACAAAGACAGTTTCAGTTCTGAGAGTTTCACCTGCCAGCTGCTAATGTGTTGCGAGCATTCTTGCTGACCGCACAAGCCGGCATCCAGCCTACGTCCAACCGCCTGCGTTGGTGGTATAGTGGTGAGCATAGCTGCCTTCCAAGCAGTTGACCCGGGTTCGATTCCCGGCCAACGCATTGCCTTTTGTACGGCCAACTCCTTCTGTAACTCGTGGCTGGAGCAAAACTTTTGTATGGGACTTTGGGCAGCAGTAAAGGACTAGGTCTCCCCGTCGGGGAATCGAACCCCGGTCTTCCGCGTGACAGGCGGAGATACTGTCCACTATACTAACGAGGAGTTGCAGAGACAGGTGGTCCTCCCCGATCAGCGCGACTGCAGCTCGCTGCAAACAGCCTTCCCATTTTCAGGAACGGCCTTGTGCGTCATTTTAGGCCATTGCTTCACAAGGAGCCAGTGCAGCCGAAAAAATCATCTAATACTATTTAAATATGAAGTGTCTGTATAAAAGGTGTTACGTTATTAAAGTAGAGAGCTTGTTTTTTAATAAAAAGCTTGGTAGGTCAGGTCAATAAGTTCATGCGTTTTTTGTTTCTTTTTCTGTGCCGGGTCCAAACAAAGAGAGATTCAGTTCTGAGAGTTTCACCTGCCAGCTGCTAATGTGTTGCGAGCATTCTTGCTGACCGCACAAGCCAGCATCCAGCCTACGTCCAACCGCCTGCGTTGGTGGTATAGTGGTGAGCATAGCTGCCTTCCAAGCAGTTGACCCGGGTTCGATTCCCGGCCAACGCATTGCCTTTTGTACGGCCAACTCCTTTTGTAACTCGTGGCTGGAGCAAAACTTTTGTATGGGTCTTTGGGCAGCAGTAAAGGACTAGGTCTCCCCGTCGGGGAATCGAACCCCGGTCTTCCGCGTGACAGGCGGAGATACTGTCCACTATACTAACGAGGAGTTGCAGAGACAGGTAGTCCTCCCCGATCAGCGCGACTGCAGCTCGCTGCAAACAGCCTTCCCATTTTCAGGAACGGCCTCATTTTAGGCCATTGCTTCACAAGGAGCCAGTGCAGCCGAAAAAATCATCTAATACTATTTAAATATGAAGTGTCTGTATAAAAGGTGTTACGTTATTAAAGTAGAGAGCTTGTTTTTTAATAAAAAGCTTGGTAGGTCAGGTCAATAAGTTCATGCGTTTTTTGTTTCTTTTTCTGTGCCGGGTCCAAACAAAGAGAGATTCAGTTCTGAGAGTTTCACCTGCCAGCTGCTAATGTGTTGCGAGCATTCTTGCTGACCGCACAAGCCAGCATCCAGCCTACGTCCAACCGCCTGCGTTGGTGGTATAGTGGTGAGCATAGCTGCCTTCCAGTGACCCGGGTTCGATTCCCGGCCAACGCATTGCCTTTTGTACGGCCAACTCCTTCTGTAACTCGTGGCTGGAGCAAAACTTTTGTATGGGTCTTTGGGCAGCAGTAAAGGACTAGGTCTCCCCGTCGGGGAATCGAACCCCGGTCTTCCGCGTGACAGGCGGAGATACTGTCCACTATACTAACGAGGAGTTGCAGAGACAGGTAGTCCTCCCCGATCAGCGCGACTGCAGCTCGCTGCAAACAGCCTTCCCATTTTCAGGAACGGCCTTGTGCGTCATTTTAGGCCATCGCTTCACAAGGAGCCAGTGCAGCCGAAAAAATCATCTAATACTATTTAAATATGAAGTGTCTGTATAAAAGGTTATTACGTTATTAAAGTAGAGAGCTTGTTTTTTAATAAAAAGCTTGGTAGGTCAGGTCAATAAGTTCATGCGTTTTTTGTTTCTTTTTCTGTGCCGGGTCCAAGCAAAGAGAGATTCAGTTCTGAGAGTTTCACTTGCCAGCTGCTAATGTGTTGCGAGCATTCTTGCTGACCGCACAAGCCGGCATCCAGCCTACGTCCAACCGCCTGCGTTGGTGGTATAGTGGTGAGCATAGCTGCCTTCCAAGCAGTTGACCCGGGTTCGATTCCCGGCCAACGCATTGCCTTTTGTGCGGCCAACTCCTTCTGTAACTCGTGGCTGGAGCAAAACTTTTGTATGGGTCTTTGGGCAGCAGTAAAGGACTAGGTCTCCCCGTCAGGGAATCGAACCCCGGTCTTACGCGTGACAGGCGGAGATACTGTCCACTATACTAACGAGGAGTTGCAGAGACAGGTAGTCCTCCCCGATCAGCGCGACTGCAGCTCGCTGCAAACAGCCTTCCCATTTTCAGGAACGGCCTTGTGCGTCATTTTAGGCCATCGCTTCACAAGGAGCCAGTGCAGCCGAAAAAATCATCTAATACTATTTAAATATGAAGTGTCTGTATAAAAGGTGTTACGTTATTAAAGTAGAGAGCTTGTTTTTTAATAAAAAGCTTGGTAGGTCAGGTCAATAAGTTCATGCGTTTTTTGTTTCTTTTTCAGTGCCGGGTCCAAACAAAGACAGTTTCAGTTCTGAGAGTTTCACCTGCCAGCTGCTAATGTGTTGCGAGCATTCTTGCTGACCGCACAAGCCAGCATCCAGCCTACGTCCAACCGCCTGCGTTGGTGGTATAGTGGTGAGCATAGCTGCCTTCCAAGCAGTTGACCCGGGTTCGATTCCCGGCCAACGCATTGCCTTTTGTACGGCCAACTCCTTTTGTAACTCGTGGCTGGAGCAAAACTTTTGTATGGGTCTTTGGGCAGCAGTAAAGGACTAGGTCTCCCCGTCGGGGAATCGAACCCCGGTCTTCCGCGTGACAGGCGGAGATACTGTCCACTATACTAACGAGGAGTTGCAGAGACAGGTAGTCCTCCCCGATCAGCGCGACTGCAGCTCGCTGCAAACAGCCTTCCCATTTTCAGGAACGGCCTTGTGCGTCATTTTAGGCCATCGCTTCACAAGGAGCCAGTGCAGCCGAAAAAATCATCTAATACTATTTAAATATGAAGTGTCTGTATAAAAGGTGTTACGTTATTAAAGTAGAGAGCTTGTTTTTTAATAAAAAGCTTGGTAGGTCAGGTCAATAAGTTCATGCGTTTTTTGTTTCTTTTTCAGTGCCGGGTCCAAACAAAGACAGTTTCAGTTCTGAGAGTTTCACCTGCCAGCTGCTAATGTGTTGCGAGCATTCTTGCTGACCGCACAAGCCGGCATCCAGCCTACGTCCAACCGCCTGCGTTGGTGGTATAGTGGTGAGCATAGCTGCCTTCCAAGCAGTTGACCCGGGTTCGATTCCCGGCCAACGCATTGCCTTTTGTACGGCCAACTCCTTCTGTAACTCGTGGCTGGAGCAAAACTTTTGTATGGGTCTTTGGGCAGCAGTAAAGGACTAGGTCTCCCCGTCGGGGAATCGAACCCCGGTCTTCCGCGTGACAGGCGGAGATACTGTCCACTATACTAACGAGGAGTTGCAGAGACAGGTAGTCCTCCCCGATCAGCCCGACTGCAGCTCGCTGCAAACAGCCTTCCCATTTTCAGGAACGGCCTCATTTTAGGCCATTGCTTCACAAGGAGCCAGTGCAGCCGAAAAAATCATCTAATACTATTTAAATATGAAGTGTCTGTATAAAAGGTGTTACGTTATTAAAGTAGAGAGCTTGTTTTTTAATAAAAAGCTTGGTAGGTCAGGTCAATAAGTTCATGCGTTTTTTGTTTCTTTTTCTGTGCCGGGTCCAAACAAAGAGAGATTCAGTTCTGAGAGTTTCACCTGCCAGCTGCTAATGTGTTGCGAGCATTCTTGCTGACCGCACAAGCCGGCATCCAGCCTACGTCCAACCGCCTGCGTTGGTGGTATAGTGGTGAGCATAGCTGCCTTCCAAGCAGTTGACCCGGGTTCGATTCCCGGCCAACGCATTGCCTTTTGTACGGCCAACTCCTTCTGTAACTCGTGGCTGGAGCAAAACTTTTGTATGGGTCTTTGGGCAGCAGTAAAGGACTAGGTCTCCCCGTCGGGGAATCGAACCCCGGTCTTCCGCGTGACAGGCGGAGATACTGTCCACTATACTAACGAGGAGTTGCAGAGACAGATAGTCCTCCCCGATCAGCGCGACTGCAGCTCGCTGCAAACAGCCTTCCCATTTTCAGGAACGGCCTCATTTTAGGCCATTGCTTCACAAGGAGCCAGTGCAGCCGAAAAAATCATCTAATACTATTTAAATATGAAGTGTCTGTATAAAAGGTGTTACGTTATTAAAGTAGAGAGCTTGTTTTTTAATAAAAAGCTTGGTAGGTCAGGTCAATAAGTTCATGCGTTTTTTGTTTCTTTTTCTGTGCCGGGTCCAAACAAAGAGAGATTCAGTTCTGAGAGTTTCACCTGCCAGCTGCTAATGTGTTGCGAGCATTCTTGCTGACCGCACAAGCCAGCATCCAGCCTACGTCCAACCGCCTGCGTTGGTGGTATAGTGGTGAGCATAGCTGCCTTCCAGTGACCCGGGTTCGATTCCCGGCCAACGCATTGCCTTTTGTACGGCCAACTCCTTCTGTAACTCGTGGCTGGAGCAAAACTTTTGTATGGGTCTTTGGGCAGCAGTAAAGGACTAGGTCTCCCCGTCGGGGAATCGAACCCCGGTCTTCCGCGTGACAGGCGGAGATACTGTCCACTATACTAACGAGGAGTTGCAGAGACAGGTAGTCCTCCCCGATCAGCGCGACTGCAGCTCGCTGCAAACAGCCTTCCCATTTTCAGGAACGGCCTCATTTTAGGCCATTGCTTCACAAGGAGCCAGTGCAGCCGAAAAAATCATCTAATACTATTTAAATATGAAGTGTCTGTATAAAAGGTGTTACGTTATTAAAGTAGAGAGCTTGTTTTTTAATAAAAAGCTTGGTAGGTCAGGTCAATAAGTTCATGCGTTTTTTGTTTCTTTTTCTGTGCCGGGTCCAAACAAAGAGAGATTCAGTTCTGAGAGTTTCACCTGCCAGCTGCTAATGTGTTGCGAGCATTCTTGCTGACCGCACAAGCCAGCATCCAGCCTACGTCCAACCGCCTGCGTTGGTGGTATAGTGGTGAGCATAGCTGCCTTCCAAGCAGTTGACCCGGGTTCGATTCCCGGCCAACGCATTGCCTTTTGTACGGCCAACTCCTTTTGTAACTCGTGGCTGGAGCAAAACTTTTGTATGGGTCTTTGGGCAGCAGTAAAGGACTAGGTCTCCCCGTCGGGGAATCGAACCCCGGTCTTCCGCGTGACAGGCGGAGATACTGTCCACTATACTAACGAGGAGTTGCAGAGACAGGTAGTCCTCCCCGATCAGCGCGACTGCAGCTCGCTGCAAACAGCCTTCCCACTTTCAGGAACGGCCTTGTGCGTCATTTTAGGCCATCGCTTCACAAGGAGCCAGTGCAGCCGAAAAAATCATCTAATACTATTTAAATATGAAGTGTCTGTATAAAAGGTGTTACGTTATTAAAGTAGAGAGCTTGTTTTTTAATAAAAAGCTTGGTAGGTCAGGTCAATAAGTTCATGCGTTTTTTGTTTCTTTTTCAGTGCCGGGTCCAAACAAAGACAGTTTCAGTTCTGAGAGTTTCACCTGCCAGCTGCTAATGTGTTGCGAGCATTCTTGCTGACCGCACAAGCCGGCATCCAGCCTACGTCCAACCGCCTGCGTTGGTGGTATAGTGGTGAGCATAGCTGCCTTCCAAGCAGTTGACCCGGGTTCGATTCCCGGCCAACGCATTGCCTTTTGTACGGCCAACTCCTTCTGTAACTCGTGGCTGGAGCAAAACTTTTGTATGGGTCTTTGGGCAGCAGTAAAGGACTAGGTCTCCCCGTCGGGGAATCGAACCCCGGTCTTCCGCGTGACAGGCGGAGATACTGTCCACTATACTAACGAGGAGTTGCAGAGACAGGTAGTCCTCCCCGATCAGCGCGACTGCAGCTCGCTGCAAACAGCCTTCCCATTTTCAGGAACGGCCTCATTTTAGGCCATTGCTTCACAAGGAGCCAGTGCAGCCGAAAAAATCATCTAATACTATTTAAATATGAAGTGTCTGTATAAAAGGTGTTACGTTATTAAAGTAGAGAGCTTGTTTTTTAATAAAAAGCTTGGTAGGTCAGGTCAATAAGTTCATGCGTTTTTTGTTTCTTTTTCTGTGCCGGGTCCAAACAAAGAGAGATTCAGTTCTGAGAGTTTCACCTGCCAGCTGCTAATGTGTTGCGAGCATTCTTGCTGACCGCACAAGCCAGCATCCAGCCTACGTCCAACCGCCTGCGTTGGTGGTATAGTGGTGAGCATAGCTGCCTTCCAGTGACCCGGGTTCGATTCCCGGCCAACGCATTGCCTTTTGTACGGCCAACTCCTTCTGTAACTCGTGGCTGGAGCAAAACTTTTGTATGGGTCTTTGGGCAGCAGTAAAGGACTAGGTCTCCCCGTCGGGGAATCGAACCCCGGTCTTCCGCGTGACAGGCGGAGATACTGTCCACTATACTAACGAGGAGTTGCAGAGACAGGTAGTCCTCCCCGATCAGCGCGACTGCAGCTCGCTGCAAACAGCCTTCCCATTTTCAGGAACGGCCTTGTGCGTCATTTTAGGCCATCGCTTCACAAGGAGCCAGTGCAGCCGAAAAAATCATCTAATACTATTTAAATATGAAGTGTCTGTATAAAAGGTTATTACGTTATTAAAGTAGAGAGCTTGTTTTTTAATAAAAAGCTTGGTAGGTCAGGTCAATAAGTTCATGCGTTTTTTGTTTCTTTTTCTGTGCCGGGTCCAAGCAAAGAGAGATTCAGTTCTGAGAGTTTCACTTGCCAGCTGCTAATGTGTTGCGAGCATTCTTGCTGACCGCACAAGCCGGCATCCAGCCTACGTCCAACCGCCTGCGTTGGTGGTATAGTGGTGAGCATAGCTGCCTTCCAAGCAGTTGACCCGGGTTCGATTCCCGGCCAACGCATTGCCTTTTGTACGGCCAACTCCTTTTGTAACTCGTGGCTGGAGCAAAACTTTTGTATGGGTCTTTGGGCAGCAGTAAAGGACTAGGTCTCCCCGTCGGGGAATCGAACCCCGGTCTTCCGCGTGACAGGCGGAGATACTGTCCACTATACTAACGAGGAGTTGCAGAGACAGGTAGTCCTCCCCGATCAGCGCGACTGCAGCTCGCTGCAAACAGCCTTCCCACTTTCAGGAACGGCCTTGTGCGTCATTTTAGGCCATCGCTTCACAAGGAGCCAGTGCAGCCGAAAAAATCATCTAATACTATTTAAATATGAAGTGTCTGTATAAAAGGTGTTACGTTATTAAAGTAGAGAGCTTGTTTTTTAATAAAAAGCTTGGTAGGTCAGGTCAATAAGTTCATGCGTTTTTTGTTTCTTTTTCAGTGCCGGGTCCAAACAAAGACAGTTTCAGTTCTGAGAGTTTCACCTGCCAGCTGCTAATGTGTTGCGAGCATTCTTGCTGACCGCACAAGCCGGCATCCAGCCTACGTCCAACCGCCTGCGTTGGTGGTATAGTGGTGAGCATAGCTGCCTTCCAAGCAGTTGACCCGGGTTCGATTCCCGGCCAACGCATTGCCTTTTGTACGGCCAACTCCTTCTGTAACTCGTGGCTGGAGCAAAACTTTTGTATGGGTCTTTGGGCAGCAGTAAAGGACTAGGTCTCCCCGTCGGGGAATCGAACCCCGGTCTTCCGCGTGACAGGCGGAGATACTGTCCACTATACTAACGAGGAGTTGCAGAGACAGGTAGTCCTCCCCGATCAGCCCGACTGCAGCTCGCTGCAAACAGCCTTCCCATTTTCAGGAACGGCCTCATTTTAGGCCATTGCTTCACAAGGAGCCAGTGCAGCCGAAAAAATCATCTAATACTATTTAAATATGAAGTGTCTGTATAAAAGGTGTTACGTTATTAAAGTAGAGAGCTTGTTTTTTAATAAAAAGCTTGGTAGGTCAGGTCAATAAGTTCATGCGTTTTTTGTTTCTTTTTCTGTGCCGGGTCCAAACAAAGAGAGATTCAGTTCTGAGAGTTTCACCTGCCAGCTGCTAATGTGTTGCGAGCATTCTTGCTGACCGCACAAGCCGGCATCCAGCCTACGTCCAACCGCCTGCGTTGGTGGTATAGTGGTGAGCATAGCTGCCTTCCAAGCAGTTGACCCGGGTTCGATTCCCGGCCAACGCATTGCCTTTTGTACGGCCAACTCCTTCTGTAACTCGTGGCTGGAGCAAAACTTTTGTATGGGTCTTTGGGCAGCAGTAAAGGACTAGGTCTCCCCGTCGGGGAATCGAACCCCGGTCTTCCGCGTGACAGGCGGAGATACTGTCCACTATACTAACGAGGAGTTGCAGAGACAGATAGTCCTCCCCGATCAGCGCGACTGCAGCTCGCTGCAAACAGCCTTCCCATTTTCAGGAACGGCCTCATTTTAGGCCATTGCTTCACAAGGAGCCAGTGCAGCCGAAAAAATCATCTAATACTATTTAAATATGAAGTGTCTGTATAAAAGGTGTTACGTTATTAAAGTAGAGAGCTTGTTTTTTAATAAAAAGCTTGGTAGGTCAGGTCAATAAGTTCATGCGTTTTTTGTTTCTTTTTCTGTGCCGGGTCCAAACAAAGAGAGATTCAGTTCTGAGAGTTTCACCTGCCAGCTGCTAATGTGTTGCGAGCATTCTTGCTGACCGCACAAGCCAGCATCCAGCCTACGTCCAACCGCCTGCGTTGGTGGTATAGTGGTGAGCATAGCTGCCTTCCAGTGACCCGGGTTCGATTCCCGGCCAACGCATTGCCTTTTGTACGGCCAACTCCTTCTGTAACTCGTGGCTGGAGCAAAACTTTTGTATGGGTCTTTGGGCAGCAGTAAAGGACTAGGTCTCCCCGTCGGGGAATCGAACCCCGGTCTTCCGCGTGACAGGCGGAGATACTGTCCACTATACTAACGAGGAGTTGCAGAGACAGGTAGTCCTCCCCGATCAGCGCGACTGCAGCTCGCTGCAAACAGCCTTCCCATTTTCAGGAACGGCCTCATTTTAGGCCATTGCTTCACAAGGAGCCAGTGCAGCCGAAAAAATCATCTAATACTATTTAAATATGAAGTGTCTGTATAAAAGGTGTTACGTTATTAAAGTAGAGAGCTTGTTTTTTAATAAAAAGCTTGGTAGGTCAGGTCAATAAGTTCATGCGTTTTTTGTTTCTTTTTCTGTGCCGGGTCCAAACAAAGAGAGATTCAGTTCTGAGAGTTTCACCTGCCAGCTGCTAATGTGTTGCGAGCATTCTTGCTGACCGCACAAGCCAGCATCCAGCCTACGTCCAACCGCCTGCGTTGGTGGTATAGTGGTGAGCATAGCTGCCTTCCAAGCAGTTGACCCGGGTTCGATTCCCGGCCAACGCATTGCCTTTTGTACGGCCAACTCCTTTTGTAACTCGTGGCTGGAGCAAAACTTTTGTATGGGTCTTTGGGCAGCAGTAAAGGACTAGGTCTCCCCGTCGGGGAATCGAACCCCGGTCTTCCGCGTGACAGGCGGAGATACTGTCCACTATACTAACGAGGAGTTGCAGAGACAGGTAGTCCTCCCCGATCAGCGCGACTGCAGCTCGCTGCAAACAGCCTTCCCACTTTCAGGAACGGCCTTGTGCGTCATTTTAGGCCATCGCTTCACAAGGAGCCAGTGCAGCCGAAAAAATCATCTAATACTATTTAAATATGAAGTGTCTGTATAAAAGGTGTTACGTTATTAAAGTAGAGAGCTTGTTTTTTAATAAAAAGCTTGGTAGGTCAGGTCAATAAGTTCATGCGTTTTTTGTTTCTTTTTCAGTGCCGGGTCCAAACAAAGACAGTTTCAGTTCTGAGAGTTTCACCTGCCAGCTGCTAATGTGTTGCGAGCATTCTTGCTGACCGCACAAGCCGGCATCCAGCCTACGTCCAACCGCCTGCGTTGGTGGTATAGTGGTGAGCATAGCTGCCTTCCAAGCAGTTGACCCGGGTTCGATTCCCGGCCAACGCATTGCCTTTTGTACGGCCAACTCCTTCTGTAACTCGTGGCTGGAGCAAAACTTTTGTATGGGTCTTTGGGCAGCAGTAAAGGACTAGGTCTCCCCGTCGGGGAATCGAACCCCGGTCTTCCGCGTGACAGGCGGAGATACTGTCCACTATACTAACGAGGAGTTGCAGAGACAGGTAGTCCTCCCCGATCAGCGCGACTGCAGCTCGCTGCAAACAGCCTTCCCATTTTCAGGAACGGCCTCATTTTAGGCCATTGCTTCACAAGGAGCCAGTGCAGCCGAAAAAATCATCTAATACTATTTAAATATGAAGTGTCTGTATAAAAGGTGTTACGTTATTAAAGTAGAGAGCTTGTTTTTTAATAAAAAGCTTGGTAGGTCAGGTCAATAAGTTCATGCGTTTTTTGTTTCTTTTTCTGTGCCGGGTCCAAACAAAGAGAGATTCAGTTCTGAGAGTTTCACCTGCCAGCTGCTAATGTGTTGCGAGCATTCTTGCTGACCGCACAAGCCAGCATCCAGCCTACGTCCAACCGCCTGCGTTGGTGGTATAGTGGTGAGCATAGCTGCCTTCCAGTGACCCGGGTTCGATTCCCGGCCAACGCATTGCCTTTTGTACGGCCAACTCCTTCTGTAACTCGTGGCTGGAGCAAAACTTTTGTATGGGTCTTTGGGCAGCAGTAAAGGACTAGGTCTCCCCGTCGGGGAATCGAACCCCGGTCTTCCGCGTGACAGGCGGAGATACTGTCCACTATACTAACGAGGAGTTGCAGAGACAGGTAGTCCTCCCCGATCAGCGCGACTGCAGCTCGCTGCAAACAGCCTTCCCATTTTCAGGAACGGCCTTGTGCGTCATTTTAGGCCATCGCTTCACAAGGAGCCAGTGCAGCCGAAAAAATCATCTAATACTATTTAAATATGAAGTGTCTGTATAAAAGGTTATTACGTTATTAAAGTAGAGAGCTTGTTTTTTAATAAAAAGCTTGGTAGGTCAGGTCAATAAGTTCATGCGTTTTTTGTTTCTTTTTCTGTGCCGGGTCCAAGCAAAGAGAGATTCAGTTCTGAGAGTTTCACTTGCCAGCTGCTAATGTGTTGCGAGCATTCTTGCTGACCGCACAAGCCGGCATCCAGCCTACGTCCAACCGCCTGCGTTGGTGGTATAGTGGTGAGCATAGCTGCCTTCCAAGCAGTTGACCCGGGTTCGATTCCCGGCCAACGCATTGCCTTTTGTACGGCCAACTCCTTTTGTAACTCGTGGCTGGAGCAAAACTTTTGTATGGGTCTTTGGGCAGCAGTAAAGGACTAGGTCTCCCCGTCGGGGAATCGAACCCCGGTCTTCCGCGTGACAGGCGGAGATACTGTCCACTATACTAACGAGGAGTTGCAGAGACAGGTAGTCCTCCCCGATCAGCGCGACTGCAGCTCGCTGCAAACAGCCTTCCCACTTTCAGGAACGGCCTTGTGCGTCATTTTAGGCCATCGCTTCACAAGGAGCCAGTGCAGCCGAAAAAATCATCTAATACTATTTAAATATGAAGTGTCTGTATAAAAGGTGTTACGTTATTAAAGTAGAGAGCTTGTTTTTTAATAAAAAGCTTGGTAGGTCAGGTCAATAAGTTCATGCGTTTTTTGTTTCTTTTTCAGTGCCGGGTCCAAACAAAGACAGTTTCAGTTCTGAGAGTTTCACCTGCCAGCTGCTAATGTGTTGCGAGCATTCTTGCTGACCGCACAAGCCGGCATCCAGCCTACGTCCAACCGCCTGCGTTGGTGGTATAGTGGTGAGCATAGCTGCCTTCCAAGCAGTTGACCCGGGTTCGATTCCCGGCCAACGCATTGCCTTTTGTACGGCCAACTCCTTCTGTAACTCGTGGCTGGAGCAAAACTTTTGTATGGGTCTTTGGGCAGCAGTAAAGGACTAGGTCTCCCCGTCGGGGAATCGAACCCCGGTCTTCCGCGTGACAGGCGGAGATACTGTCCACTATACTAACGAGGAGTTGCAGAGACAGGTAGTCCTCCCCGATCAGCGCGACTGCAGCTCGCTGCAAACAGCCTTCCCATTTTCAGGAACGGCCTCATTTTAGGCCATTGCTTCACAAGGAGCCAGTGCAGCCGAAAAAATCATCTAATACTATTTAAATATGAAGTGTCTGTATAAAAGGTGTTACGTTATTAAAGTAGAGAGCTTGTTTTTTAATAAAAAGCTTGGTAGGTCAGGTCAATAAGTTCATGCGTTTTTTGTTTCTTTTTCTGTGCCGGGTCCAAACAAAGAGAGATTCAGTTCTGAGAGTTTCACCTGCCAGCTGCTAATGTGTTGCGAGCATTCTTGCTGACCGCACAAGCCAGCATCCAGCCTACGTCCAACCGCCTGCGTTGGTGGTATAGTGGTGAGCATAGCTGCCTTCCAGTGACCCGGGTTCGATTCCCGGCCAACGCATTGCCTTTTGTACGGCCAACTCCTTCTGTAACTCGTGGCTGGAGCAAAACTTTTGTATGGGTCTTTGGGCAGCAGTAAAGGACTAGGTCTCCCCGTCGGGGAATCGAACCCCGGTCTTCCGCGTGACAGGCGGAGATACTGTCCACTATACTAACGAGGAGTTGCAGAGACAGGTAGTCCTCCCCGATCAGCGCGACTGCAGCTCGCTGCAAACAGCCTTCCCATTTTCAGGAACGGCCTTGTGCGTCATTTTAGGCCATCGCTTCACAAGGAGCCAGTGCAGCCGAAAAAATCATCTAATACTATTTAAATATGAAGTGTCTGTATAAAAGGTTATTACGTTATTAAAGTAGAGAGCTTGTTTTTTAATAAAAAGCTTGGTAGGTCAGGTCAATAAGTTCATGCGTTTTTTGTTTCTTTTTCTGTGCCGGGTCCAAGCAAAGAGAGATTCAGTTCTGAGAGTTTCACTTGCCAGCTGCTAATGTGTTGCGAGCATTCTTGCTGACCGCACAAGCCGGCATCCAGCCTACGTCCAACCGCCTGCGTTGGTGGTATAGTGGTGAGCATAGCTGCCTTCCAAGCAGTTGACCCGGGTTCGATTCCCGGCCAACGCATTGCCTTTTGTGCGGCCAACTCCTTCTGTAACTCGTGGCTGGAGCAAAACTTTTGTATGGGTCTTTGGGCAGCAGTAAAGGACTAGGTCTCCCCGTCGGGGAATCGAACCCCGGTCTTACGCGTGACAGGCGGAGATACTGTCCACTATACTAACGAGGAGTTGCAGCGACAGGCAGTCCTCCCCGATCAGCGTGACTGCAGCTCGCTGCAAACAGCCTTCCCATTTTCAGGAACGGCCTTGTGCGTCATTTTAGGCCATCGCTTCACAAGGAGCCAGTGCAGCCGAAAAAATCATCTAATACTATTTAAATATGAAGTGTCTGTATAAAAGGTGTTACGTTATTAAAGTAGAGAGCTTGTTTTTTAATAAAAAGCTTGGTAGGTCAGGTCAATAAGTTCATGCGTTTTTTGTTTCTTTTTCAGTGCCGGGTCCAAACAAAGACAGTTTCAGTTCTGAGAGTTTCACCTGCCAGCTGCTAATGTGTTGCGAGCATTCTTGCTGACCGCACAAGCCGGCATCCAGCCTACGTCCAACCGCCTGCGTTGGTGGTATAGTGGTGAGCATAGCTGCCTTCCAAGCAGTTGACCCGGGTTCGATTCCCGGCCAACGCATTGCCTTTTGTACGGCCAACTCCTTCTGTAACTCGTGGCTGGAGCAAAACTTTTGTATGGGTCTTTGGGCAGCAGTAAAGGACTAGGTCTCCCCGTCGGGGAATCGAACCCCGGTCTTCCGCGTGACAGGCGGAGATACTGTCCACTATACTAACGAGGAGTTGCAGAGACAGGTAGTCCTCCCCGATCAGCGCGACTGCAGCTCGCTGCAAACAGCCTTCCCATTTTCAGGAACGGCCTTGTGCGTCATTTTAGGCCATCGCTTCACAAGGAGCCAGTGCAGCCGAAAAAATCATCTAATACTATTTAAATATGAAGTGTCTGTATAAAAGGTGTTACGTTATTAAAGTAGAGAGCTTGTTTTTTAATAAAAAGCTTGGTAGGTCAGGTCAATAAGTTCATGCGTTTTTTGTTTCTTTTTCAGTGCCGGGTCCAAACAAAGACAGTTTCAGTTCTGAGAGTTTCACCTGCCAGCTGCTAATGTGTTGCGAGCATTCTTGCTGACCGCACAAGCCGGCATCCAGCCTACGCCCAAACGCCTGCGTTGGTGGTATAGTGGTGAGCATAGCTGCTTTCCAAGCAGTTGACCCGGGTTCGATTCCCGGCCAACGCATTGCCTTTTGTACGGCCAACTCCTTCTGTAACTCGTGGCTGGAGCAAAACTTTTGTATGGGACTTTGGGCAGCAGTAAAGGACTAGGTCTCCCCGTCGGGGAATCGAACCCCGGTCTTCCGCGTGACAGGCGGAGATACTGTCCACTATACTAACGAGGAGTTGCAGAGACAGGTGGTCCTCCCCGATCAGCGCGACTGCAGCTCGCTGCAAACAGCCTTCCCATTTTCAGGAACGGCCTTGTGCGTCATTTTAGGCCATTGCTTCACAAGGAGCCAGTGCAGCCGAAAAAATCATCTAATACTATTTAAATATGAAGTGTCTGTATAAAAGGTGTTACGTTATTAAAGTAGAGAGCTTGTTTTTTAATAAAAAGCTTGGTAGGTCAGGTCAATAAGTTCATGCGTTTTTTGTTTCTTTTTCTGTGCCGGGTCCAAACAAAGAGAGATTCAGTTCTGAGAGTTTCACCTGCCAGCTGCTAATGTGTTGCGAGCATTCTTGCTGACCGCACAAGCCAGCATCCAGCCTACGCCCAACCGCCTGCGTTGGTGGTATAGTGGTGAGCATAGCTGCCTTCCAAGCAGTTGACCCGGGTTCGATTCCCGGCCAACGCATTGCCTTTTGTACGGCCAACTCCTTTTGTAACTCGTGGCTGGAGCAAAACTTTTGTATGGGTCTTTGGGCAGCAGTAAAGGACTAGGTCTCCCCGTCGGGGAATCGAACCCCGGTCTTCCGCGTGACAGGCGGAGATACTGTCCACTATACTAACGAGGAGTTGCAGAGACAGGTAGTCCTCCCCGATCAGCGCGACTGCAGCTCGCTGCAAACAGCCTTCCCATTTTCAGGAACGGCCTCATTTTAGGCCATTGCTTCACAAGGAGCCAGTGCAGCCGAAAAAATCATCTAATACTATTTAAATATGAAGTGTCTGTATAAAAGGTGTTACGTTATTAAAGTAGAGAGCTTGTTTTTTAATAAAAAGCTTGGTAGGTCAGGTCAATAAGTTCATGCGTTTTTTGTTTCTTTTTCTGTGCCGGGTCCAAACAAAGAGAGATTCAGTTCTGAGAGTTTCACCTGCCAGCTGCTAATGTGTTGCGAGCATTCTTGCTGACCGCACAAGCCAGCATCCAGCCTACGTCCAACCGCCTGCGTTGGTGGTATAGTGGTGAGCATAGCTGCCTTCCAGTGACCCGGGTTCGATTCCCGGCCAACGCATTGCCTTTTGTACGGCCAACTCCTTCTGTAACTCGTGGCTGGAGCAAAACTTTTGTATGGGTCTTTGGGCAGCAGTAAAGGACTAGGTCTCCCCGTCGGGGAATCGAACCCCGGTCTTCCGCGTGACAGGCGGAGATACTGTCCACTATACTAACGAGGAGTTGCAGAGACAGGTAGTCCTCCCCGATCAGCGCGACTGCAGCTCGCTGCAAACAGCCTTCCCATTTTCAGGAACGGCCTTGTGCGTCATTTTAGGCCATCGCTTCACAAGGAGCCAGTGCAGCCGAAAAAATCATCTAATACTATTTAAATATGAAGTGTCTGTATAAAAGGTTATTACGTTATTAAAGTAGAGAGCTTGTTTTTTAATAAAAAGCTTGGTAGGTCAGGTCAATAAGTTCATGCGTTTTTTGTTTCTTTTTCTGTGCCGGGTCCAAGCAAAGAGAGATTCAGTTCTGAGAGTTTCACTTGCCAGCTGCTAATGTGTTGCGAGCATTCTTGCTGACCGCACAAGCCGGCATCCAGCCTACGTCCAACCGCCTGCGTTGGTGGTATAGTGGTGAGCATAGCTGCCTTCCAAGCAGTTGACCCGGGTTCGATTCCCGGCCAACGCATTGCCTTTTGTGCGGCCAACTCCTTCTGTAACTCGTGGCTGGAGCAAAACTTTTGTATGGGTCTTTGGGCAGCAGTAAAGGACTAGGTCTCCCCGTCAGGGAATCGAACCCCGGTCTTACGCGTGACAGGCGGAGATACTGTCCACTATACTAACGAGGAGTTGCAGAGACAGGTAGTCCTCCCCGATCAGCGCGACTGCAGCTCGCTGCAAACAGCCTTCCCATTTTCAGGATCGGCCTTGTGCGTCATTTTAGGCCATCGCTTCACAAGGAGCCAGTGCAGCCGAAAAAATCATCTAATACTATTTAAATATGAAGTGTCTGTATAAAAGGTGTTACGTTATTAAAGTAGAGAGCTTGTTTTTTAATAAAAAGCTTGGTAGGTCAGGTCAATAAGTTCATGCGTTTTTTGTTTCTTTTTCAGTGCCGGGTCCAAACAAAGACAGTTTCAGTTCTGAGAGTTTCACCTGCCAGCTGCTAATGTGTTGCGAGCATTCTTGCTGACCGCACAAGCCAGCATCCAGCCTACGTCCAACCGCCTGCGTTGGTGGTATAGTGGTGAGCATAGCTGCCTTCCAAGCAGTTGACCCGGGTTCGATTCCCGGCCAACGCATTGCCTTTAGTACGGCCAACTCCTTTTGTAACTCGTGGCTGGAGCAAAACTTTTGTATGGGTCTTTGGGCAGCAGTAAAGGACTAGGTCTCCCCGTCGGGGAATCGAACCCCGGTCTTCCGCGTGACAGGCGGAGATACTGTCCACTATACTAACGAGGAGTTGCAGAGACAGGTAGTCCTCCCCGATCAGCGCGACTGCAGCTCGCTGCAAACAGCCTTCCCATTTTCAGGAACGGCCTTGTGCGTCATTTTAGGCCATCGCTTCACAAGGAGCCAGTGCAGCCGAAAAAATCATCTAATACTATTTAAATATGAAGTGTCTGTATAAAAGGTGTTACGTTATTAAAGTAGAGAGCTTGTTTTTTAATAAAAAGCTTGGTAGGTCAGGTCAATAAGTTCATGCGTTTTTTGTTTCTTTTTCAGTGCCGGGTCCAAACAAAGACAGTTTCAGTTCTGAGAGTTTCACCTGCCAGCTGCTAATGTGTTGCGAGCATTCTTGCTGACCGCACAAGCCGGCATCCAGCCTACGTCCAACCGCCTGCGTTGGTGGTATAGTGGTGAGCATAGCTGCCTTCCAAGCAGTTGACCCGGGTTCGATTCCCGGCCAACGCATTGCCTTTTGTACGGCCAACTCCTTCTGTAACTCGTGGCTGGAGCAAAACTTTTGTATGGGTCTTTGGGCAGCAGTAAAGGACTAGGTCTCCCCGTCGGGGAATCGAACCCCGGTCTTCCGCGTGACAGGCGGAGATACTGTCCACTATACTAACGAGGAGTTGCAGAGACAGGTAGTCCTCCCCGATCAGCCCGACTGCAGCTCGCTGCAAACAGCCTTCCCATTTTCAGGAACGGCCTCATTTTAGGCCATTGCTTCACAAGGAGCCAGTGCAGCCGAAAAAATCATCTAATACTATTTAAATATGAAGTGTCTGTATAAAAGGTGTTACGTTATTAAAGTAGAGAGCTTGTTTTTTAATAAAAAGCTTGGTAGGTCAGGTCAATAAGTTCATGCGTTTTTTGTTTCTTTTTCTGTGCCGGGTCCAAACAAAGAGAGATTCAGTTCTGAGAGTTTCACCTGCCAGCTGCTAATGTGTTGCGAGCATTCTTGCTGACCGCACAAGCCAGCATCCAGCCTACGTCCAACCGCCTGCGTTGGTGGTATAGTGGTGAGCATAGCTGCCTTCCAGTGACCCGGGTTCGATTCCCGGCCAACGCATTGCCTTTTGTACGGCCAACTCCTTCTGTAACTCGTGGCTGGAGCAAAACTTTTGTATGGGTCTTTGGGCAGCAGTAAAGGACTAGGTCTCCCCGTCGGGGAATCGAACCCCGGTCTTCCGCGTGACAGGCGGAGATACTGTCCACTATACTAACGAGGAGTTGCAGAGACAGGTAGTCCTCCCCGATCAGCGCGACTGCAGCTCGCTGCAAACAGCCTTCCCATTTTCAGGAACGGCCTTGTGCGTCATTTTAGGCCATCGCTTCACAAGGAGCCAGTGCAGCCGAAAAAATCATCTAATACTATTTAAATATGAAGTGTCTGTATAAAAGGTTATTACGTTATTAAAGTAGAGAGCTTGTTTTTTAATAAAAAGCTTGGTAGGTCAGGTCAATAAGTTCATGCGTTTTTTGTTTCTTTTTCTGTGCCGGGTCCAAGCAAAGAGAGATTCAGTTCTGAGAGTTTCACTTGCCAGCTGCTAATGTGTTGCGAGCATTCTTGCTGACCGCACAAGCCGGCATCCAGCCTACGTCCAACCGCCAGCGTTGGTGGTATAGTGGTGAGCATAGCTGCCTTCCAAGCAGTTGACCCGGGTTCGATTCCCGGCCAACGCATTGCCTTTTGTGCGGCCAACTCCTTCTGTAACTCGTGGCTGGAGCAAAACTTTTGTATGGGTCTTTGGGCAGCAGTAAAGGACTAGGTCTCCCCGTCGGGGAATCGAACCCCGGTCTTCCGCGTGACAGGCGGAGATACTGTCCACTATACTAACGAGGAGTTGCAGCGACAGGCAGTCCTCCCCGATCAGCGTGACTGCAGCTCGCTGCAAACAGCCTTCCCATTTTCAGGAACGGCCTTGTGCGTCATTTTAGGCCATCGCTTCACAAGGAGCCAGTGCAGCCGAAAAAATCATCTAATACTATTTAAATATGAAGTGTCTGTATAAAAGGTGTTACGTTATTAAAGTAGAGAGCTTGTTTTTTAATAAAAAGCTTGGTAGGTCAGGTCAATAAGTTCATGCGTTTTTTGTTTCTTTTTCAGTGCCGGGTCCAAACAAAGACAGTTTCAGTTCTGAGAGTTTCACCTGCCAGCTGCTAATGTGTTGCGAGCATTCTTGCTGACCGCACAAGCCGGCATCCAGCCTACGTCCAACCGCCTGCGTTGGTGGTATAGTGGTGAGCATAGCTGCCTTCCAAGCAGTTGACCCGGGTTCGATTCCCGGCCAACGCATTGCCTTTTGTACGGCCAACTCCTTCTGTAACTCGTGGCTGGAGCAAAACTTTTGTATGGGTCTTTGGGCAGCAGTAAAGGACTAGGTCTCCCCGTCGGGGAATCGAACCCCGGTCTTCCGCGTGACAGGCGGAGATACTGTCCACTATACTAACGAGGAGTTGCAGAGACAGGTAGTCCTCCCCGATCAGCGCGACTGCAGCTCGCTGCAAACAGCCTTCCCATTTTCAGGAACGGCCTCATTTTAGGCCATTGCTTCACAAGGAGCCAGTGCAGCCGAAAAAATCATCTAATACTATTTAAATATGAAGTGTCTGTATAAAAGGTGTTACGTTATTAAAGTAGCGAGCTTGTTTTTTAATAAAAAGCTTGGTAGGTCAGGTCAATAAGTTCATGCGTTTTTTGTTTCTTTTTCTGTGCCGGGTCCAAACAAAGAGAGATTCAGTTCTGAGAGTTTCACCTGCCAGCTGCTAATGTGTTGCGAGCATTCTTGCTGACCGCACAAGCCAGCATCCAGCCTACGTCCAACCGCCTGCGTTGGTGGTATAGTGGTGAGCATAGCTGCCTTCCAAGCAGTTGACCCGGGTTCGATTCCCGGCCAACGCATTGCCTTTTGTACGGCCAACTCCTTTTGTAACTCGTGGCTGGAGCAAAACTTTTGTATGGGTCTTTGGGCAGCAGTAAAGGACTAGGTCTCCCCGTCGGGGAATCGAACCCCGGTCTTCCGCGTGACAGGCGGAGATACTGTCCACTATACTAACGAGGAGTTGCAGAGACAGGTAGTCCTCCCCGATCAGCGCGACTGCAGCTCGCTGCAAACAGCCTTCCCATTTTCAGGAACGGCCTTGTGCGTCATTTTAGGCCATCGCTTCACAAGGAGCCAGTGCAGCCGAAAAAATCATCTAATACTATTTAAATATGAAGTGTCTGTATAAAAGGTGTTACGTTATTAAAGTAGAGAGCTTGTTTTTTAATAAAAAGCTTGGTAGGTCAGGTCAATAAGTTCATGCGTTTTTTGTTTCTTTTTCAGTGCCGGGTCCAAACAAAGACAGTTTCAGTTCTGAGAGTTTCACCTGCCAGCTGCTAATGTGTTGCGAGCATTCTTGCTGACCGCACAAGCCGGCATCCAGCCTACGTCCAACCGCCTGCGTTGGTGGTATAGTGGTGAGCATAGCTGCCTTCCAAGCAGTTGACCCGGGTTCGATTCCCTGCCAACGCATTGCCTTTTGTACGGCCAACTCCTTCTGTAACTCGTGGCTGGAGCAAAACTTTTGTATGGGTCTTTGGGCAGCAGTAAAGGACTAGGTCTCCCCGTCGGGGAATCGAACCCCGGTCTTCCGCGTGACAGGCGGAGATACTGTCCACTATACTAACGAGGAGTTGCAGAGACAGGTAGTCCTCCCCGATCAGCGCGACTGCAGCTCGCTGCAAACAGCCTTCCCATTTTCAGGAACGGCCTCATTTTAGGCCATTGCTTCACAAGGAGCCAGTGCAGCCGAAAAAATCATCTAATACTATTTAAATATGAAGTGTCTGTATAAAAGGTGTTACGTTATTAAAGTAGCGAGCTTGTTTTTTAATAAAAAGCTTGGTAGGTCAGGTCAATAAGTTCATGCGTTTTTTGTTTCTTTTTCTGTGCCGGGTCCAAACAAAGAGAGATTCAGTTCTGAGAGTTTCACCTGCCAGCTGCTAATGTGTTGCGAGCATTCTTGCTGACCGCACAAGCCAGCATCCAGCCTACGTCCAACCGCCTGCGTTGGTGGTATAGTGGTGAGCATAGCTGCCTTCCAAGCAGTTGACCCGGGTTCGATTCCCGGCCAACGCATTGCCTTTTGTACGGCCAACTCCTTTTGTAACTCGTGGCTGGAGCAAAACTTTTGTATGGGTCTTTGGGCAGCAGTAAAGGACTAGGTCTCCCCGTCGGGGAATCGAACCCCGGTCTTCCGCGTGACAGGCGGAGATACTGTCCACTATACTAACGAGGAGTTGCAGAGACAGGTAGTCCTCCCCGATCAGCGCGACTGCAGCTCGCTGCAAACAGCCTTCCCATTTTCAGGAACGGCCTTGTGCGTCATTTTAGGCCATCGCTTCACAAGGAGCCAGTGCAGCCGAAAAAATCATCTAATACTATTTAAATATGAAGTGTCTGTATAAAAGGTGTTACGTTATTAAAGTAGAGAGCTTGTTTTTTAATAAAAAGCTTGGTAGGTCAGGTCAATAAGTTCATGCGTTTTTTGTTTCTTTTTCAGTGCCGGGTCCAAACAAAGACAGTTTCAGTTCTGAGAGTTTCACCTGCCAGCTGCTAATGTGTTGCGAGCATTCTTGCTGACCGCACAAGCCGGCATCCAGCCTACGTCCAACCGCCTGCGTTGGTGGTATAGTGGTGAGCATAGCTGCCTTCCAAGCAGTTGACCCGGGTTCGATTCCCTGCCAACGCATTGCCTTTTGTACGGCCAACTCCTTCTGTAACTCGTGGCTGGAGCAAAACTTTTGTATGGGTCTTTGGGCAGCAGTAAAGGACTAGGTCTCCCCGTCGGGGAATCGAACCCCGGTCTTCCGCGTGACAGGCGGAGATACTGTCCACTATACTAACGAGGAGTTGCAGAGACAGGTAGTCCTCCCCGATCAGCGCGACTGCAGCTCGCTGCAAACAGCCTTCCCATTTTCAGGAACGGCCTCATTTTAGGCCATTGCTTCACAAGGAGCCAGTGCAGCCGAAAAAATCATCTAATACTATTTAAATATGAAGTGTCTGTATAAAAGGTGTTACGTTATTAAAGTAGCGAGCTTGTTTTTTAATAAAAAGCTTGGTAGGTCAGGTCAATAAGTTCATGCGTTTTTTGTTTCTTTTTCTGTGCCGGGTCCAAACAAAGAGAGATTCAGTTCTGAGAGTTTCACCTGCCAGCTGCTAATGTGTTGCGAGCATTCTTGCTGACCGCACAAGCCAGCATCCAGCCTACGTCCAACCGCCTGCGTTGGTGGTATAGTGGTGAGCATAGCTGCCTTCCAAGCAGTTGACCCGGGTTCGATTCCCGGCCAACGCATTGCCTTTTGTACGGCCAACTCCTTTTGTAACTCGTGGCTGGAGCAAAACTTTTGTATGGGTCTTTGGGCAGCAGTAAAGGACTAGGTCTCCCCGTCGGGGAATCGAACCCCGGTCTTCCGCGTGACAGGCGGAGATACTGTCCACTATACTAACGAGGAGTTGCAGAGACAGGTAGTCCTCCCCGATCAGCGCGACTGCAGCTCGCTGCAAACAGCCTTCCCATTTTCAGGAACGGCCTTGTGCGTCATTTTAGGCCATCGCTTCACAAGGAGCCAGTGCAGCCGAAAAAATCATCTAATACTATTTAAATATGAAGTGTCTGTATAAAAGGTGTTACGTTATTAAAGTAGAGAGCTTGTTTTTTAATAAAAAGCTTGGTAGGTCAGGTCAATAAGTTCATGCGTTTTTTGTTTCTTTTTCAGTGCCGGGTCCAAACAAAGACAGTTTCAGTTCTGAGAGTTTCACCTGCCAGCTGCTAATGTGTTGCGAGCATTCTTGCTGACCGCACAAGCCGGCATCCAGCCTACGTCCAACCGCCTGCGTTGGTGGTATAGTGGTGAGCATAGCTGCCTTCCAAGCAGTTGACCCGGGTTCGATTCCCTGCCAACGCATTGCCTTTTGTACGGCCAACTCCTTCTGTAACTCGTGGCTGGAGCAAAACTTTTGTATGGGTCTTTGGGCAGCAGTAAAGGACTAGGTCTCCCCGTCGGGGAATCGAACCCCGGTCTTCCGCGTGACAGGCGGAGATACTGTCCACTATACTAACGAGGAGTTGCAGAGACAGGTAGTCCTCCCCGATCAGCCCGACTGCAGCTCGCTGCAAACAGCCTTCCCATTTTCAGGAACGGCCTCATTTTAGGCCATTGCTTCACAAGGAGCCAGTGCAGCCGAAAAAATCATCTAATACTATTTAAATATGAAGTGTCTGTATAAAAGGTGTTACGTTATTAAAGTAGAGAGCTTGTTTTTTAATAAAAAGCTTGGTAGGTCAGGTCAATAAGTTCATGCGTTTTTTGTTTCTTTTTCTGTGCCGGGTCCAAACAAAGAGAGATTCAGTTCTGAGAGTTTCACCTGCCAGCTGCTAATGTGTTGCGAGCATTCTTGCTGACCGCACAAGCCGGCATCCAGCCTACGTCCAACCGCCTGCGTTGGTGGTATAGTGGTGAGCATAGCTGCCTTCCAAGCAGTTGACCCGGGTTCGATTCCCGGCCAACGCATTGCCTTTTGTACGGCCAACTCCTTCTGTAACTCGTGGCTGGAGCAAAACTTTTGTATGGGTCTTTGGGCAGCAGTAAAGGACTAGGTCTCCCCGTCGGGGAATCGAACCCCGGTCTTCCGCGTGACAGGCGGAGATACTGTCCACTATACTAACGAGGAGTTGCAGAGACAGGTAGTCCTCCCCGATCAGCGCGACTGCAGCTCGCTGCAAACAGCCTTCCCATTTTCAGGAACGGCCTTGTGCGTCATTTTAGGCCATCGCTTCACAAGGAGCCAGTGCAGCCGAAAAAATCATCTAATACTATTTAAATATGAAGTGTCTGTATAAAAGGTTATTACGTTATTAAAGTAGAGAGCTTGTTTTTTAATAAAAAGCTTGGTAGGTCAGGTCAATAAGTTCATGCGTTTTTTGTTTCTTTTTCTGTGCCGGGTCCAAGCAAAGAGAGATTCAGTTCTGAGAGTTTCACTTGCCAGCTGCTAATGTGTTGCGAGCATTCTTGCTGACCGCACAAGCCGGCATCCAGCCTCGTACCAACCGCCAGCGTTGGTGGTATAGTGGTGAGCATAGCTGCCTTCCAAGCAGTTGACCCGGGTTCGATTCCCGGCCAACGCATTGCCTTTTGTGCGGCCAACTCCTTCTGTAACTCGTGGCTGGAGCAAAACTTTTGTATGGGTCTTTGGGCAGCAGTAAAGGACTAGGTCTCCCCGTCGGGAATCGAACCCCGGTCTTACGCGTGACAGGCGGAGATACTGTCCACTATACTAACGAGGAGTTGCAGCGACAGGCAGTCCTCCCCGATCAGCGTGACTGCAGCTCGCTGCAAACAGCCTTCCCATTTTCAGGAACGGCCTTGTGCGTCATTTTAGGCCATCGCTTCACAAGGAGCCAGTGCAGCCGAAAAAATCATCTAATACTATTTAAATATGAAGTGTCTGTATAAAAGGTGTTACGTTATTAAAGTAGAGAGCTTGTTTTTTAATAAAAAGCTTGGTAGGTCAGGTCAATAAGTTCATGCGTTTTTTTGTTTCTTTTTCAGTGCCGGGTCCAAACAAAGACAGTTTCAGTTCTGAGAGTTTCACCTGCCAGCTGCTAATGTGTTGCGAGCATTCTTGCTGACCGCACAAGCCGGCATCCAGCCTACGTTCAACCGCCTGCGTTGGTGGTATAGTGGTGAGCATAGCTGCCTTCCAAGCAGTTGACCCGGGTTCGATTCCCGGCCAACGCATTGCCTTTTGTACGGCCAACTCCTTCTGTAACTCGTGGCTGGAGCAAAACTTTTGTATGGGTCTTTGGGCAGCAGTAAAGGACTAGGTCTCCCCGTCGGGGAATCGAACCCCGGTCTTCCGCGTGACAGGCGGAGATACTGTCCACTATACTAACGAGGAGTTGCAGAGACAGGTAGTCCTCCCCGATCAGCGCGACTGCAGCTCGCTGCAAACAGCCTTCCCATTTTCAGGAACGGCCTTGTGCGTCATTTTAGGCCATCGCTTCACAAGGAGCCAGTGCAGCCGAAAAAATCATCTAATACTATTTAAATATGAAGTGTCTGTATAAAAGGTTATTACGTTATTAAAGTAGAGAGCTTGTTTTTTAATAAAAAGCTTGGTAGGTCAGGTCAATAAGTTCATGCGTTTTTTGTTTCTTTTTCTGTGCCGGGTCCAAGCAAAGAGAGATTCAGTTCTGAGAGTTTCACTTGCCAGCTGCTAATGTGTTGCGAGCATTCTTGCTGACCGCACAAGCCGGCATCCAGCCTACGTCCAACCGCCAGCGTTGGTGGTATAGTGGTGAGCATAGCTGCCTTCCAAGCAGTTGACCCGGGTTCGATTCCCGGCCAACGCATTGCCTTTTGTGCGGCCAACTCCTTCTGTAACTCGTGGCTGGAGCAAAACTTTTGTATGGGTCTTTGGGCAGCAGTAAAGGACTAGGTCTCCCCGTCGGGGAATCGAACCCCGGTCTTACGCGTGACAGGCGGAGATACTGTCCACTATACTAACGAGGAGTTGCAGCGACAGGCAGTCCTCCCCGATCAGCGTGACTGCAGCTCGCTGCAAACAGCCTTCCCATTTTCAGGAACGGCCTTGTGCGTCATTTTAGGCCATCGCTTCACAAGGAGCCAGTGCAGCCGAAAAAATCATCTAATACTATTTAAATATGAAGTGTCTGTATAAAAGGTGTTACGTTATTAAAGTAGAGAGCTTGTTTTTTAATAAAAAGCTTGGTAGGTCAGGTCAATAAGTTCATGCGTTTTTTGTTTCTTTTTCAGTGCCGGGTCCAAACAAAGACAGTTTCAGTTCTGAGAGTTTCACCTGCCAGCTGCTAATGTGTTGCGAGCATTCTTGCTGACCGCACAAGCCGGCATCCAGCCTACGTTCAACCGCCTGCGTTGGTGGTATAGTGGTGAGCATAGCTGCCTTCCAAGCAGTTGACCCGGGTTCGATTCCCGGCCAACGCATTGCCTTTTGTACGGCCAACTCCTTCTGTAACTCGTGGCTGGAGCAAAACTTTTGTATGGGTCTTTGGGCAGCAGTAAAGGACTAGGTCTCCCCGTCGGGGAATCGAACCCCGGTCTTCCGCTTGACAGGCGGAGATACTGTCCACTATACTAACGAGGAGTTGCAGAGACAGGTAGTCCTCCCCGATCAGCGCGACTGCAGCTCGCTGCAAACAGCCTTCCCATTTTCAGGAACGGCCTTGTGCGTCATTTTAGGCCATCGCTTCACAAGGAGCCAGTGCAGCCGAAAAAATCATCTAATACTATTTAAATATGAAGTGTCTGTATAAAAGGTGTTACGTTATTAAAGTAGAGAGCTTGTTTTTTAATAAAAAGCTTGGTAGGTCAGGTCAATAAGTTCATGCGTTTTTTGTTTCTTTTTCAGTGCCGGGTCCAAACAAAGACAGTTTCAGTTCTGAGAGTTTCACCTGCCAGCTGCTAATGTGTTGCGAGCATTCTTGCTGACCGCACAAGCCGGCATCCAGCCTACGCCCAAACGCCTGCGTTGGTGGTATAGTGGTGAGCATAGCTGCTTTCCAAGCAGTTGACCCGGGTTCGATTCCCGGCCAACGCATTGCCTTTTGTACGGCCAACTCCTTCTGTAACTCGTGGCTGGAGCAAAACTTTTGTATGGGACTTTGGGCAGCAGTAAAGGACTAGGTCTCCCCGTCGGGGAATCGAACCCCGGTCTTCCGCGTGACAGGCGGAGATACTGTCCACTATACTAACGAGGAGTTGCAGAGACAGGTGGTCCTCCCCGATCAGCGCGACTGCAGCTCGCTGCAAACAGCCTTCCCATTTTCAGGAACGGCCTTGTGCGTCATTTTAGGCCATTGCTTCACAAGGAGCCAGTGCAGCCGAAAAAATCATCTAATACTATTTAAATATGAAGTGTCTGTATAAAAGGTGTTACGTTATTAAAGTAGAGAGCTTGTTTTTTAATAAAAAGCTTGGTAGGTCAGGTCAATAAGTTCATGCGTTTTTTGTTTCTTTTTCTGTGCCGGGTCCAAACAAAGAGAGATTCAGTTCTGAGAGTTTCACCTGCCAGCTGCTAATGTGTTGCGAGCATTCTTGCTGACCGCACAAGCCAGCATCCAGCCTACGTCCAACCGCCTGCGTTGGTGGTATAGTGGTGAGCATAGCTGCCTTCCAAGCAGTTGACCCGGGTTCGATTCCCGGCCAACGCATTGCCTTTTGTACGGCCAACTCCTTTTGTAACTCGTGGCTGGAGCAAAACTTTTGTATGGGTCTTTGGGCAGCAGTAAAGGACTAGGTCTCCCCGTCGGGGAATCGAACCCCGGTCTTCCGCGTGACAGGCGGAGATACTGTCCACTATACTAACGAGGAGTTGCAGAGACAGGTAGTCCTCCCCGATCAGCGCGACTGCAGCTCGCTGCAAACAGCCTTCCCATTTTCAGGAACGGCCTCATTTTAGGCCATTGCTTCACAAGGAGCCAGTGCAGCCGAAAAAATCATCTAATACTATTTAAATATGAAGTGTCTGTATAAAAGGTGTTACGTTATTAAAGTAGAGAGCTTGTTTTTTAATAAAAAGCTTGGTAGGTCAGGTCAATAAGTTCATGCGTTTTTTGTTTCTTTTTCAGTGCCGGGTCCAAACAAAGACAGTTTCAGTTCTGAGAGTTTCACCTGCCAGCTGCTAATGTGTTGCGAGCATTCTTGCTGACCGCACAAGCCGGCATCCAGCCTACGTCCAACCGCCTGCGTTGGTGGTATAGTGGTGAGCATAGCTGCCTTCCAAGCAGTTGACCCGGGTTCGATTCCCGGCCAACGCATTGCCTTTTGTACGGCCAACTCCTTCTGTAACTCGTGGCTGGAGCAAAACTTTTGTATGGGTCTTTGGGCAGCAGTAAAGGACTAGGTCTCCCCGTCGGGGAATCGAACCCCGGTCTTCCGCGTGACAGGCGGAGATACTGTCCACTATACTAACGAGGAGTTGCAGAGACAGGTAGTCCTCCCCGATCAGCCCGACTGCAGCTCGCTGCAAACAGCCTTCCCATTTTCAGGAACGGCCTCATTTTAGGCCATTGCTTCACAAGGAGCCAGTGCAGCCGAAAAAATCATCTAATACTATTTAAATATGAAGTGTCTGTATAAAAGGTGTTACGTTATTAAAGTAGAGAGCTTGTTTTTTAATAAAAAGCTTGGTAGGTCAGGTCAATAAGTTCATGCGTTTTTTGTTTCTTTTTCTGTGCCGGGTCCAAACAAAGAGAGATTCAGTTCTGAGAGTTTCACCTGCCAGCTGCTAATGTGTTGCGAGCATTCTTGCTGACCGCACAAGCCGGCATCCAGCCTACGTCCAACCGCCTGCGTTGGTGGTATAGTGGTGAGCATAGCTGCCTTCCAAGCAGTTGACCCGGGTTCGATTCCCGGCCAACGCATTGCCTTTTGTACGGCCAACTCCTTCTGTAACTCGTGGCTGGAGCAAAACTTTTGTATGGGTCTTTGGGCAGCAGTAAAGGACTAGGTCTCCCCGTCGGGGAATCGAACCCCGGTCTTCCGCGTGACAGGCGGAGATACTGTCCACTATACTAACGAGGAGTTGCAGAGACAGATAGTCCTCCCCGATCAGCGCGACTGCAGCTCGCTGCAAACAGCCTTCCCATTTTCAGGAACGGCCTCATTTTAGGCCATTGCTTCACAAGGAGCCAGTGCAGCCGAAAAAATCATCTAATACTATTTAAATATGAAGTGTCTGTATAAAAGGTGTTACGTTATTAAAGTAGAGAGCTTGTTTTTTAATAAAAAGCTTGGTAGGTCAGGTCAATAAGTTCATGCGTTTTTTGTTTCTTTTTCTGTGCCGGGTCCAAACAAAGAGAGATTCAGTTCTGAGAGTTTCACCTGCCAGCTGCTAATGTGTTGCGAGCATTCTTGCTGACCGCACAAGCCAGCATCCAGCCTACGTCCAACCGCCTGCGTTGGTGGTATAGTGGTGAGCATAGCTGCCTTCCAGTGACCCGGGTTCGATTCCCGGCCAACGCATTGCCTTTTGTACGGCCAACTCCTTCTGTAACTCGTGGCTGGAGCAAAACTTTTGTATGGGTCTTTGGGCAGCAGTAAAGGACTAGGTCTCCCCGTCGGGGAATCGAACCCCGGTCTTCCGCGTGACAGGCGGAGATACTGTCCACTATACTAACGAAGAGTTGCAGAGACAGGTAGTCCTCCCCGATCAGCGCGACTGCAGCTCGCTGCAAACAGCCTTCCCATTTTCAGGAACGGCCTTGTGCGTCATTTTAGGCCATCGCTTCACAAGGAGCCAGTGCAGCCGAAAAAATCATCTAATACTATTTAAATATGAAGTGTCTGTATAAAAGGTTATTACGTTATTAAAGTAGAGAGCTTGTTTTTTAATAAAAAGCTTGGTAGGTCAGGTCAATAAGTTCATGCGTTTTTTGTTTCTTTTTCTGTGCCGGGTCCAAGCAAAGAGAGATTCAGTTCTGAGAGTTTCACTTGCCAGCTGCTAATGTGTTGCGAGCATTCTTGCTGACCGCACAAGTCGGCATCCAGCCTACGTCCAACCGCCTGCGTTGGTGGTATAGTGGTGAGCATAGCTGCCTTCCAAGCAGTTGACCCGGGTTCGATTCCCGGCCAACGCATTGCCTTTTGTGCGGCCAACTCCTTCTGTAACTCGTGGCTGGAGCAAAACTTTTGTATGGGTCTTTGGGCAGCAGTAAAGGACTAGGTCTCCCCGTCGGGGAATCGAACCCCGGTCTTCCGCGTGACAGGCGGAGATACTGTCCACTATACTAACGAGGAGTTGCAGAGACAGGTAGTCCTCCCCGATCAGCGCGACTGCAGCTCGCTGCAAACAGCCTTCCCATTTTCAGGAACGGCCTTGTGCGTCATTTTAGGCCATCGCTTCACAAGGAGCCAGTGCAGCCGAAAAAATCATCTAATACTATTTAAATATGAAGTGTCTGTATAAAAGGTGTTACGTTATTAAAGTAGAGAGCTTGTTTTTTAATAAAAAGCTTGGTAGGTCAGGTCAATAAGTTCACGCGTTTTTTGTTTCTTTTTCAGTGCCGGGTCCAAACAAAGACAGTTTCAGTTCTGAGAGTTTCACCTGCCAGCTGCTAATGTGTTGCGAGCATTCTTGCTGACCGCACAAGCCGGCATCCAGCCTACGTCCAACTGCCTGCGTTGGTGGTATAGTGGTGAGCATAGCTGCCTTCCAAGCAGTTGACCCGGGTTCGATTCCCGGCCAACGCATTGCCTTTTGTACGGCCAACTCCTTCTGTAACTCGTGGCTGGAGCAAAACTTTTGTATGGGTCTTTGGGCAGCAGTAAAGGACTAGGTCTCCCCGTCGGGGAATCGAACCCCGGTCTTCCGCGTGACAGGCGGAGATACTGTCCACTATACTAACGAGGAGTTGCAGAGACAGGTAGTCCTCCCCGATCAGCCCGACTGCAGCTCGCTGCAAACAGCCTTCCCATTTTCAGGAACGGCCTCATTTTAGGCCATTGCTTCACAAGGAGCCAGTGCAGCCGAAAAAATCATCTAATACTATTTAAATATGAAGTGTCTGTATAAAAGGTGTTACGTTATTAAAGTAGAGAGCTTGTTTTTTAATAAAAAGCTTGGTAGGTCAGGTCAATAAGTTCATGCGTTTTTTGTTTCTTTTTCTGTGCCGGGTCCAAACAAAGAGAGATTCAGTTCTGAGAGTTTCACCTGCCAGCTGCTAATGTGTTGCGAGCATTCTTGCTGACCGCACAAGCCGGCATCCAGCCTACGTCCAACCGCCTGCGTTGGTGGTATAGTGGTGAGCATAGCTGCCTTCCAAGCAGTTGACCCGGGTTCGATTCCCGGCCAACGCATTGCCTTTTGTACGGCCAACTCCTTCTGTAACTCGTGGCTGGAGCAAAACTTTTGTATGGGTCTTTGGGCAGCAGTAAAGGACTAGGTCTCCCCGTCGGGGAATCGAACCCCGGTCTTACGCGTGACAGGCGGAGATACTGTCCACTATACTAACGAGGAGTTGCAGAGACAGGTAGTCCTCCCCGATCAGCGCGACTGCAGCTCGCTGCAAACAGCCTTCCCATTTTCAGGAACGGCCTTGTGCGTCATTTTAGGCCATCGCTTCACAAGGAGCCAGTGCAGCCGAAAAAATCATCTAATACTATTTAAATATGAAGTGTCTGTATAAAAGGTTATTACGTTATTAAAGTAGAGAGCTTGTTTTTTAATAAAAAGCTTGGTAGGTCAGGTCAATAAGTTCATGCGTTTTTTGTTTCTTTTTCTGTGCCGGGTCCAAGCAAAGAGAGATTCAGTTCTGAGAGTTTCACTTGCCAGCTGCTAATGTGTTGCGAGCATTCTTGCTGACCGCACAAGCCGGCATCCAGCCTACGTCCAACCGCCTGCGTTGGTGGTATAGTGGTGAGCATAGCTGCCTTCCAAGCAGTTGACCCGGGTTCGATTCCCGGCCAACGCATTGCCTTTTGTGCGGCCAACTCCTTCTGTAACTCGTGGCTGGAGCAAAACTTTTGTATGGGTCTTTGGGCAGCAGTAAAGGACTAGGTCTCCCCGTCGGGGAATCGAACCCCGGTCTTCCGCGTGACAGGCGGAGATACTGTCCACTATACTAACGAGGAGTTGCAGAGACAGGTAGTCCTCCCCGATCAGCGCGACTGCAGCTCGCTGCAAACAGCCTTCCCATTTTCAGGAACGGCCTTGTGCGTCATTTTAGGCCATCGCTTCACAAGGAGCCTCTGCAGCCGAAAAAATCATCTAATACTATTTAAATATGAAGTGTCTGTATAAAAGGTGTTACGTTATTAAAGTAGAGAGCTTGTTTTTTAATAAAAAGCTTGGTAGGTCAGGTCAATAAGTTCATGCGTTTTTTGTTTCTTTTTCAGTGCCGGGTCCAAACAAAGACAGTTTCAGTTCTGAGAGTTTCACCTGCCAGCTGCTAATGTGTTGCGAGCATTCTTGCTGACCGCACAAGCCGGCATCCAGCCTACGTCCAACCGCCTGCGTTGGTGGTATAGTGGTGAGCATAGCTGCCTTCCAAGCAGTTGACCCGGGTTCGATTCCCGGCCAACGCATTGCCTTTTGTACGGCCAACTCCTTCTGTAACTCGTGGCTGGAGCAAAACTTTTGTATGGGTCTTTGGGCAGCAGTAAAGGACTAGGTCTCCCCGTCGGGGAATCGAACCCCGGTCTTCCGCGTGACAGGCGGAGATACTGTCCACTATACTAACGATGAGTTGCAGAGACAGGTAGTCCTCCCCGATCAGCGCGACTGCAGCTCGCTGCAAACAGCCTTCCCATTTTCAGGAACGGCCTCATTTTAGGCCATTGCTTCACAAGGAGCCAGTGCAGCCGAAAAAATCATCTAATACTATTTAAATATGAAGTGTCTGTATAAAAGGTGTTACGTTATTAAAGTAGAGAGCTTGTTTTTTAATAAAAAGCTTGGTAGGTCAGGTCAATAAGTTCATGCGTTTTTTGTTTCTTTTTCTGTGCCGGGTCCAAACAAAGAGAGATTCAGTTCTGAGAGTTTCACCTGCCAGCTGCTAATGTGTTGCGAGCATTCTTGCTGACCGCACAAGCCAGCATCCAGCCTACGTCCAACCGCCTGCGTTGGTGGTATAGTGGTGAGCATAGCTGCCTTCCAAGCAGTTGACCCGGGTTCGATTCCCGGCCAACGCATTGCCTTTTGTACGGCCAACTCCTTTTGTAACTCGTGGCTGGAGCAAAACTTTTGTATGGGTCTTTGGGCAGCAGTAAAGGACTAGGTCTCCCCGTCGGGGAATCGAACCCCGGTCTTCCGCGTGACAGGCGGAGATACTGTCCACTATACTAACGAGGAGTTGCAGAGACAGGTAGTCCTCCCCGATCAGCGCGACTGCAGCTCGCTGCAAACAGCCTTCCCATTTTCAGGAACGGCCTTGTGCGTCATTTTAGGCCATCGCTTCACAAGGAGCCAGTGCAGCCGAAAAAATCATCTAATACTATTTAAATATGAAGTGTCTGTATAAAAGGTGTTACGTTATTAAAGTAGAGAGCTTGTTTTTTAATAAAAAGCTTGGTAGGTCAGGTCAATAAGTTCATGCGTTTTTTGTTTCTTTTTCAGTGCCGGGTCCAAACAAAGACAGTTTCAGTTCTGAGAGTTTCACCTGCCAGCTGCTAATGTGTTGCGAGCATTCTTGCTGACCGCACAAGCCGGCATCCAGCCTACGTCCAACCGCCTGCGTTGGTGGTATAGTGGTGAGCATAGCTGCCTTCCAAGCAGTTGACCCGGGTTCGATTCCCGGCCAACGCATTGCCTTTTGTACGGCCAACTCCTTCTGTAACTCGTGGCTGGAGCAAAACTTTTGTATGGGTCTTTGGGCAGCAGTAAAGGACTAGGTCTCCCCGTCGGGGAATCGAACCCCGGTCTTCCGCGTGACAGGCGGAGATACTGTCCACTATACTAACGAGGAGTTGCAGAGACAGGTAGTCCTCCCCGATCAGCCCGACTGCAGCTCGCTGCAAACAGCCTTCCCATTTTCAGGAACGGCCTCATTTTAGGCCATTGCTTCACAAGGAGCCAGTGCAGCCGAAAAAATCATCTAATACTATTTAAATATGAAGTGTCTGTATAAAAGGTGTTACGTTATTAAAGTAGAGAGCTTGTTTTTTAATAAAAAGCTTGGTAGGTCAGGTCAATAAGTTCATGCGTTTTTTGTTTCTTTTTCTGTGCCGGGTCCAAACAAAGAGAGATTCAGTTCTGAGAGTTTCACCTGCCAGCTGCTAATGTGTTGCGAGCATTCTTGCTGACCGCACAAGCCGGCATCCAGCCTACGTCCAACCGCCTGCGTTGGTGGTATAGTGGTGAGCATAGCTGCCTTCCAAGCAGTTGACCCGGGTTCGATTCCCGGCCAACGCATTGCCTTTTGTACGGCCAACTCCTTCTGTAACTCGTGGCTGGAGCAAAACTTTTGTATGGGTCTTTGGGCAGCAGTAAAGGACTAGGTCTCCCCGTCGGGGAATCGAACCCCGGTCTTCCGCGTGACAGGCGGAGATACTGTCCACTATACTAACGAGGAGTTGCAGAGACAGGTAGTCCTCCCCGATCAGCGCGACTGCAGCTCGCTGCAAACAGCCTTCCCATTTTCAGGAACGGCCTCATTTTAGGCCATTGCTTCACAAGGAGCCAGTGCAGCCGAAAAAATCATCTAATACTATTTAAATATGAAGTGTCTGTATAAAAGGTGTTACGTTATTAAAGTAGAGAGCTTGTTTTTTAATAAAAAGCTTGGTAGGTCAGGTCAATAAGTTCATGCGTTTTTTGTTTCTTTTTCTGTGCCGGGTCCAAACAAAGAGAGATTCAGTTCTGAGAGTTTCACCTGCCAGCTGCTAATGTGTTGCGAGCATTCTTGCTGACCGCACAAGCCAGCATCCAGCCTACGTCCAACCGCCTGCGTTGGTGGTATAGTGGTGAGCATAGCTGCCTTCCAGTGACCCGGGTTCGATTCCCGGCCAACGCATTGCCTTTTGTACGGCCAACTCCTTCTGTAACTCGTGGCTGGAGCAAAACTTTTGTATGGGTCTTTGGGCAGCAGTAAAGGACTAGGTCTCCCCGTCGGGGAATCGAACCCCGGTCTTCCGCGTGACAGGCGGAGATACTGTCCACTATATTAACGAGGAGTTGCAGAGACAGGTAGTCCTCCCCGATCAGCGCGACTGCAGCTCGCTGCAAACAGCCTTCCCATTTTCAGGAACGGCCTTGTGCGTCATTTTAGGCCATCGCTTCACAAGGAGCCAGTGCAGCCGAAAAAATCATCTAATACTATTTAAATATGAAGTGTCTGTATAAAAGGTTATTACGTTATTAAAGTAGAGAGCTTGTTTTTTAATAAAAAGCTTGGTAGGTCAGGTCAATAAGTTCATGCGTTTTTTGTTTCTTTTTCTGTGCCGGGTCCAAGCAAAGAGAGATTCAGTTCTGAGAGTTTCACTTGCCAGCTGCTAATGTGTTGCGAGCATTCTTGCTGACCGCACAAGCCGGCATCCAGCCTACGTCCAACCGCCTGCGTTGGTGGTATAGTGGTGAGCATAGCTGCCTTCCAAGCAGTTGACCCGGGTTCGATTCCCTGCCAACGCATTGCCTTTTGTACGGCCAACTCCTTCTGTAACTCGTGGCTGGAGCAAAACTTTTGTATGGGTCTTTGGGCAGCAGTAAAGGACTAGGTCTCCCCGTCGGGGAATCGAACCCCGGTCTTCCGCGTGACAGGCGGAGATACTGTCCACTATACTAACGAGGAGTTGCAGAGACAGGTAGTCCTCCCCGATCAGCCCGACTGCAGCTCGCTGCAAACAGCCTTCCCATTTTCAGGAACGGCCTCATTTTAGGCCATTGCTTCACAAGGAGCCAGTGCAGCCGAAAAAATCATCTAATACTATTTAAATATGAAGTGTCTGTATAAAAGGTGTTACGTTATTAAAGTAGAGAGCTTGTTTTTTAATAAAAAGCTTGGTAGGTCAGGTCAATAAGTTCATGCGTTTTTTGTTTCTTTTTCTGTGCCGGGTCCAAACAAAGAGAGATTCAGTTCTGAGAGTTTCACCTGCCAGCTGCTAATGTGTTGCGAGCATTCTTGCTGACCGCACAAGCCGGCATCCAGCCTACGTCCAACCGCCTGCGTTGGTGGTATAGTGGTGAGCATAGCTGCCTTCCAAGCAGTTGACCCGGGTTCGATTCCCGGCCAACGCATTGCCTTTTGTACGGCCAACTCCTTCTGTAACTCGTGGCTGGAGCAAAACTTTTGTATGGGTCTTTGGGCAGCAGTAAAGGACTAGGTCTCCCCGTCGGGGAATCGAACCCCGGTCTTCCGCGTGACAGGCGGAGATACTGTCCACTATACTAACGAGGAGTTGCAGAGACAGGTAGTCCTCCCCGATCAGCGCGACTGCAGCTCGCTGCAAACAGCCTTCCCATTTTCAGGAACGGCCTTGTGCGTCATTTTAGGCCATCGCTTCACAAGGAGCCAGTGCAGCCGAAAAAATCATCTAATACTATTTAAATATGAAGTGTCTGTATAAAAGGTTATTACGTTATTAAAGTAGAGAGCTTGTTTTTTAATAAAAAGCTTGGTAGGTCAGGTCAATAAGTTCATGCGTTTTTTGTTTCTTTTTCTGTGCCGGGTCCAAGCAAAGAGAGATTCAGTTCTGAGAGTTTCACTTGCCAGCTGCTAATGTGTTGCGAGCATTCTTGCTGACCGCACAAGCCGGCATCCAGCCTACGTCCAACCGCCAGCGTTGGTGGTATAGTGGTGAGCATAGCTGCCTTCCAAGCAGTTGACCCGGGTTCGATTCCCGGCCAACGCATTGCCTTTTGTGCGGCCAACTCCTTCTGTAACTCGTGGCTGGAGCAAAACTTTTGTATGGGTCTTTGGGCAGCAGTAAAGGACTAGGTCTCCCCGTCGGGGAATCGAACCCCGGTCTTACGCGTGACAGGCGGAGATACTGTCCACTATACTAACGAGGAGTTGCAGCGACAGGCAGTCCTCCCCGATCAGCGTGACTGCAGCTCGCTGCAAACAGCCTTCCCATTTTCAGGAACGGCCTTGTGCGTCATTTTAGGCCATCGCTTCACAAGGAGCCAGTGCAGCCGAAAAAATCATCTAATACTATTTAAATATGAAGTGTCTGTATAAAAGGTGTTACGTTATTAAAGTAGAGAGCTTGTTTTTTAATAAAAAGCTTGGTAGGTCAGGTCAATAAGTTCATGCGTTTTTTGTTTCTTTTTCAGTGCCGGGTCCAAACAAAGACAGTTTCAGTTCTGAGAGTTTCACCTGCCAGCTGCTAATGTGTTGCGAGCATTCTTGCTGACCGCACAAGCCGGCATCCAGCCTACGTTCAACCGCCTGCGTTGGTGGTATAGTGGTGAGCATAGCTGCCTTCCAAGCAGTTGACCCGGGTTCGATTCCCGGCCAACGCATTGCCTTTTGTACGGCCAACTCCTTCTGTAACTCGTGGCTGGAGCAAAACTTTTGTATGGGTCTTTGGGCAGCAGTAAAGGACTAGGTCTCCCCGTCGGGGAATCGAACCCCGGTCTTCCGCGTGACAGGCGGAGATACTGTCCACTATACTAACGAGGAGTTGCAGAGACAGGTAGTCCTCCCCGATCAGCGCGACTGCAGCTCGCTGCAAACAGCCTTCCCATTTTCAGGAACGGCCTTGTGCGTCATTTTAGGCCATCGCTTCACAAGGAGCCAGTGCAGCCGAAAAAATCATCTAATACTATTTAAATATGAAGTGTCTGTATAAAAGGTTATTACGTTATTAAAGTAGAGAGCTTGTTTTTTAATAAAAAGCTTGGTAGGTCAGGTCAATAAGTTCATGCGTTTTTTGTTTCTTTTTCTGTGCCGGGTCCAAGCAAAGAGAGATTCAGTTCTGAGAGTTTCACTTGCCAGCTGCTAATGTGTTGCGAGCATTCTTGCTGACCGCACAAGCCGGCATCCAGCCTACGTCCAACCGCCAGCGTTGGTGGTATAGTGGTGAGCATAGCTGCCTTCCAAGCAGTTGACCCGGGTTCGATTCCCGGCCAACGCATTGCCTTTTGTGCGGCCAACTCCTTCTGTAACTCGTGGCTGGAGCAAAACTTTTGTATGGGTCTTTGGGCAGCAGTAAAGGACTAGGTCTCCCCGTCGGGGAATCGAACCCCGGTCTTACGCGTGACAGGCGGAGATACTGTCCACTATACTAACGAGGAGTTGCAGCGACAGGCAGTCCTCCCCGATCAGCGTGACTGCAGCTCGCTGCAAACAGCCTTCCCATTTTCAGGAACGGCCTTGTGCGTCATTTTAGGCCATCGCTTCACAAGGAGCCAGTGCAGCCGAAAAAATCATCTAATACTATTTAAATATGAAGTGTCTGTATAAAAGGTGTTACGTTATTAAAGTAGAGAGCTTGTTTTTTAATAAAAAGCTTGGTAGGTCAGGTCAATAAGTTCATGCGTTTTTTGTTTCTTTTTCAGTGCCGGGTCCAAACAAAGACAGTTTCAGTTCTGAGAGTTTCACCTGCCAGCTGCTAATGTGTTGCGAGCATTCTTGCTGACCGCACAAGCCGGCATCCAGCCTACGTTCAACCGCCTGCGTTGGTGGTATAGTGGTGAGCATAGCTGCCTTCCAAGCAGTTGACCCGGGTTCGATTCCCGGCCAACGCATTGCCTTTTGTACGGCCAACTCCTTCTGTAACTCGTGGCTGGAGCAAAACTTTTGTATGGGTCTTTGGGCAGCAGTAAAGGACTAGGTCTCCCCGTCGGGGAATCGAACCCCGGTCTTCCGCTTGACAGGCGGAGATACTGTCCACTATACTAACGAGGAGTTGCAGAGACAGGTAGTCCTCCCCGATCAGCGCGACTGCAGCTCGCTGCAAACAGCCTTCCCATTTTCAGGAACGGCCTTGTGCGTCATTTTAGGCCATCGCTTCACAAGGAGCCAGTGCAGCCGAAAAAATCATCTAATACTATTTAAATATGAAGTGTCTGTATAAAAGGTGTTACGTTATTAAAGTAGAGAGCTTGTTTTTTAATAAAAAGCTTGGTAGGTCAGGTCAATAAGTTCATGCGTTTTTTGTTTCTTTTTCAGTGCCGGGTCCAAACAAAGACAGTTTCAGTTCTGAGAGTTTCACCTGCCAGCTGCTAATGTGTTGCGAGCATTCTTGCTGACCGCACAAGCCGGCATCCAGCCTACGCCCAAACGCCTGCGTTGGTGGTATAGTGGTGAGCATAGCTGCTTTCCAAGCAGTTGACGCGGGTTCGATTCCCGGCCAACGCATTGCCTTTTGTACGGCCAACTCCTTCTGTAACTCGTGGCTGGAGCAAAACTTTTGTATGGGACTTTGGGCAGCAGTAAAGGACTAGGTCTCCCCGTCGGGGAATCGAACCCCGGTCTTCCGCGTGACAGGCGGAGATACTGTCCACTATACTAACGAGGAGTTGCAGAGACAGGTGGTCCTCCCCGATCAGCGCGACTGCAGCTCGCTGCAAACAGCCTTCCCATTTTCAGGAACGGCCTTGTGCGTCATTTTAGGCCATTGCTTCACAAGGAGCCAGTGCAGCCGAAAAAATCATCTAATACTATTTAAATATGAAGTGTCTGTATAAAAGGTGTTACGTTATTAAAGTAGAGAGCTTGTTTTTTAATAAAAAGCTTGGTAGGTCAGGTCAATAAGTTCATGCGTTTTTTGTTTCTTTTTCTGTGCCGGGTCCAAACAAAGAGAGATTCAGTTCTGAGAGTTTCACCTGCCAGCTGCTAATGTGTTGCGAGCATTCTTGCTGACCGCACAAGCCAGCATCCAGCCTACGTCCAACCGCCTGCGTTGGTGGTATAGTGGTGAGCATAGCTGCCTTCCAAGCAGTTGACCCGGGTTCGATTCCCGGCCAACGCATTGCCTTTTGTACGGCCAACTCCTTTTGTAACTCGTGGCTGGAGCAAAACTTTTGTATGGGTCTTTGGGCAGCAGTAAAGGACTAGGTCTCCCCGTCGGGGAATCGAACCCCGGTCTTCCGCGTGACAGGCGGAGATACTGTCCACTATACTAACGAGGAGTTGCAGAGACAGGTAGTCCTCCCCGATCAGCGCGACTGCAGCTCGCTGCAAACAGCCTTCCCATTTTCAGGAACGGCCTCATTTTAGGCCATTGCTTCACAAGGAGCCAGTGCAGCCGAAAAAATCATCTAATACTATTTAAATATGAAGTGTCTGTATAAAAGGTGTTACGTTATTAAAGTAGAGAGCTTGTTTTTTAATAAAAAGCTTGGTAGGTCAGGTCAATAAGTTCATGCGTTTTTTGTTTCTTTTTCAGTGCCGGGTCCAAACAAAGACAGTTTCAGTTCTGAGAGTTTCACCTGCCAGCTGCTAATGTGTTGCGAGCATTCTTGCTGACCGCACAAGCCGGCATCCAGCCTACGTCCAACCGCCTGCGTTGGTGGTATAGTGGTGAGCATAGCTGCCTTCCAAGCAGTTGACCCGGGTTCGATTCCCGGCCAACGCATTGCCTTTTGTACGGCCAACTCCTTCTGTAACTCGTGGCTGGAGCAAAACTTTTGTATGGGTCTTTGGGCAGCAGTAAAGGACTAGGTCTCCCCGTCGGGGAATCGAACCCCGGTCTTCCGCGTGACAGGCGGAGATACTGTCCACTATACTAACGAGGAGTTGCAGAGACAGGTAGTCCTCCCCGATCAGCCCGACTGCAGCTCGCTGCAAACAGCCTTCCCATTTTCAGGAACGGCCTCATTTTAGGCCATTGCTTCACAAGGAGCCAGTGCAGCCGAAAAAATCATCTAATACTATTTAAATATGAAGTGTCTGTATAAAAGGTGTTACGTTATTAAAGTAGAGAGCTTGTTTTTTAATAAAAAGCTTGGTAGGTCAGGTCAATAAGTTCATGCGTTTTTTGTTTCTTTTTCTGTGCCGGGTCCAAACAAAGAGAGATTCAGTTCTGAGAGTTTCACCTGCCAGCTGCTAATGTGTTGCGAGCATTCTTGCTGACCGCACAAGCCGGCATCCAGCCTACGTCCAACCGCCTGCGTTGGTGGTATAGTGGTGAGCATAGCTGCCTTCCAAGCAGTTGACCCGGGTTCGATTCCCGGCCAACGCATTGCCTTTTGTACGGCCAACTCCTTCTGTAACTCGTGGCTGGAGCAAAACTTTTGTATGGGTCTTTGGGCAGCAGTAAAGGACTAGGTCTCCCCGTCGGGGAATCGAACCCCGGTCTTCCGCGTGACAGGCGGAGATACTGTCCACTATACTAACGAGGAGTTGCAGAGACAGATAGTCCTCCCCGATCAGCGCGACTGCAGCTCGCTGCAAACAGCCTTCCCATTTTCAGGAACGGCCTCATTTTAGGCCATTGCTTCACAAGGAGCCAGTGCAGCCGAAAAAATCATCTAATACTATTTAAATATGAAGTGTCTGTATAAAAGGTGTTACGTTATTAAAGTAGAGAGCTTGTTTTTTAATAAAAAGCTTGGTAGGTCAGGTCAATAAGTTCATGCGTTTTTTGTTTCTTTTTCTGTGCCGGGTCCAAACAAAGAGAGATTCAGTTCTGAGAGTTTCACCTGCCAGCTGCTAATGTGTTGCGAGCATTCTTGCTGACCGCACAAGCCAGCATCCAGCCTACGTCCAACCGCCTGCGTTGGTGGTATAGTGGTGAGCATAGCTGCCTTCCAGTGACCCGGGTTCGATTCCCGGCCAACGCATTGCCTTTTGTACGGCCAACTCCTTCTGTAACTCGTGGCTGGAGCAAAACTTTTGTATGGGTCTTTGGGCAGCAGTAAAGGACTAGGTCTCCCCGTCGGGGAATCGAACCCCGGTCTTCCGCGTGACAGGCGGAGATACTGTCCACTATACTAACGAAGAGTTGCAGAGACAGGTAGTCCTCCCCGATCAGCGCGACTGCAGCTCGCTGCAAACAGCCTTCCCATTTTCAGGAACGGCCTTGTGCGTCATTTTAGGCCATCGCTTCACAAGGAGCCAGTGCAGCCGAAAAAATCATCTAATACTATTTAAATATGAAGTGTCTGTATAAAAGGTTATTACGTTATTAAAGTAGAGAGCTTGTTTTTTAATAAAAAGCTTGGTAGGTCAGGTCAATAAGTTCATGCGTTTTTTGTTTCTTTTTCTGTGCCGGGTCCAAGCAAAGAGAGATTCAGTTCTGAGAGTTTCACTTGCCAGCTGCTAATGTGTTGCGAGCATTCTTGCTGACCGCACAAGTCGGCATCCAGCCTACGTCCAACCGCCTGCGTTGGTGGTATAGTGGTGAGCATAGCTGCCTTCCAAGCAGTTGACCCGGGTTCGATTCCCGGCCAACGCATTGCCTTTTGTGCGGCCAACTCCTTCTGTAACTCGTGGCTGGAGCAAAACTTTTGTATGGGTCTTTGGGCAGCAGTAAAGGACTAGGTCTCCCCGTCGGGGAATCGAACCCCGGTCTTCCGCGTGACAGGCGGAGATACTGTCCACTATACTAACGAGGAGTTGCAGAGACAGGTAGTCCTCCCCGATCAGCGCGACTGCAGCTCGCTGCAAACAGCCTTCCCATTTTCAGGAACGGCCTTGTGCGTCATTTTAGGCCATCGCTTCACAAGGAGCCAGTGCAGCCGAAAAAATCATCTAATACTATTTAAATATGAAGTGTCTGTATAAAAGGTGTTACGTTATTAAAGTAGAGAGCTTGTTTTTTAATAAAAAGCTTGGTAGGTCAGGTCAATAAGTTCACGCGTTTTTTGTTTCTTTTTCAGTGCCGGGTCCAAACAAAGACAGTTTCAGTTCTGAGAGTTTCACCTGCCAGCTGCTAATGTGTTGCGAGCATTCTTGCTGACCGCACAAGCCGGCATCCAGCCTACGTCCAACTGCCTGCGTTGGTGGTATAGTGGTGAGCATAGCTGCCTTCCAAGCAGTTGACCCGGGTTCGATTCCCGGCCAACGCATTGCCTTTTGTACGGCCAACTCCTTCTGTAACTCGTGGCTGGAGCAAAACTTTTGTATGGGTCTTTGGGCAGCAGTAAAGGACTAGGTCTCCCCGTCGGGGAATCGAACCCCGGTCTTCCGCGTGACAGGCGGAGATACTGTCCACTATACTAACGAGGAGTTGCAGAGACAGGTAGTCCTCCCCGATCAGCCCGACTGCAGCTCGCTGCAAACAGCCTTCCCATTTTCAGGAACGGCCTCATTTTAGGCCATTGCTTCACAAGGAGCCAGTGCAGCCGAAAAAATCATCTAATACTATTTAAATATGAAGTGTCTGTATAAAAGGTGTTACGTTATTAAAGTAGAGAGCTTGTTTTTTAATAAAAAGCTTGGTAGGTCAGGTCAATAAGTTCATGCGTTTTTTGTTTCTTTTTCTGTGCCGGGTCCAAACAAAGAGAGATTCAGTTCTGAGAGTTTCACCTGCCAGCTGCTAATGTGTTGCGAGCATTCTTGCTGACCGCACAAGCCGGCATCCAGCCTACGTCCAACCGCCTGCGTTGGTGGTATAGTGGTGAGCATAGCTGCCTTCCAAGCAGTTGACCCGGGTTCGATTCCCGGCCAACGCATTGCCTTTTGTACGGCCAACTCCTTCTGTAACTCGTGGCTGGAGCAAAACTTTTGTATGGGTCTTTGGGCAGCAGTAAAGGACTAGGTCTCCCCGTCGGGGAATCGAACCCCGGTCTTACGCGTGACAGGCGGAGATACTGTCCACTATACTAACGAGGAGTTGCAGAGACAGGTAGTCCTCCCCGATCAGCGCGACTGCAGCTCGCTGCAAACAGCCTTCCCATTTTCAGGAACGGCCTTGTGCGTCATTTTAGGCCATCGCTTCACAAGGAGCCAGTGCAGCCGAAAAAATCATCTAATACTATTTAAATATGAAGTGTCTGTATAAAAGGTTATTACGTTATTAAAGTAGAGAGCTTGTTTTTTAATAAAAAGCTTGGTAGGTCAGGTCAATAAGTTCATGCGTTTTTTGTTTCTTTTTCTGTGCCGGGTCCAAGCAAAGAGAGATTCAGTTCTGAGAGTTTCACTTGCCAGCTGCTAATGTGTTGCGAGCATTCTTGCTGACCGCACAAGCCGGCATCCAGCCTACGTCCAACCGCCTGCGTTGGTGGTATAGTGGTGAGCATAGCTGCCTTCCAAGCAGTTGACCCGGGTTCGATTCCCGGCCAACGCATTGCCTTTTGTGCGGCCAACTCCTTCTGTAACTCGTGGCTGGAGCAAAACTTTTGTATGGGTCTTTGGGCAGCAGTAAAGGACTAGGTCTCCCCGTCGGGGAATCGAACCCCGGTCTTCCGCGTGACAGGCGGAGATACTGTCCACTATACTAACGAGGAGTTGCAGAGACAGGTAGTCCTCCCCGATCAGCGCGACTGCAGCTCGCTGCAAACAGCCTTCCCATTTTCAGGAACGGCCTTGTGCGTCATTTTAGGCCATCGCTTCACAAGGAGCCTCTGCAGCCGAAAAAATCATCTAATACTATTTAAATATGAAGTGTCTGTATAAAAGGTGTTACGTTATTAAAGTAGAGAGCTTGTTTTTTAATAAAAAGCTTGGTAGGTCAGGTCAATAAGTTCATGCGTTTTTTGTTTCTTTTTCAGTGCCGGGTCCAAACAAAGACAGTTTCAGTTCTGAGAGTTTCACCTGCCAGCTGCTAATGTGTTGCGAGCATTCTTGCTGACCGCACAAGCCGGCATCCAGCCTACGTCCAACCGCCTGCGTTGGTGGTATAGTGGTGAGCATAGCTGCCTTCCAAGCAGTTGACCCGGGTTCGATTCCCGGCCAACGCATTGCCTTTTGTACGGCCAACTCCTTCTGTAACTCGTGGCTGGAGCAAAACTTTTGTATGGGTCTTTGGGCAGCAGTAAAGGACTAGGTCTCCCCGTCGGGGAATCGAACCCCGGTCTTCCGCGTGACAGGCGGAGATACTGTCCACTATACTAACGATGAGTTGCAGAGACAGGTAGTCCTCCCCGATCAGCGCGACTGCAGCTCGCTGCAAACAGCCTTCCCATTTTCAGGAACGGCCTCATTTTAGGCCATTGCTTCACAAGGAGCCAGTGCAGCCGAAAAAATCATCTAATACTATTTAAATATGAAGTGTCTGTATAAAAGGTGTTACGTTATTAAAGTAGAGAGCTTGTTTTTTAATAAAAAGCTTGGTAGGTCAGGTCAATAAGTTCATGCGTTTTTTGTTTCTTTTTCTGTGCCGGGTCCAAACAAAGAGAGATTCAGTTCTGAGAGTTTCACCTGCCAGCTGCTAATGTGTTGCGAGCATTCTTGCTGACCGCACAAGCCAGCATCCAGCCTACGTCCAACCGCCTGCGTTGGTGGTATAGTGGTGAGCATAGCTGCCTTCCAAGCAGTTGACCCGGGTTCGATTCCCGGCCAACGCATTGCCTTTTGTACGGCCAACTCCTTTTGTAACTCGTGGCTGGAGCAAAACTTTTGTATGGGTCTTTGGGCAGCAGTAAAGGACTAGGTCTCCCCGTCGGGGAATCGAACCCCGGTCTTCCGCGTGACAGGCGGAGATACTGTCCACTATACTAACGAGGAGTTGCAGAGACAGGTAGTCCTCCCCGATCAGCGCGACTGCAGCTCGCTGCAAACAGCCTTCCCATTTTCAGGAACGGCCTTGTGCGTCATTTTAGGCCATCGCTTCACAAGGAGCCAGTGCAGCCGAAAAAATCATCTAATACTATTTAAATATGAAGTGTCTGTATAAAAGGTGTTACGTTATTAAAGTAGAGAGCTTGTTTTTTAATAAAAAGCTTGGTAGGTCAGGTCAATAAGTTCATGCGTTTTTTGTTTCTTTTTCAGTGCCGGGTCCAAACAAAGACAGTTTCAGTTCTGAGAGTTTCACCTGCCAGCTGCTAATGTGTTGCGAGCATTCTTGCTGACCGCACAAGCCGGCATCCAGCCTACGTCCAACCGCCTGCGTTGGTGGTATAGTGGTGAGCATAGCTGCCTTCCAAGCAGTTGACCCGGGTTCGATTCCCGGCCAACGCATTGCCTTTTGTACGGCCAACTCCTTCTGTAACTCGTGGCTGGAGCAAAACTTTTGTATGGGTCTTTGGGCAGCAGTAAAGGACTAGGTCTCCCCGTCGGGGAATCGAACCCCGGTCTTCCGCGTGACAGGCGGAGATACTGTCCACTATACTAACGAGGAGTTGCAGAGACAGGTAGTCCTCCCCGATCAGCCCGACTGCAGCTCGCTGCAAACAGCCTTCCCATTTTCAGGAACGGCCTCATTTTAGGCCATTGCTTCACAAGGAGCCAGTGCAGCCGAAAAAATCATCTAATACTATTTAAATATGAAGTGTCTGTATAAAAGGTGTTACGTTATTAAAGTAGAGAGCTTGTTTTTTAATAAAAAGCTTGGTAGGTCAGGTCAATAAGTTCATGCGTTTTTTGTTTCTTTTTCTGTGCCGGGTCCAAACAAAGAGAGATTCAGTTCTGAGAGTTTCACCTGCCAGCTGCTAATGTGTTGCGAGCATTCTTGCTGACCGCACAAGCCGGCATCCAGCCTACGTCCAACCGCCTGCGTTGGTGGTATAGTGGTGAGCATAGCTGCCTTCCAAGCAGTTGACCCGGGTTCGATTCCCGGCCAACGCATTGCCTTTTGTACGGCCAACTCCTTCTGTAACTCGTGGCTGGAGCAAAACTTTTGTATGGGTCTTTGGGCAGCAGTAAAGGACTAGGTCTCCCCGTCGGGGAATCGAACCCCGGTCTTCCGCGTGACAGGCGGAGATACTGTCCACTATACTAACGAGGAGTTGCAGAGACAGGTAGTCCTCCCCGATCAGCGCGACTGCAGCTCGCTGCAAACAGCCTTCCCATTTTCAGGAACGGCCTCATTTTAGGCCATTGCTTCACAAGGAGCCAGTGCAGCCGAAAAAATCATCTAATACTATTTAAATATGAAGTGTCTGTATAAAAGGTGTTACGTTATTAAAGTAGAGAGCTTGTTTTTTAATAAAAAGCTTGGTAGGTCAGGTCAATAAGTTCATGCGTTTTTTGTTTCTTTTTCTGTGCCGGGTCCAAACAAAGAGAGATTCAGTTCTGAGAGTTTCACCTGCCAGCTGCTAATGTGTTGCGAGCATTCTTGCTGACCGCACAAGCCAGCATCCAGCCTACGTCCAACCGCCTGCGTTGGTGGTATAGTGGTGAGCATAGCTGCCTTCCAGTGACCCGGGTTCGATTCCCGGCCAACGCATTGCCTTTTGTACGGCCAACTCCTTCTGTAACTCGTGGCTGGAGCAAAACTTTTGTATGGGTCTTTGGGCAGCAGTAAAGGACTAGGTCTCCCCGTCGGGGAATCGAACCCCGGTCTTCCGCGTGACAGGCGGAGATACTGTCCACTATATTAACGAGGAGTTGCAGAGACAGGTAGTCCTCCCCGATCAGCGCGACTGCAGCTCGCTGCAAACAGCCTTCCCATTTTCAGGAACGGCCTTGTGCGTCATTTTAGGCCATCGCTTCACAAGGAGCCAGTGCAGCCGAAAAAATCATCTAATACTATTTAAATATGAAGTGTCTGTATAAAAGGTTATTACGTTATTAAAGTAGAGAGCTTGTTTTTTAATAAAAAGCTTGGTAGGTCAGGTCAATAAGTTCATGCGTTTTTTGTTTCTTTTTCTGTGCCGGGTCCAAGCAAAGAGAGATTCAGTTCTGAGAGTTTCACTTGCCAGCTGCTAATGTGTTGCGAGCATTCTTGCTGACCGCACAAGCCGGCATCCAGCCTACGTCCAACCGCCTGCGTTGGTGGTATAGTGGTGAGCATAGCTGCCTTCCAAGCAGTTGACCCGGGTTCGATTCCCGGCCAACGCATTGCCTTTTGTGCGGCCAACTCCTTCTGTAACTCGTGGCTGGAGCAAAACTTTTGTATGGGTCTTTGGGCAGCAGTAAAGGACTAGGTCTCCCCGTCGGGGAATCGAACCCCGGTCTTCCGCGTGACAGGCGGAGATACTGTCCACTATACTAACGAGGAGTTGCAGAGACAGGTAGTCCTCCCCGATCAGCGCGACTGCAGCTCGCTGCAAACAGCCTTCCCATTTTCAGGAACGGCCTTGTGCGTCATTTTAGGCCATCGCTTCACAAGGAGCCAGTGCAGCCGAAAAAATCATCTAATACTATTTAAATATGAAGTGTCTGTATAAAAGGTGTTACGTTATTAAAGTAGAGAGCTTGTTTTTTAATAAAAAGCTTGGTAGGTCAGGTCAATAAGTTCATGCGTTTTTTGTTTCTTTTTCAGTGCCGGGTCCAAACAAAGACAGTTTCAGTTCTGAGAGTTTCACCTGCCAGCTGCTAATGTGTTGCGAGCATTCTTGCTGACCGCACAAGCCGGCATCCAGCCTACGTCCAACCGCCTGCGTTGGTGGTATAGTGGTGAGCATAGCTGCCTTCCAAGCAGTTGACCCGGGTTCGATTCCCGGCCAACGCATTGCCTTTTGTACGGCCAACTCCTTCTGTAACTCGTGGCTGGAGCAAAACTTTTGTATGGGTCTTTGGGCAGCAGTAAAGGACTAGGTCTCCCCGTCGGGGAATCGAACCCCGGTCTTCCGCGTGACAGGCGGAGATACTGTCCACTATTCTAACGAGGAGTTGCAGAGACAGGTAGTCCTCCCCAATCAGCCCGACTGCAGCTCGCTGCAAACAGCCTTCCCATTTTCAGGAACGGCCTCATTTTAGGCCATTGCTTCACAAGGAGCCAGTGCAGCCGAAAAAATCATCTAATACTATTTAAATATGAAGTGTCTGTATAAAAGGTGTTACGTTATTAAAGTAGAGAGCTTGTTTTTTAATAAAAAGCTTGGTAGGTCAGGTCAATAAGTTCATGCGTTTTTTGTTTCTTTTTCTGTGCCGGGTCCAAACAAAGAGAGATTCAGTTCTGAGAGTTTCACCTGCCAGCTGCTAATGTGTTGCGAGCATTCTTGCTGACCGCACAAGCCGGCATCCAGCCTACGTCCAACCGCCTGCGTTGGTGGTATAGTGGTGAGCATAGCTGCCTTCCAAGCAGTTGACCCGGGTTCGATTCCCGGCCAACGCATTGCCTTTTGTACGGCCAACTCCTTCTGTAACTCGTGGCTGGAGCAAAAGTTTTGTATGGGTCTTTGGGCAGCAGTAAAGGACTAGGTCTCCCCGTCGGGGAATCGAACCCCGGTCTTCCGCGTGACAGGCGGAGATACTGTCCACTATACTAACGAGGAGTTGCAGAGACAGGTAGTCCTCCCCGATCAGCGCGACTGCAGCTCGCTGCAAACAGCCTTCCCATTTTCAGGAACGGCCTCATTTTAGGCCATTGCTTCACAAGGAGCCAGTGCAGCCGAAAAAATCATCTAATACTATTTAAATATGAAGTGTCTGTATAAAAGGTGTTACGTTATTAAAGTAGAGAGCTTGTTTTTTAATAAAAAGCTTGGTAGGTCAGGTCAATAAGTTCATGCGTTTTTTGTTTCTTTTTCTGTGCCGGGTCCAAACAAAGAGAGATTCAGTTCTGAGAGTTTCACCTGCCAGCTGCTAATGTGTTGCGAGCATTCTTGCTGACCGCACAAGCCAGCATCCAGCCTACGTCCAACCGCCTGCGTTGGTGGTATAGTGGTGAGCATAGCTGCCTTCCAGTGACCCGGGTTCGATTCCCGGCCAACGCATTGCCTTTTGTACGGCCAACTCCTTCTGTAACTCGTGGCTGGAGCAAAACTTTTGTATGGGTCTTTGGGCAGCAGTAAAGGACTAGGTCTCCCCGTCGGGGAATCGAACCCCGGTCTTCCGCGTGACAGGCGGAGATACTGTCCACTATACTAACGAGGAGTTGCAGAGACAGGTAGTCCTCCCCGATCAGCGCGACTGCAGCTCGCTGCAAACAGCCTTCCCATTTTCAGGAACGGCCTTGTGCGTCATTTTAGGCCATCGCTTCACAAGGAGCCAGTGCAGCCGAAAAAATCATCTAATACTATTTAAATATGAAGTGTCTGTATAAAAGGTTATTACGTTATTAAAGTAGAGAGCTTGTTTTTTAATAAAAAGCTTGGTAGGTCAGGTCAATAAGTTCATGCGTTTTTTGTTTCTTTTTCTGTGCCGGGTCCAAGCAAAGAGAGATTCAGTTCTGAGAGTTTCACTTGCCAGCTGCTAATGTGTTGCGAGCATTCTTGCTGACCGCACAAGCCGGCATCCAGCCTACGTCCAACCGCCTGCGTTGGTGGTATAGTGGTGAGCATAGCTGCCTTCCAAGCAGTTGACCCGGGTTCGATTCCCGGCCAACGCATTGCCTTTTGTGCGGCCAACTCCTTCTGTAACTCGTGGCTGGAGCAAAACTTTTGTATGGGTCTTTGGGCAGCAGTAAAGGACTAGGTCTCCCCGTCGGGGAATCGAACCCCGGTCTTCCGCGTGACAGGCGGAGATACTGTCCACTATACTAACGAGGAGTTGCAGAGACAGGTAGTCCTCCCCGATCAGCGCGACTGCAGCTCGCTGCAAACAGCCTTCCCATTTTCAGGAACGGCCTTGTGCGTCATTTTAGGCCATCGCTTCACAAGGAGCCAGTGCAGCCGAAAAAATCATCTAATACTATTTAAATATGAAGTGTCTGTATAAAAGGTGTTACGTTATTAAAGTAGAGAGCTTGTTTTTTAATAAAAAGCTTGGTAGGTCAGGTCAATAAGTTCATGCGTTTTTTGTTTCTTTTTCAGTGCCGGGTCCAAACAAAGACAGTTTCAGTTCTGAGAGTTTCACCTGCCAGCTGCTAATGTGTTGCGAGCATTCTTGCTGACCGCACAAGCCGGCATCCAGCCTACGTCCAACCGCCTGCGTTGGTGGTATAGTGGTGAGCATAGCTGCCTTCCAAGCAGTTGACCCGGGTTCGATTCCCGGCCAACGCATTGCCTTTTGTACGGCCAACTCCTTCTGTAACTCGTGGCTGGAGCAAAACTTTTGTATGGGTCTTTGGGCAGCAGTAAAGGACTAGGTCTCCCCGTCGGGGAATCGAACCCCGGTCTTCCGCGTGACAGGCGGAGATACTGTCCACTATACTAACGAGGAGTTGCAGAGACAGGTAGTCCTCCCCGATCAGCGCGACTGCAGCTCGCTGCAAACAGCCTTCCCATTTTCAGGAACGGCCTCATTTTAGGCCATTGCTTCACAAGGAGCCAGTGCAGCCGAAAAAATCATCTAATACTATTTAAATATGAAGTGTCTGTATAAAAGGTGTTACGTTATTAAAGTAGAGAGCTTGTTTTTTAATAAAAAGCTTGGTAGGTCAGGTCAATAAGTTCATGCGTTTTTTGTTTCTTTTTCTGTGCCGGGTCCAAACAAAGAGAGATTCAGTTCTGAGAGTTTCACCTGCCAGCTGCTAATGTGTTGCGAGCATTCTTGCTGACCGCACAAGCCAGCATCCAGCCTACGTCCAACCGCCTGCGTTGGTGGTATAGTGGTGAGCATAGCTGCCTTCCAGTGACCCGGGTTCGATTCCCGGCCAACGCATTGCCTTTTGTACGGCCAACTCCTTCTGTAACTCGTGGCTGGAGCAAAACTTTTGTATGGGTCTTTGGGCAGCAGTAAAGGACTAGGTCTCCCCGTCGGGGAATCAAACCCCGGTCTTCCGCGTGACAGGCGGAGATACTGTCCACTATACTAACGAGGAGTTGCAGAGACAGGTAGTCCTCCCCGATCAGCGTGACTGCAGCTCGCTGCAAACAGCCTTCCCATTTTCAGGAACGGCCTTGTGCGTCATTTTAGGCCATCGCTTCACAAGGAGCCAGTGCAGCCGAAAAAATCATCTAATACTATTTAAATATGAAGTGTCTGTATAAAAGGTGTTACGTTATTAAAGTAGAGAGCTTGTTTTTTAATAAAAAGCTTGGTAGGTCAGGTCAATAAGTTCATGCGTTTTTTGTTTCTTTTTCAGTGCCGGGTCCAAACAAAGACAGTTTCAGTTCTGAGAGTTTCACCTGCCAGCTGCTAATGTGTTGCGAGCATTCTTGCTGACCGCACAAGCCGGCATCCAGCCTACGTCCAACCGCCTGCGTTGGTGGTATAGTGGTGAGCATAGCTGCCTTCCAAGCAGTTGACCCGGGTTCGATTCCCGGCCAACGCATTGCCTTTTGTACGGCCAACTCCTTCTGTAACTCGTGGCTGGAGCAAAACTTTTGTATGGGTCTTTGGGCAGCAGTAAAGGACTAGGTCTCCCCGTCGGGGAATCGAACCCCGGTCTTCCGCGTGACAGGCGGAGATACTGTCCACTATACTAACGAGGAGTTGCAGAGACAAGTAGTCCTCCCCGATCAGCGCGACTGCAGCTCGCTGCAAACAGCCTTCCCATTTTCAGGAACGGCCTCATTTTAGGCCATTGCTTCACAAGGAGCCAGTGCAGCCGAAAAAATCATCTAATACTATTTAAATATGAAGTGTCTGTATAAAAGGTGTTACGTTATTAAAGTAGAGAGCTTGTTTTTTAATAAAAAGCTTGGTAGGTCAGGTCAATAAGTTCATGCGTTTTTTGTTTCTTTTTCTGTGCCGGGTCCAAACAAAGAGAGATTCAGTTCTGAGAGTTTCACCTGCCAGCTGCTAATGTGTTGCGAGCATTCTTGCTGACCGCACAAGCCGGCATCCAGCCTACGTCCAACCACCTGCGTTGGTGGTATAGTGGTGAGCATAGCTGCCTTCCAAGCAGTTGACCCGGGTTCGATTCCCGGCCAACGCATTGCCTTTTGTACGGCCAACTCCTTCTGTAACTCGTGGCTGGAGCAAAACTTTTGTATGGGTCTTTGGGCAGCAGTAAAGGACTAGGTCTCCCCGTCGGGGAATCGAACCCCGGTCTTCCGCGTGACAGGCGGAGATACTGTCCACTATACTAACGAGGAGTTGCAGAGACAGGTAGTCCTCCCCGATCAGCGCGACTGCAGCTCGCTGCAAACAGCCTTCCCATTTTCAGGAACGGCCTCATTTTAGGCCATTGCTTCACAAGGAGCCAGTGCAGCCGAAAAAATCATCTAATACTATTTAAATATGAAGTGTCTGTATAAAAGGTGTTACGTTATTAAAGTAGAGAGCTTGTTTTTTAATAAAAAGCTTGGTAGGTCAGGTCAATAAGTTCATGCGTTTTTTGTTTCTTTTTCTGTGCCGGGTCCAAACAAAGAGAGATTCAGTTCTGAGAGTTTCACCTGCCAGCTGCTAATGTGTTGCGAGCATTCTTGCTGACCGCACAAGCCAGCATCCAGCCTACGTCCAACCGCCTGCGTTGGTGGTATAGTGGTGAGCATAGCTGCCTTCCAGTGACCCGGGTTCGATTCCCGGCCAACGCATTGCCTTTTGTACGGCCAACTCCTTCTGTAACTCGTGGCTGGAGCAAAACTTTTGTATGGGTCTTTGGGCAGCAGTAAAGGACTAGGTCTCCCCGTCGGGGAATCGAACCCCGGTCTTCCGCGTGACAGGCGGAGATACTGTCCACTATACTAACGAGGAGTTGCAGAGACAGGTAGTCCTCCCCGATCAGCGCGACTGCAGCTCGCTGCAAACAGCCTTCCCATTTTCAGGAACGGCCTTGTGCGTCATTTTAGGCCATCGCTTCACAAGGAGCCAGTGCAGCCGAAAAAATCATCTAATACTATTTAAATATGAAGTGTCTGTATAAAAGGTGTTACGTTATTAAAGTAGAGAGCTTGTTTTTTAATAAAAAGCTTGGTAGGTCAGGTCAATAAGTTCATGCGTTTTTTGTTTCTTTTTCAGTGCCGGGTCCAAACAAAGACAGTTTCAGTTCTGAGAGTTTCACCTGCCAGCTGCTAATGTGTTGCGAGCATTCTTGCTGACCGCACAAGCCGGCATCCAGCCTACGTCCAACCGCCTGCGTTGGTGGTATAGTGGTGAGCATAGCTGCCTTCCAAGCAGTTGACCCGGGTTCGATTCCCGGCCAACGCATTGCCTTTTGTACGGCCAACTCCTTCTGTAACTCGTGGCTGGAGCAAAACTTTTGTATGGGTCTTTGGGCAGCAGTAAAGGACTAGGTCTCCACGTCGGGGAATCGAACCCTGGTCTTCC